>NC_080774.1:5402500-5775000 GCF_020826845.1 Diceros bicornis minor | reverse complement strand
ACGAAGTATTTGTGGCGTTTTCCCGATTTTGACATGTAACAGTGATTCTATGATTCTGTTCCCCAATCTCCTACAATCTTGGATTTAAGTGTTCAGTGTGGGGTAGAGTTGCCAAAATACAGGACGCCTGGTTAAATTTGAGTTTCAGATAAAGCACAAATTTTTTTCTTTTCTTTTTTTTTTTGTTTTTTTGCTGAGGAAGATTCGTCCTGAGCTAACACCTGTGCCCATCTTCCTCGACTTTGTACGTGTGTTGCTGCCACAGCATGGCTTGATGAGCAGTGTGTAGGTGTGTGCCTGGGATCTGAACCCGCAAACCCTGGGCCGCTGAAGTAGAGCATATGCCAAACTTAACCACTAGGCCACGGGGCCGGTCCCTACAAATACTTTTTTAATATAAGTATGTCCTGTGCAATGTTTGGGACATACTTATGCCAAAAAAAAAATATTTGTTGCTCATTTGAAATTCAAATTCAACCGGGCGTCCTGTATTTTCGTTTGCTAATTCGGGCAATCCTAGCAGGGCACTGCAACTGAGTACACCCCTCCACCCCACCCTGATGCTTTTGTGGGTGCTAAAAATTGTTTCCCTAGCAAACATTCAGCAACAAATGTAACAGAACAGTCAAGGTAAATACACTCATGATGCAAGAGTACTGCCCCCGGGGTGTATATGTATATAGCACAGAAAGTCTCACATGGGTCCGTCCCTAGAGCACAGTTTGAGGCTAGTCATTGTGATGTGATTTGGAGGTCATCTGGGTGGCCCACCTCTGGGCGAGTGAGCAGGTCAAAGGCAGGGACCCCACACCACGGAGGAGGACGCAGCGATTAGCAGTCACAGCAACTGCGCCGGGTGAGAGCAGGAACCAGAAAGATACGACAGCGTCATCCATTTGAGTGAATTAAATACATGCAATTAGTCATTTTGCAAGAGCACATTAAAAAAAAAAAGATTCCAATAGAACACAGCGAGCTGGGGAGGAGGAGGGGAGCTGGTCATGGGGACCAAGAGGAACGTTGAATAAATGGGCACAGCCTCGCCAGGACCCGGTGATGCCGTGTCAGGCAGAGGAGGGTGATGAGACACAGCGACGGAGAGACAACCACACGCCCTGCTGCGAGTGTGAGCAGACTCCTGCCCCCAACCTGGCCTCGTGTTACCTTGCCCGGCTTCTGCCATCCCTTCTGCCCGCGCCGCCAGCTGCCTCCAGCCACAGCCACCGTTCAGCCGGCACGCGGGGAACCTAATGCCCAGGCAGCTGGGTGTGGCACCGGTCCCCTTCACACCCGTTTCCAGTCCGGGCCTCCGACAGCCTGTTTCCTAAACGGCCTTACGGAGGAGTGACTGGCATACGATGAACCGCACATGTTTCGAGTGGACAATTTGAGACCTGGATATATGTCTCTACCCATGAAAAGGCCGCCATCAACATAGGGAGCATGTCCGCCATCCCCAAAAGTCCCTCGTGTCCCTTTTCAGTCCCTCCCTGTCACCTCTCCCCTCTCTCCCTTCCCCAGTAACCCCTGATCTGTTCTCTATCCCTGTACATTCATTTGCATTTTCTAGCGTTTTCTATAAATGGAATTAAACAGCATGTACTCTTTTCCACCCTGTTTTCTTTCGCTCGGCATAATCACTTTGAAATCCACCCAGGTGCTTGTGTGTGTCAGTGGTTCACTCCTTTTTATTGCTGGGTAGTAGTCCACGTGTGAATATATGTCAATTCATTTATCCATTCACCTGCCAATGACTTCTAGTTGTTTCCAGTTTGAGTCTATTACAAATAAGGCTGCTATGAACACTGATGTACAGATCTTTGTATGAGCATATTCTTTCATTTCTCCTGGGTAAATACTTAGGGGTGGAATGGCTGGATCATATAATAGGTATATGATTAACTTTTAAAGAAACCATTTCGCAAATTGGCTGCACCATTTTACATTCCCACCAGCTGTGTATGAGAATCCCAGTTCCTCCACATCCTCACCAACACTTGTATGGTCAGTTTATTCCCCCAAAACGTATATTCATTTACTGATAGGTAAGGCTAGCCATCTTTAATTAAACCAAGAAATGCTTATTTCTGACAAGTATAAACAGAATTTCAATAAACAGATATGTCTAAACCTTCTTAACTATATATACTAGCCGGCACTTGATCTTTATGGTGGCAAAATAACCACTCAAAAAGAATAACATGCATATATCCAAATACCTGTTCTAACATAGAAGAACCAACCATGTGATTGGAAGGTTGGAATTTTCAGCCCCAACACTCAGCCTCTTGGGAGGGGCAAAGGGGGCTGGGCACTGAGTTAATCCCCCATGGCCATTGATTTAATTAATCATGCCTATGTGATAGAATCTCCATAAAAATCCCAAACCACCTGGTTCTGAGAGCTTCCGGGTTGGTGAACGCATCCACGTGCCGGGAGAGTGGTGCACTCCGACTCCACAGGGACAGAAGCTCCTGCACTCGGGACTCTTCTGCACCTCAA
This sequence comes from Diceros bicornis minor, assembly GCF_020826845.1. Taxonomy (NCBI): domain Eukaryota; kingdom Metazoa; phylum Chordata; class Mammalia; order Perissodactyla; family Rhinocerotidae; genus Diceros; species Diceros bicornis. The sequence goes on along the minus strand of NC_080774.1, from coordinate 5,772,498 downwards.
CCCATGTACCTCTTCCTTGGCCGGTCATCTGTACCCTTTGTAATAGCCTTTAAAAAAAACCCAGTAATAGTGAATAAAGTGTTTCCCTGAGTTCTGTGGGCCGTTCTAGCAAACTATTGAACCTGAGGAGGGGGTCGTGGAACTTCTGATTTGTACCAAGTCAGACAGAAGTATGGGTGACCCGGGGCCCCACTACCTGCGATTGGCGTCTGAAGTGGGGGCAGTCTTGTGGACTGAGCCCTTCACCTGTGGGGTCTGCGCTAACTCTGGGAAGTTAGTGTCAGAATTGCTTCATGTGAGGGGAAACCCCACACATTTGGTGTCAGAGTGTTGTGAGTAGAGAAACAGCTTTCCTTGAGATGAGTTTTCAGGACCAAGAGTCCCACAGGTTGATGTAAAAGGCAGCGGGAGAGGGATGGTGACTATGTGCCCCCTTAAGTGACAGCCGTAATTCTCATATACAGAGCCTTCTGCGTGTCGGCTCTGCTCTACCTGCCCAGGCTTGCTGCAATTGCACAATCGCTCTGCTAAGAAGGGATTATCTCTGTAATACAAATGAGAAAGCCCAGGCTCAGCAGAGAGGTTGAGAAGCAGCACCCACAGTCACACGGCGGGTTCTCAGGGAACCTGCGTTGAAGCCCAGTCTTGCAGGCCACCTCCCTAAAGGCAGAAATCACGAGACCCTTTAGGATCTCCCTCCCAGAGAAGTTGTGGCATTTGAGTGATTTTTTTGAACTCGTATCAATGGAGATATTAATTAATGGCCCTGATGAAACAATGACTGTATATCACGACAATCGAACAGCTCATATAACCACCATCTTCTCTATGGTGAAGAGCGGCAGCTGGGAGTGATGATAAATACTATCTGTTGTTTTACAGCTTACCAATTTTTTTTTAAATTTAAGCGTTACCTTACAGCACATTCCTGTTTTGTATGGGGCTCAGAGAGGTTAAGTGACTTGCACAAAATGGCACAGCTACTCGGGGAGTGTGGGGAGCCAGGACTGAACCTCAGCAGCTCTCATTCCACGTCCAGTTTCCCACTCCGTGCTGAGGCGTAGAAAGCGCCCTCTGTGTCGTCCGAATCTACATAGAGTGATCTTTCCTCCGGACAGTTTGAGAATCTATAAATGCATGCATTTGGCCATTCTCATTCGATTAAACCAATCTCTGGCTGCGCTGGGAAAGGAGGAGTTTATGTACATTTACAGCTCATTAGACACATCCAGGAGAACCTCTGCTCGGACGGACCTTTTCTGGACACTTTTAGTCTCGGGTTGCCCTATCAAACAGGCTAAACCCGACTAGGATTTAGGATCTTGTTGCCGGTAGGGTGGCCTTGTTCTTGCCTTAGGAATCAGACAATTTGCCCTGCATTATGACAATAAATTGTCACCTGTCTTAACATTTATTTTTCTGTGTCAGAATTCTTCTGGAAGTGTTTTAAGCCAATGATTGCAGGTCTCTCTGTTTATAGGGTTGGTCAGAAAACAGCATCATTAACAAGAGCTGATTTTAGAAAGCTGAGAACTCAAATATAAGCTATACATATTCTATACATAGCTTTATGTTTAGAAAAATGTTTAAATGAATAGAACGGGAGAAAATAACAGAAAAGGAAGTGAATCAGTATGCAGCCCCACCAGAGCCTGAAGCTATGCACCCAGGTTAAATTATCTTCCCACTTCTAGAGTTGTATGATTGGAGCATCCTTTTCCTCTTTCATTCTACTTTAGTGTTTTCAGTCATGTTTACATATTTTGACATTTATTTTAATTTGGTTCTGGCTCCCATCTTCACAAAGGTTTCAAGTTAGACTTTAGAACTTGTCTCTAAGAGTGATTATTTCTACAGTAAAACAGGTTCACCGATAGTTTTGAAAGTATATTCAAATTCATCACACAACTTTAAACTTTAAACACACCCTCTGTCGTAAGTGTGCAATGAATTAAAATCTTTAATAAATCCCCAAATTTTCCTCTGAAAAGCACAAAGCATTGCAATGTATATAGTCTAACATTGTACGTATTAAAATAGTTGGCATTAATTAAAAGCATTACCTTATTAAATGTAAACATTTAAAATAGGCATTTAAGGGCTGGCCCCATGGCCTAGTGGTTAAGTTTGGGGCGCTCCGCTTTGGCAGCCCGAGTTCGGTTCCTGGGCGCTACACCCTTCGTCAGTTGCTGAGGTGGCAACCCCCATACAAAACAGAGGAAGACTGGCACAGATGTTAGCTCAGGGTCAATCTTCCTCAGCAAAATAAAATAGGCATTTAAAATGTAACCCAGTTTTAACATTTCTTCACTTTTTTTCCTATACTCAAAAAAATTCAAGTGGCCTGGCCCACTTTTTTAACCTCTGAGTTTGGGTGGGTAGTGTATTACTATTTAGAGAAGAACTGCTCCATCAACATTGAAAAACTGAACTCCTGCAAGGAAAGGCAGTCATTTTTCTAGGGTTTTGTGTTGGGGGAGCTGGGCATTCTGCAATGAAGATCTGGGTCTCCAACGACGAGGACAACGCTGCCTAGACATGCCTGCGTCACGTGGTCGTGTCATGGGTCCACAGTCACCTTCACAAGGTCCTATAAGCTCATCACACCTCACCCCAAGGCAGCACGACCTAAGCAACGGGGCAAACCACATGCACATATATTCTGGCTCTGCCCTAAAGGGGCGCGTGATACTTCTCATGTCCATTTTGTCTTCAGGAGGGGCAATGAGTCTGGTGGGACCAAGTGGGATGGGGAGAGCATCCTATCCCCTCGTAGGCACCTGCGTTTGCGGGGATCCAGCCTGGGGGTCCCGCGCTTCTCGCCCCGCAGCCATGTAGGGGGCACGGCGGAAAACATGCCTCCTGGCAGGATCACAGCTGCAATTCAGAAGAGCCCAAACCCTAACTCAGACCATTCTATCGAAAGTCGCCCCTCCTCACCTCCATCCCAGCCACTCTCTGTACTGCGCCCTTGATTATTTCTCACTTCCCACTAACTTGAGTGATTTGCAGAGTCGCTTCACTTTCTTCCCACTGGACGCGTCTCCCACGTACTGGGAGCCCCAATCTGCATATACACCTGAACATATAAATGAAAGGATAAAGCTTCCCCAGACACTTCTCTTGCCCCCCAGGAGTCAGGCTCACGGCTGTGACTCAGTGAGGTCAAGGGTGACTATTCCGGGATTGGCGGAGACAAGCAGGGGAAAGACCGACTCTCCGGGGACCCATCCGGTTGTCAAGGTGACGGCGCTCGGCCTTCACGGTCGAAGGTGACCCCGCCCCGCTGCCCAGCTCCAATTGGGCACGCCCTTTTCTGGATCCCCTTTCGGATTGGCTGAGAGGCGCGGCCCGTGCACGGCGGGGCGCCTTGCGATTGGTTGGCGCTCGGGGCCGCCATCCGCGGCGCGGCGGCCTGGGCCGATGTGGGGCCAGCTCCCCGCCAGCCAATCAGCGTGCGGGCTGAGTCTGCCGCCCGCCGCGTGGCGCGGATCCTTCCGCCGCGCCGCGCGCGAGGCCCCGGGGGGCGGGCGGTCCCGGAGGGCCGGCGGGGGGAGCTGGGGGAGGCCGCTGTCCCGCCGGCTGGAGGAGAAGCGGCGGGAGCCGGGCGGCTGTGTCCGGAAGGGGCTTCCGCTGCTTCCAAGGACTCCTCTAGCTCATTGATACTCTTGCGTCACATCCTAAAGAAGATAAAAATAAAAAAATTTTTAAAAAAGCCACCACCAAAGGAATCATGAATATAAATACATGAAAGGATGCTAATAAAAATAAAAGAAAGGTGTAAATTGCCCAAAATATCCAAAAGAAATGCCCAATGTAGACGAGAGAGGCAGGTGAATTCTGAGCTGGGGGTCCGGATGTGTGCGGGAAGGAATCTGCCCGCGAGCGTGCGGGGCCGCTCGGGCCGGCCGGGAGCCCGCGGGGGCGCGCGGGGGACTGAATTTCTTTCGGTGGCAGTGCGGCGGGTAAAAACCGGGTTCTGGGGGCGAATCCGGGCGCTTCCCTGCATCGTACCCACGTGCAGTGAGTGTGGTGGGGGGAGGTTTCCAAACAAGGAGCAGCCTTCGGGAGACCCTTGCTGTGTGCATGGGAGATGGTGTGAAAAAGGAAAGGGGGGGGGTGTGATGATAAGATTTCCTTGCATCTTATTACACCGTCGAGCCCCTTCTTCACCATCTGTGCCAGATGAAGACTTTGTACTGGAGACTTGGTATTTTTCATAATCCTTTTCTCTGGAAGCCTGGCTTCTGCAGAGAGAGCTTTACACTTACCCCAGAGGAGAAAGAAGCCAAGTCAAACTAGAGGGTGGTGAGTCACCTCATCTGGTCACCCTTTCTTGTCCCGTTAAAAAGAAGCAGGAGAGGAAACCATAGCAAGCTTCACAGGACTGGTATGACTGGTCTAAATCTCTTTAGGATTCAGTGAGGCCTCTGCTGGCGGGAATACCTGTTTCACCATTAGCACTAGGTTAATAAGGATTCGTACTGTCCAAAACCCTTTTTATAGTATCCCATTGAGTTGGGGGCATGTTGAGTGCATGAGTGTCATCCAGACAACAGTGAACAAGTAGCCTGTGCCCTCTGAGTGTTTGCCGTGAGCCCACAGTGGTAGATATCAGTGAGCTGTAGGGGACAATGCATTCATGTGACAAATATTTGTTTTGTGCCTGCCAGGTGCCAACACAGGAGAAAGGTCCCTCCTGTCATGGAACTTCATTGTAATGGGGCGAGACAGAGGATAAAAAAGTAAACAAATTAATCAGGATAATTTAGTCTCGCACTGTGAAGGAAGCAAAAGGAAATAATGTGTAGAGAGCACCTGGGGAGGGTGGGAGGATTGTTTAAATAGCTGTTGGCTGGCTGAGGAAGAGGGGGTGACATTTGAACTAATGACAAATGTCTGTGTCAGGTGGTCCCAGCAGAAGTGGTCCAATACATCGAAAATCAATTTGCCGAAAGCCCGTTCGCCAAATAATAAATTCACTGGATTTGCAGAATTGGCCAGATTTACCAATTTACTAAAAAAAAACAATGTTTTATGGCTTAATCTTCTTGAACTGGATTCAAAGAATAAGAATATAGTCTTCTGATTATTTTTTCGAATATGAGAAAATGTGCTTCATGAATATATTCTTTGATTCAGCCTACTGAAGAACATCCAGCTGCAGGACCTTGCTGTGATCCTTGAATGTACTCGTCTCATTCTGTCTCTGGCTTGTAAGCTCTGGCGTGTGTGGCGGAGGGGCGCACTGTGCCTGTCGTGTACACTCTCGCAGCCCCTGACCAATTCTAGGCTTTCCCATTGGTCAGAAACAGTTTGCTGAATGATTGAGTTCCATGTCCAGACTGTGCCCATGGAGATCTTTCTCTCCAGGCTTTAGGAAAGAGAGGGCTTACAGTGGGAGGCTCTGAGCATAGATGGACATTTGGAAGCAGTCACATGAACCGTGATCCTTTATTATTTATTCCAGAGATCTTTACAGAGCATCCCTGGGTGCCAAGCTCTGTACTAGGCGCTGGTACTGAACAAAACTGACAAAGACCCTGCTGTCATGGAGCTGATGTTCTAAGGGAGAGCTAGATCATGAACAGGTAAACAAAAAGAGTAAGCTCTAACACTGCAAGTAGTCACAGGGTACATTCTCCTTATAAAAAATGGGAACATGGCAGGGGCCAGCCAGATGGCGTAGCGATTAAGTTCACGCGCTTTGCTGCGGCAGCCAGGGCTTTGCAAGTTCGGATCCCAGATGCCGACCTACGCACCACTCATCAAGCCATGCTGTGGCAGGCGTCCCACATATAAAGTAGAGGAAGATGGGCATGGATTTTAGCCCAGGGCCAATCTTCTTCAGCAAAAAGAGGAGGATTGGCAACAGGTGTTAGCTCAGGGCTAATCTTCCTCACCAAAAAAAAAAAAAAAAGGGAACGTGACAGACAAGATTACAGCATCTTTTGACATCTCTTCCATCCTGGTCCTGTCCTGCCTCCCCAGAGGTAACCACTGTCAGCAGTTGAATGAATATCTGTATTAGTTTCCCGGGGCTGCCATAACAAACTACCATAAACTTGGTGGCTTACAACAGTAGAAATTTCTTCTCTCACAGTTCTGGAGGCCAGAAGTCCAAAATCAAGGCGTGGGCAGGGCCGTGCTCCCTCTGAAGGCTCTAGGGAAGAATCCCTCCTTGCCTTGTCCAGTCTCTGGTGGCTGTCAGCACTCCTTGGCTTGTGGCTGCATCACTCCATGCTCTGCCTCCGTATCACATGGCCTCCTCCCTTGTGTCTTTCCTCTGTGTGTTTCTTATAAGGACCCTGTCATTAGATTTAGGGCCTTTGTGGGCAATCCAGGATGATCTCATCCTAAGATCCTTACCTTAATTACATCTACAAAGACTTTTTCCAAATAAGGTCATAGTCACAGGTTCTGGGTGGACATATCTTTTGAGGGTGGGGCTCCATCACTCAACTCACTACACTATCCTTCCTACACATATATTAATGTATGGAAAATATACATGCCAAAGAAGAAATCTATTTTTTAACACAAATAGCGTCAGGTATGTGTTTTTCTACAATTGTAGATATCATTCTGTAATTTGCTTTTCCTCCTCAACAATCTCTTTGAGAACTATGCTGTTTAGAGGTTGATCTTATGATTTTTATCTGATGCGTACAGTATTGCAAGGTATGGACTATATCACTCTCTCTATTACCCATTCCCTATTGACGGACTTACAGTTTGTTTCCAAACTTTTATCCCAGACTTGGTGAAGTAAAACACTCAATGTCATCAGTTTTGGGCCCTCCTTTTATTTTTATTTTTTTAAATTGTGAGGTGTATGAAGCATACAAAACGAATGAATAGTGTGTGTGTACAGTGTAAAGAATGATAAATGCACACTGTGTACTTATACCCAGCTTAATAGGGCATGACCAGTGGGGAGGGGAAGCCCCTCCCCAAATCCCACTCCCACTTCCTTTAGAAGAAACCAGTGCCTCAAACGTTGTTAAGCATTTCTTTGCTTTTCTTTATGTTTTTCTAACATGTACAGATTCCTAATAAGATATTTTGGGGTTTTGCCTGCTTTTGACCTTTCTGTAAAAGGAAACATACAGTTTCTACACTTCTGTGGCTTGCTGTTTTGCTCAGCATTATGTTTTTGAGACTCATTAGGCTGATGCATCTGTAGAGCGGTCCTTTTTCGATGCTGCATTGTATTCCACTGGATGACTATCCCACCATTTTCTTATCCTAATTCCCGGGGAGGATGTTGGGTTGGGGCCGCATTTTCTCCTCTGCTTCCCCATTGGGGCTGGAGAGGAGGTGGGGAGGTTGAACTCTGGGACATCACTTCAGGCACATCTGGCCCTGGGTAAGTGACATCCACCCAATTGCCACATCCCCGTGGGTGGACGGGGAGGGCCGAGGCAACCACACCATGAAGGCCACAAAAAGAGATCCTCAAACAACACTTTGGCCTGAAAGACTCTGGGAACTTCGCTGAGTCTCTGACTGGAATCACTCCTTCACCTTCTTTCTGGCCCGGCCTGGTAGAGCCTCGTAGCTGCAGGAAATGGAAATATGTCGGCTTTTTGCCCCTTCCGGTCTTCTCTCCTTTCCTTTAGCCCACTCCATTACTCCTTTGGTTATGATTTGGGGAAGATCAGTTTTATTTGTGCTACAACTTGTTCTCATCTCATCTGGGCCCCAGGACTGCTTGTCTAATGCAGCAGCATATCCTCTTCGTTCTAGCTTCCAAAATATCTCTACGCGAATATAGATATTTAAAGATGTAAATCTACATAAGCTTATGTTTATACATAGGTATCTATGTCTAGATCTATAAAGAGCCCTTTGCTCATCATCTCCGCCTTCCACCCTAGTCCAAGCCACTGGGACACCACATGTGAACTTCTGCAATATCCGCCTAACAGGTCTCCCTGCTTGCACTCCATCCTATGCCCCAAACCCCACCCCACTCATTCGCTTACCACACAGCAGCTAGAATAACCCTTTCAAAATGTAAGTCACATCACGTCCCTACTCAAAACGTTCCAAATGGCTTCTCAAGTCCTTACGCCAAGGCCCTATATGGCCACTACCATTTGACGGGGCCAAGCATGTCCCAGGGCCTTTGCACTTGCTATGCCCTCTGTCTGGAAGGTTCTTCTCAAGGATCAGCACTGGGCTAGATGCCTCACTTCGTTTAGGTGGAGAATCTTCACTTCTTCTCCTCCCCGTCTTTGTGGAACCCTGGGACACAGGAGCTGTGATAGAGGGGTCCGGGCTGGGGGATGTGACCCTCCCTAGTTACATGATGGCCTCATATCTTCAGACCAGGTGTCCAGGCCATCGCATGTGGGCGATGAACTACCAAAGTGAACAGGAGCCCCTTCAGGGGAACGCACACGTGAAATATGACCTTTGGTGACTGGTCCAGTTGGGATGCTTTTGGCAGCAAGTTATGATGCTCAACTCCCAGTGGCTGAAGCCATGAGGATGGTTACTGTGTATTCAACCAGAGGCCCAGGGCTAGCTTGCTCCGGCGGCTCCGCAGACGATCTAGGCTTTTCCCCCTTCTGCCCTGCCATGGTCTGTGTAAGGGCTTTCTTCACCCTTGTATCTCAGGGTCACGAAATGTCCATCGCACGTCCCTGCAGAAGGACCTCGCTCTCAGGGGACAACTTTTCCAGAGGCCCCTCCTAGTACCCAACCCTTTGGTCTCATTGGCCAGAACGTGGTCACATGCTCACCCCCAGGCCAATCACTGGCAAGGGAGAAAAAGGAGCACTGTGATTGGCTCAGACTAGTGGGTCTTTAAATTGGGGCACATTGATCCCTGCGGGATACACAGAGAATTTCCAAGGGATGTGGATGCACAGATTCTTTTAATGCAATTAATTTACAGATCCTCAACCACATAGTACTTGGTCCTTACAATTGCCAACAATTGCCAGAGAAAGTATCTCTGTGGTCCAACGTCCTTCGCCAACCGAACAACAGTAACAGAGGCCTACTCGGAATGCACCCCAACTTTGAGTGTGTGCCGTGCCCGGGGGTGTAAGCAGCAACCTGGCACCAAAGCTTCCTGAAATGGGTGAATGCCATTCTCTCCTCCTTCTCTGGCTTAGACATTTCTCCTAAGGGTCAAGATTAGTTTGGGTTGAAACATTCTGATTTTAGAACAACCACAGCAGTGAAATTTACTGACACTGATTCTTTTAAGTGAAACTGGAGTATTTTCCAGTACTTCTAAATTTCTCAAGATACATTGAAGAACATCCATGAGTATATTTTTAAATGCAATTTCTTTCAGATCTGGTGTCCCTTTATCAATAAGAGAGACAGCCCCCTCAGGGGAGGGGGCTATTCTGTAAGCCATGTTTACGTAGCAAGCACCTTGTTTTAAGTTAGAATCTATGTTTATTCGTGGTGGCCGGGAGATGGAAGCCGTTTAAGATTAAGTGGTGGAGATGGGAGGTTGCTTCATAAAACTCCAATGGTGTAAAAAACTGTACTTGGGGGAAGCTGATTGGGCTGTTGTGAGATGGAGTTACGGCAGGAATGTGGGAAGGTCCCGCACAGCGCTAACGCACAGTAGGAGTGCAATAAATAAATCTTCAAAATATATCCAAGTCTCATTTTTCTCTCCATTTCCACAGCGGCTACCCTGGTCCAGCCACCATCATCTCTTGCAACATCATCATAACTGGTCTCCCTGCTTATACCCTCGCTCCCTGAAGACTATTCTCAACTCAGTAGCCAGAGGGATTCCCATCACAGCTGCAATCAGAGCATGTCCCTCTTCTGCTCCAAACCTTCCAACGCTCTCATCTCACTCAGGGTAAGAACCAAAGTCTTTAACAGTCTCCAGGAGCCACCTGAGCTGCCACCTCTTCCTTCACTGACTTCATCTTCTACCCCAGGTCTTGCAAGTCAAAGACACAGGCCTCCTTACATAGTTCTCTAACCACGCCCAACACTCTCCTGCCTCAGAGCCTTAGCACATGCTGTTTCCTCTGCCTGGAAACTTTCCCCCCAGATACCAGTAGCTCATTCCTGTCACCTTCTTCAAGTCATTGGTAGAAGTCACCTCTTCAATGGGACTTTCCCTGACAACCCTGTTTACAAAGATTTAATTTATTTTTTTCTCCGAAAGCCCCAGTACACAGTTGTATGTCATAGTTGCACATCCTTCTAGTTGCTGTATGTGGGTCGCGGCCTCAGCATGGCCGGAGAAGCAGTGCGTCGGTGCACGCCCGGGATCCGAACCAGGGCCGCCAGCAGCGGAGCGCGCGCACTTAACCGCTAAGCCACCAGCCGGCCCCTGACAATCCTGTTTAAATGGAGATACTCCTCCCATGTTTTCTACTCCTCCCTGCTTTCTTTCTTTCCATAGTACTTAATACCTTTTATCATACGAATAATATTATACATATCATTCTAAGCACATTAGGATACTCACTGGTACACTGTGTCTATTACCGTGCGCATTCCACTACGTATGACATATACGATGTATCTATTTGTTAATTGTCTGCTCTCCTCCCCACACCTGTCCCCCACCCTTATCGCCCGTTGCTAGAAGGGCAGCAATGTTGCCTTGTTCACTGCTGTACCCGCAAAGCTCCGCACGGTGCCGGGTCCCCAGCAGGCGCTCAGCAAACACCCGCAGGAAGAACAATCGGTAACGACTGCAGGAGCGCCCGACCCAGCCGGCGCTGCCTTAACCCCTCCGCGCCCCACCGCGCCTGCGCAGCCCCACCCGCCCCTCGCGCGCGGGTTCGAGTCCTGGGCGGCGGGGCGCGGCGGCGAGCACTCCTTTGCGAGGCCGGCGCCCGCGGAGGGTTACACGCGGAGGGGGCGGGGCCTGCGAGGGGCGGGGCCCGGGTGGGCGGGGCTTCCCCGGGCGTCCCGCGCAGGCAGCCGCGCCGGCTTCATTCGCGCCGCCCGCTCCCGGCCGACAGCCCGCGTCCCGCTGCCGCCGCCGCCGCCCGCCGCCCGGCGTCCTGCTCCCCGCCGCCCGCGCAGCCCCGGACCCCGCAGCCATGTCCAAGGAGCCGCGGCCCGGGCGGGGGGAGATCCTGGAGAGCCAGGTGGTGTGGGAGCCGGACAGCAAGAAGGACACGCAGATGGACCGCTTCCGGGCGGCCGTGGGCGCCGCCTGCGGCCTGGCGCTCGGTGAGTGTGGGCGCGGCCCCCCCGGGGGCTCCGGCCGCCGCCCGGGCCAGCGGCCCTGAAATCGGGCTCCCCTCGGGTCCGAGAGACCGCCTGGCAGAGGGGCCCTCCTCCTGGGAGCCGGGGTGCCCCTCTTCCCGGGCGCTGCCGTCGGGGCCCCTCCTGGTTGTTGGAACGGTCTCCTGGTCCACTTTCCCTCTTCTGGGAGGCAAACTGGACGTGGGGGCCCCAATCCAGGGGGTGGGGCACCTTCTTACTGGGGGCTTTTGCCCCTTCTCTGTGCGGGGTGTCACCTCTGAGTTCAGGCTGCCGGCATCCTTACTGCAGCATGTCTCCCTGGGAGAGTTCCCCTCTTCCTGGGAGGGTCCCCCCTCTGGCCTTGGAGCCCCGGTGGACTGGGAGGTCCCTTGCTAGGCGTTCCTCCTTGTGAGGTGAGGTGCTCCCTGGGGTCTTGCTCTCCAGCCTGTGGAGCTTCCTCACGGTAGGGCCTCTCTGATTTTCAGCTCTTCCTCTCTGTGGGGGTCACTTGCCAGGCAATAGTGCCTTGTCCTGGCGGCCCCGGCTGACCCTGCTAGAAGGCCAGCACGGAATTCCAGGCACCCAGGAGGAGGATGGTCAGGGAGGAGCCTTTCTTTGGGATTGGGGCGGAACTCCTTCCCCTCATGTCAAGACTCCCAGCCCCAAACCGAACCTAGTCTAGGGCCCTCCTGCCAGCCACCGCCTGGCCCTCAGGAGCCCTCTGGCTGGCGTGGGCTGGGCAGAGCAGGCCCCTTTTCTGGGTGAGAAGCTCTTCCCATGCTTTCCCCCACCTCTAACTGGCTTGTCCACTACCTGCTGGACCATCGCCCTCAGGGCTCTTCAACCCATCGTGGCCTTTTCCTCCCCTCCACACCCCCTCAGCTGGCTTTGGGGACTCCTGTATTTCTCTTGGTGGCATCACCGTCCTCAGTCAGCCTCACGGAAATGGAGCGCCGGGTCACCTGCCTTGCAGGGACGTCCACCTCGCAGCACTGCCTTCTTCTGTCTCCCTCTTCCACCCCAGGGCCAGCACTCCTGCTGGGCCCTCCTTCCTCTTCCCTGAACACTGGTTGGTTTTCCTGCTTCCTGCTTTTCCTCCGTCCCCTGTCGAGTGCATCCTGCTTGGTTTGCCAGAGCAAACTTGAAGCAGCCTGACTTTGTCACTCCTTGGCTCACAGTGGCTCCTTGTTGGCTCTGGAATTGCACACAGTGCCATCTGGCAGCTTCCAGGCCTCCACAGCCTTCCACTGAGCTGCTTCCCAAGACTAACCCAGCTCTATCCTGCTCCCTCCCTCCTGCTCACTCAGAGTGGGCACCTTGGAGACAGGTGCCGTCTTATTACTCTCGGGGCCTGTCAGGTAGTAGTTGGTCAGTTAATGTGTGTTGGATTGGGAGAGAACAGACTTGATCCCCAAGAAGAGCCCCAGGGAACATTCTTCTGTTACCTTGCCACGATTCCGTCTCTTTCCTCTGCCAGCAGTAATGGTGCTTGTCCAGTCCTGATGCCTTATGAAATGCTCTCACATACGGGCAGCCCTGTAAGGTGGCTGACACTGATCTGTAATCTGACTCCCTGGATTTTAAACTGGCTCCGTCACCTCCTAGCTGTGTGATCAGGAAGAATTCCCTGGGGCTCTGCAGCCTCAGTTTGCTCATCTGGAGAATGGGCTTGTATCATCGAGAGGATCATTGTATCATAAGGAGAGGACTTGGATCATGGGTGGCTGTGAGGGTGACAGGAGATGATCATGCCCAGCACTCACCTATACCCGGCCTGTGGGGGTTGCTGAGTAAACACCACTGAGCACTGGTAGCTCGCCGTCTGCCTGCTGACCTCTGCGTCTTTCGAGGCATGTGGACTGGTGGGCCCATGGGCCGGATGGCACCTGCAGACTTAGTTCAGCGGCTCACACACTGGGAGACTGCGTAGGACAAGCAAGATTTCCAACTTCTTTTGAAAACCCAAAGGCCTCTGATGCTGGGTCTGTGTTCCCACGTGACAGCAGTCGGCTGAGCTGAGCGGGGTTCCTCTCTTGGTCTGGGGGTCGTATAGAGCTTGGGTCTTGCCTTTTCCTCCTCTTGCACTCCTGATGGGTGACCCCACCTGCTCTCTCCTTTCCTTAGGCCCGGCCCTAGAGGTTTGAGGCTTTGCTTTAAGACCCAGCTCACACGCTGCCTTCTCTTTGGTTAGTCTCTTGGACAGTTTTCTCCTTCCCTCCACTCTCCAAGTGCATGTAACTTGGATTTTCATCTTGCCTTGCCTTTTCATTTATTTCTGGGCATTCTTATTGCCTAAAGACAATGCCCTGGAACTTGGATCCTCTGCGCCCCCAACAGTGGCTTGCGTGCGGCTGGTATACAGTATGGAGTGATGCTGTTGACTGGATGCACAGAGGGAAGGCACACATCCTCCAGGCCCCCTCAGCCTGGCTCCAGCTCTGAGGATGGATGGATGGATGGGGGGCGTTCCCCAGCCTGGCTGCCTCTCCACAAGCCAGACCAGCGTGAGGTTTCTATGCCTGTGACTCAGGAAGGGCAGGGCCTCAGTGGAGTCACACATCCTCTTTCCACTCTCAGGGCCATGGGTTGGCTGGTTCTTGTCACTGCTCTGGCAGAGGTCACCTGAGGACTCCCTGCACACCCACAGAGACCTTGGGGTCCTCTGGACACAGCCCTCCTTGGGAGCAGCCTGTGGCCCCTGCCCAGCCTACGCGCCTGTGATGTGAGGCCTCTTGCGCAGGGCCCTGGGGGACGTGCCGTGTGTACCAGCCTGTGTAGCTAGGGGAGTGACACCAGCTTTCACACGTGCTCTCTTGGAGGTCTGTGCTAGGGGTCTTTCTGTAGGCCACGAGCCCGGATCCCCTCTGTGTCGAGAACCTGGGATAGAGTTTGCCAGCAAATAGAGGGCTTGGTCTCTGCTCTCCAAGGGCTTGAGTGTAGCTGGGGAAGAAAGCTCCTGGAAAGATAGCGCTTCAGTTGAGTCGGTGCTGGGCACCCAGTGTAGGGCAGCGTGCTGTCGGCCCTCTGAGCACTGCGCTGTGCTGGCTCTGTCAGAGAAGGCGGTTTAAAGGGGCCGGCCACATCTTGAGCTGAGATTCGAAGGTGGAGGCTGGTCACAATTCTCGTAGGTGGAGAGGAGAGGCTGACGTGGGAAGCAGGCTTGTGAACTCAGACGCCTACAGGGACCAGACAGGTGACAGAGATGCTGATAACAGTTATGACTTAGTGAGTTCTTTCCACATGCTGGCCCCATTTGGGCACTTTCCATGTATTAACTAACTTAATCCTTAGTAATTGGCCAAGTCGATGCTGCTTTTATCCCATTGCCCAGCTGAGAAAAGGAAGCTCAAAGTCTTGGTTGAGATCTCACCGCTGTAGGTGGTGGAGACGTAGTCCGTTTCCAGAATCATCGCTCTTAACTACTGTGTTATGTTGCCTCTCACGTGTGGGCGAAGAGCCGGGCGGGGCAGCCGTTACCAGCGCTAGCTGATTGTCGCTGTGTGGTGTGACAGTGCGTTAGTTATCTGTTGCTGCGTTACAAATTACCCCAGGACTCAGCGACGTCAGACAACGATAAACATGCAGTATCTCTCAGTTTCTGGGGGTCAGGTGTGTGGGAGGGGCGTAGCCGGTGTTTCTGGCTCGGGGCCTCATGAGGCGGGCTACAGTCCAGTTGTCAGCTGGGACGGCATCATCTGAAGGCGTGACAGGGGCTGGAGGAGCCTTTCCAGGTGACGGGCTCACGTGGCAGCGAGTCAGTGCTGGTTGTGGGCGGGAGGCCTGTTTAGTGTCCTCAGGGCCTGGCCCCTGGCTTCTCACAGAGCGAGTGATCCGAGGGAGCAGCGTGCAGAGGGAGTATCTCCTATGAACCCAGCCTCGCGAGTCATACTCAGTCATTCCCATGACATCCTGTTGGTTACACAGATCCGCCCTGCGAGGTATGGGGAGGGACAACACGGGGACGTGAATGCCAGGAGGTGAGAATCATTGGCTGGCTCCCACAGCCAGGTGCTCTCTTTCCTCAGGAGAAACCAGAAGTCTTGAATTGCCTTTGAAAATTGTGGTTTTAAGATGTTGGCAGCTAGTTCAGTTGAGTCTTTATGAACCCTGTGCAGACTGAACCAAACATGCCTGTGGTCGGTCGTCTTGTTTTCCGGATTGCAGCCTGTGAGCAGAAGCCTGAAGGGGGCTCTGCGCATCTGAAGAACCGTATTCGCTGACTTGGCCGAGCTGGCGGCGGCGGCGGCGGGGGCGGGGGGTGGGGGGTAGTTTCTGCACAAAGCCCACCCATTCTCCGAGTCGTCTGGGGTCCCTGTGCTGTTGTGACCGCTCATTCCCCAGCTGGGCAGGCGGTTACATCTTCCTCTCTCGAGGATGCTGTTGGTGACGGACTTGGTGAGGGGCTTTCGGGGTCTCCAGCAGAGGCCAGGATTTCGGGCCTCTGCTCCGTCTCGTATCAGCTTGGAGGAGTTTTTGGTGCTGGAACTCTGCGATTTGTGAGGAGCGAGGTGAGTAAAGAAGGAGAAGCAGGCTGTGGGAGAGAGGAGCCGAGGGGCCTGTTCGTCTAGTCCTGCTCCCCACAGGTGCATCGGAGCGCCTCTCCCAGAAACCGCCCGGGCCGGCGCCGCCCTCCTTCTGGACTCTGGACTGAGGACACGGCGTCTCCTGCTTCCTGGCACTGTCCAGTCCTGCATCCCTGTCTCGATGTCTTAGCGCCTCCTGCACCGTCAGGTGGCCAGTGTGTGTCCCACTCCTGCCCAACGTGAGGAGTGGGGAGAGTGGCTGACACATTCGGGCACTTTCCCCCTGCCACGCGCCGTTCTTCGTGCTTTCAGTGTTTCGCCTTGTTCAGTCCGCACAGTGACTCTGTGACAAGGACTGTTATCTTCCTTATGGAGAGAGAGACTGAGGCCCAGAGAAGAGGCCTTCCTCGTCTGAGGTCTTGCAGTTAGAGAGGCGGGATCTGAACCCGGCCAGGCGAGCTCGGAGCCTGTGCTCTTTCCGCACGTGCTCGATGGGTCCTCACCACAGCTGCTGCGTTTTTGTTTAATTGTGGTAACAGTGGTTTATGACAGTATATAAATTTCAGGTGTACATTATTATGCTTCTATTTCTGCATAGATTACATCATGTTCACCACTCAAAGACTAACTACAACCCATCACCATGCACATGTGCCTAATCATCCCTTTTGCCCTCCTCCCTCCCCCCTTCCCCTCTGGTAACCACCAATCCAGTCTCTGTCCCTATGTGTTTGTTTATTGTTTTTATTATCTACTACTTAATGAAGGAAATCATACGGTATTTGACCTTCTCCCTCTGACTTATTTCGCTTTGCATAATACCCGAAATGTCCATCCACGTTGTCACAAATGGCTGGATTTCATTGTTTCTTATGGCTGAGTAGTATTCCATTGTGTATATATACCACAGCTTCTTCATCCATTCGTCCCCTGATGGGCACGTAGGTTGCTCCCAAGTCTTGGCTGTTGTGAATAACGCTGCAGTGAACACAGGGGTGCATGTATCTTTACGCATTTGGTCACCACAGCTTCTTAAAGGAGCAGCTGTTGTTATCCCCATTTGACAGATGACAATGCTGAGGCTGAGAGGTGAAGCAGCTTGCCCAAGGTCCTCGTCTAGAAAGTGGCAGAGCTGAGATTCTAATGCAGGTCATCCATCCTGGCCCTGGAGGCAGGGTTAGCTCTCCACTGTCACAGGAGGATCCAGGGCCAACAGTTTCCAGGTGACACACAAGGGAAACTGAGTCCTAGAGAGGCAAAGTGGCCTGTCTGAGGTCCCCAAGCTTGGTCTCTAGAGTCGGCGCTGGCCCCAGCTTTCCAGACACAGTGTCCCTGCATGCTTGGTTGACTTGGCCTGTGGCCCCTGGCTTGAGTATATGGGGTGGGGCTGGGGGGGAGTGCTGGCATCACTGTTATGATTCAGATTCCCTTTCTTTGTTTCTTTCTTTCTTTTTGTGAGGAAGATCAGCCCTGAGCTAACATCCATGCTAGGAAGATCAGCCCTGAGCTAACATCCATGCTAATCCTCCTCTTTTTGCTGAGCAAGACCGGCTCTGAGCTAACATCGATTGCCAATCCTCCTCCTTTTTTTTTTTTCCCCCAAAGCCCCAGTAGATAGTTGTATGTCATAGTTGCACACCCTTCTAGTTGCTGTATGTGGGACGCGGCCTAAGCATGGCGGAGAAGCCGTGCGTTGGTGCGCGCCCGGATCCTGACCGGGGCTGCCAGTAGCGGAGCGCGCGCACTTAACCGCTAAGCCACGGGGCCGGCCCCTGGATTCCCTTTCTTTCTTAAGCCCGGAGCCCTAAGCTGCCATCTGTCTTCTCATCAAGGCTGTGCGACCTCTGGGCCAACTCTCCCCACTTCATCCGGGTTGATCATTCTCCATCTCTGCCGTGCACCCGCTCACTCCAGCTCTCTTTACTTGGGCTCTGGGCTTCCTCCCGTGTCCTAACCCTGCCCTCGCTGCCCGGGCCGGCCCCCTCCTTCCTCGGCCCACCTTGCTGCCTGGCTCCCAGCGATCACTCTCCTCTGGCTCCTGAGTCCAGCTTACCTGAGGACGACTATTGGATGCCACAGCGAGAAGAGACACAGCTAAAGGGCAGGGATCATTGTGTCTCTTCCTCTGTGTACCCTTCAGGGCTGGGAACAGCGAGGACAGTGAGAGAATTGAGCTCAGCCATTGAATTATGCCATTTTTTTCTGTGCTGTTGGTCGTAGTCCGGCTGTGATCCTGCTGTGATCGTATCCCTAGAGCCCAGCATGTGACTGTATAACCTGCTGACAATGTATTGTGATTAAAAAGGCCCAAAGAGGATACGGGACTCTCCCAAGGTCCCAGGATTAGAACCTGGTGTGAAGAGCATGCTTCCGTTTGTGTGAAAGTCGGAGAGAGGAATGTATTTACTCACACATAAAATCTCTGGAAAGACACAAAGAAATCTCTTTAACTGGTTACCTCTGGGCAAGGAAAGTTAGATGGTTGTGGGGTAAGAGAGGGGGACTTTTTACTATATAACCTTTTATACTTCTGTAATTTTGAATCATGTGAATGCATTGCTTACTGAAAAATCAAAATAGATAATCCAAAAAACCCCTCACAACATTGTACTGGCAGGAGAAGTCCTCAACAGGCTTCCAGTTTTGAACTTCTGGGTTTTCAAATCTATCCAATGTAGGTTTCATGAGTTTGGATGGTATAATAATAGCGAACTCTTACTATAGTTCTGATTATGTCCCAGGCCCTGTTCTAAGCGTTTTATACACGTGCTCATGTAAGTCCTCACAGTAGCCCTATGAACGGGGGTGCTATCAATTTTCTGCATTTTACAGATGGAGAAACTGAGACAGCATGCTTAAGTAGCCTGCCTGAGGTCGTGCGGCTAATAAATGGCCAAGCCAGGATTTGAACCGAGGTTCCTGGCTCCAGAGTCCCTGTTCTTCGGCATGCTGGTTAAGATACAGAATCACGCCTCGTCGCTCTTGTTCCTTTTGGGGCCTAGCAGTGCTGTGTTTGCTTCAGTAAAAATTCAGATACTGTGCCCCCACTGCCAAGAGCATTTCTCCTCAGATGCCTTCGAACCCCTTTGTTACACCTGTAATTCCTTAGATGTGTCCATTTTATTATTGAACTGCCGTGACTTTCCTTCCCAGTTTTATCTGAGCTATGTGCCATTTTATTTTATTTTTAGAAAATTATGATGACTTATACCACTGGTCAGTTGAGTCATATTCAGACTTCTGGGCAGAGTTCTGGAAATTCAGTGGAATTGTCTTCTCACGCATGTACGAAGAGGTAAGCAGAGATTTTGTTATTTGATTATCTTTTTATGGTTATGTTTCAAGGTGAAGTGTTAATTTTTGGGAATACTGAATCATATCTTTTAAAACCTCACATCAATGAGAAAAAGTCATTGCCCTGGAGAGTTGGCAGAGAATTGTGTTGGGGTCACGAACCCCATGGAGACTGCCACCTCTAGGCTCTCTGATGGGTGTGGACCCCAGGTCACATCCTGGGAACCTGAGCGATCCTAAGTAGTGGGGCATTGTTTTATATTTTTTAAATTGTGGTAAGATACTCGTAGCATGAAAATTACCATCATAACTACTTTAAAGTGTACAGGTCAGTGATATTATGTATGTTCACATTGCCTTTTTTTTTTTTTTTTTTTGGTGAGGAAGATTGGCCCTGAGCTAACATCTGTGCCCATCTTCCTCTATTTTGTATGTGGGATGCCGCAACAGCATGGCTTGATGAGAAGTGTGTAGGTCCATGCCCGGGATCCAATCCTGCAATCCCCGGGCCACCAAAGCAGAGTGCACGAACTTAACCACTGTGCCCCCAGGGCCGGCCCCTCACATTGCTGTTTTTTAAACTAGCAGTAGTTTCATCATTTTTTTAACCTGGATTTTAGAGATTTTTTTCAACTCCTTACACTGTAAATCAGTCAATATCTGAAGAAAGAGAGTCCTGTTATTCAGAATATAATTATTGTGTTTTGGCTTGATTATGGGGTGAACCATTCTGAAAGGTGCGTCTGTAGGCACTTGAAGAAGAGAACCAAGGTTCCCGCCCCTGAGGGAAGAGGTGAGGGGGTCACACTCCCGGAACATTGTGTGTGGGGGCAAGTGGGCCCTGTAGCTGATCTCCTGGTTTTTAGCGTGTCTGGTCAGAGCCTGGGCGATGGGCAGGTGCCACAGCCCTCTTGTTTACTTTCTGTCTCCCGCATCTCTTGTAAGTAGGTGCTTAATAAATATTTGTTGAAAGAGTAAATTAGTGGGGACAGTGTTTCCCTTTGGTGTTAATTTCTTTTTTTTTTTGCCTCTATTGAGGAATAATTGACAAATATAATTATATATATTTCAAGTGTACAATGTGGTGATGTGATGTACATACACTGTGGAATTAGCACATCCATCACCTCACGTAATTAACTCTTTTTTTTTTTTTTGTGGTGCGAATTTTTTTTCTTTCTTTTTTTTTTTTTTGTGAGGAAGATCAGCCCTGAGCTAACATCCATGCTAATCCTCCTCTTTTTGCTGAGGAAGACCGGCCCTGAGCTAACATCTATTGCCAATCCTCCTCCTTTTTTTTCCCCAAAGCCCCAGTAGATAGTTGTATGTCATAGTTGCACATCCTTCTAGTTGCCGTATGTGGGACGCGGCCTCAGCATGGCCGGAGAAGCGGTGCGTTGGTGCGCGCCCAGGATCTGAACCGGGGCCGCCGGTAGTGAAGCGCACGCACTTAACCGATAAGCCACCGGGCCGGCCCCATGTGGTACGAATGTTTAAGATGCACTCTCAGCAGCTTTCAAGTACACGATGCCATATTAGTGACTGTAGGGCATTCATTTCTATTTTCAGTTTCAAGCCTTAGGCTGGTTCAGACTAACGTCTGTGAAACGATTTAATGATGCTTTGGTCCAGTGAGTTAGCTGGCTTCTGGGAAGTGGAATCACTGTCGTTTATTCATGCTGTCATGTGTGTGTCCTGGTTTGCTGTCATTCTCTACAGGTCGTGGACAAATCGAAAGGGATAGCGGACGTCCCCGAGTGGTTCAAAGGCAGTCGTCTCAACTACGCAGAAAACCTTCTGCGGCACAGGGAGAACGACCGAGTCGCCCTTTATGTTGCAAGTGAGTCTGATAACTTGTCGGATTTTCCTCGGTCATTGTCCTAGATGCCACTTAGATGTGGGACCACGAGTTTGAACAGGCCCTGAAGCGTTCAGAAACTGCGCTCTATGATTTTCAAACAATATCTTGGCACATTTCTTCTTTTTTTTTTCATTGTGGTAAAAAACACATAACATTAAATTTACCATCTTAACCATTTTTAAGTGTACAGTTCAGTAGTGTTAGGTTATTCACCTTCTTGTACAGCAGATCTCTAGAACTTGCTCACCTTCTAACACCAAAATGCTGTGTCCACTAAACACTAATTTCCCCTTCTCCCCCCAGCCCTTGGTAACCGCCTTCTACTTTCTGCCTCTGGAATTGTGACTACTTTAGATACTGCATATGAGTGGATCATACAGTATTTGTCTTTTTGTGACTGGCCTGTTTCACTCAGCATAATGTCCTCAGGGTTCATCCATGTTGAAGCAGGTGACAGGATTTCCTCCTTCTTTAAGGCTACATAATATTACATTGTGTGGAGAGACCACATTTTGTTTATCCCTTCTTCTGTCAGTGGACACTTGGGTTGCTTCCACCTCTTGGTTATTGTGAATAATGCTGCAAGGAACACAGGTGTGCAAATATCTCTTGGAGGTCCTGCTTTGAATTATTTCAGATATATACCCGTTAGTGGGATTGCTAGATCATATGATACTTCTCTGTTTAATTTTTTGAGGACCCTCCGTACTGTTCTGCAGTGGCTGCTCTTGGTGCCTTCCACTGTAATTGAGATGTCTGTTGACTTGTTATTATCACTGGGAAGGGGAGGGGACAGTCGTGTGATCTTGTTTTATGGAGAAATTGAGACACCTGATATTAAGTAACTAGCCCGGAGTCACTGGGACAGTTAGTGATAGAACCACAGCTGGAATCTCCTCCCACGGGCTTCTCCTTTTAAAATAAAGTTTAAAGAGTTCCAATTTATGTACTAAGCAGCCTCCAGAAGAGTTGGTATAAAATGTTTTAAATACACCAGGAGTTTTCTTAGTAAGGAGATACTTGGGCTAGCCCCCTAATTAAATTAGGTTTTTGTAAAAGTAGCATTGAATTTATCTGGTGTTGGCAGGGTTTGAGGTATTCATATAAGTAAATTTTCCAGGTGACTGCTTTTCCCTGTGAGTATGAAGCTTTATTTGCCCATTTTAGACACAACTGTGGGGAAATAGGCTTAAATAGAGGAACCTTTTGTCTTCATGACTCAAGGTGTCCAGTGTTTGGACGCTGCCAGAATCAAATGCTCTCAGGAGCTAGTGAGGTGTGTGGGATGGTTTGCCACATCCTTTAGAAAAGGACCCAGGTTGCTGTGCTCTCTGCTGTCCTCTGCCTGGGTTTTGTCATGTTCCTGTCCCCTCCCTGGCTGCCTGCTCTCTCCTGGCAGGTGCCACCATCCTCGCCTCTAGCAACCCTGGTCTTCACCACAGTCACTATTTTTAGTAGAAGTGGTGTGGGAAGTGAGATACTCGTGCTTGTCCAAGTGGTGCCTGAACTAGGAGTAAATGGGGTCAGAGAGGATTTGAGAGTTTGAGTCCCAGTTCCACACTCAGTAGCTGTGTGACCTTGGGCAAGTCACTTAACCTCTCTGGGTCTGTTTCTGCCTCTGTAAAGTGGAGAGGAGGATAATACCTACTTCAGGATTATTGTAGGGATTAAAGGAATGAATCTCTCTCTGTGTCTCTGTCTCTCTGTCTCTCTCACAGCTGTCCTCGGCGCAGAGGACATGTACTTAGTTCTCAGTCGAGGTTATACCTCGGAAATCCCTGTGCAGCTTTTAAAATCATGGCTGTTCTGTTCCCAGTGTGAGAGCACATCTTCCAGGGGTGGGACCTAGGCTTGTGTATGTTTTTGAAGTGCAGAATTGCTTCTGATGCGCCTCCTGGTTGAGAAGGACAGCCCCATCTTTTTTTTTTTTTTTTTTTTTTTTTTTTTTTTTTTTTTACATTTTTATTGATATTTTAATGGTTTCTAACATTGTGAGATTTTGGGTTGTACATTTTTGTTTGTCCTTCACCCCATATATGACTCCCTTCACCCCTTGTGCCCACCCCCCACCCCCACTTCCCGGGTAACCACAGTCCAGTTTTCTCTGTCCATGTGTTGGTTTATATTCCACATATGAGTGAGATCATACAGTGTTTGTCTTTCTCTTTCTGGCTTATTTCACTTAACATAATACGCTCCAGGCCCATCCATGTTGTTGCAAATGGGACGATTTTGTCTTTTTTTATGGCTGAGTAGTATTCCATTGTATATATATACCACATTTTCTTAATCCAGTCGTCAGTCGAGGGACACTTAGGTTGCTTCCACTTCTTGGCTATGGTGAATAATGCTGCAATGAACATAGGGGTGCATAGGCCTCTTTGGATTGTTGATTTCAGGTGCGTTGGAGGGACAGCCCCATCTTTATGGAGGGTGTGGCTGCTCAGTGTTGTTTTGCCCCCTTCCTGGCTCCTAGCCCCGATGCAGTGTAGGCTGAGTGGACAGGTCGCGTCGGGAGGTGGCAGTAGTGCTGCGTCTCTCCTTGCCCTTTGAGGAGGTGTTTGCGCATCTACCCATCCATCCCTTCTTCCACTTGCTGCTCAGATCTGTCTCCAACGCCTCCCTGTGGTGGAGGTGCTGGGAACACAGCCTTGAACAGGACGGATGAGGTCCCTGCTCTCATATGGCTGACCTAGCCGGGGAGACAATAAATAAGAAAACACATATAATAAGATTCCGGGTGGCTCCAAACGCTTGGAAGAACAGCTAAAGCACCGTGATGGGAAGGAGATGATCGGGTGGGCTGCCGAGCTCTTTTAGACGGGGCTGCCGGGGAAGGCCTGTTTGGAGGAGGTGAGATTTAAGCAGAACTTGGGTAAGAAGGGGGAATCATGCAGAGGTGGGGGAGAACATTGCAGGCAGAGGAAGCAGCAAGAGGGAAGGCCCTGAGCAGGAGCGAGCGCTGGGTGTGTGGGGACGTGAGAGAGGCCCTGTGGCCGGGAGAAGGGCAGGAGGTGGGGTCAGGGAGGCCGGCGGGGGCCAGGGCGTGGAGGGCCTCGAGGGCCATGCCAGGAGTTCCGGGCTGTGTGGGAGGCAATGGGCCGCCCTCAGAGGATTTTGAGCAAAAAGGAGCCCTGTGATCCCATGGTGACCCCAGCTGCTGGGTGGAGAATGGGATCGATCGCATCCTGGGAAAGCAGAGTGTCTAATGTAGGAGTTTGCTCAGCACTCCATCTCTGGGTCCAGAGACTGTTTCTCTGACCTGTGGCAGGGATGGCTCCGATATAAAATTCTGGGGCTTGTGGAGGTGTCCTCAAGCTGTACCATGCTTTAGCAGAACCGTTAGATCGAGTCCTGGATTTATAAAAATAGATGAATGAGGGTTTCTTTAAATTCTTTAGGTATAATAGGACTTGGCTTACACCAGTATTTCAATAATGTGCCAGTTGTGTAAAGTGAGGTGTGCCCACAAGGTGGCACAGGTCACGGGTGGGACAGTGTAGGGGACTTGCAGGAGGTCGAGGTGGTGCAGTCTCTGGGAGGGGGAGAGCCGAAGGGGTTAGGAGATCTGTCTTTCTTCAATTGGGATATAATTCATGTAACGTAAAATCCACCCTTTTAAAGTGTACAATTCAGTGATTTCTAGCATATTCACAAGGTTGTGCAACGACCGTTTCTATCTAGTTCCAGAACATCTCTGTCACCCCAAAAGGAAACCCCATACCCTTTAGCAGTCACTCCCCATTCCTCCCCTAGCCCCTGGCAACCAGCAGTCTGCTTTCCTTCTCTATGGATTTGCCTGTTCTGGACGTTTCGTAGAAATGGAATCGTACAATATGTGGCCTTTTGTGTCTGGCTTCTCTCACTCAGCATCATGTTTTCCAGGTGCATCCATGGTGTAGCAGGTGTCAGTGCTTCATTCCTTTGTATGTCTGAGTAATACTCCACTGTGTGGATGGAACACATTTTGTTTCTCCATAACAGACTCTTAAAGGGCTGTCCTGCCCCCAGCGCTGCCATGCCCTTGTAAACCTCCCTGGGCAGCAGCCCTCTTGGCACCTTCTGTCCTCTTGAAGGACTAGAATGCTGGCTCTCCTGTCTCTTTCCTTTTCCTGATCCTTTAGATGTGTGTGTGCGCTTTTACCGAGTCTGAGGCGCTGCGAGAGGTCCTGGTTTCTCCTACAGGAAACTGAGAAAGGTCAGATGTGAATCTTCTTTAAAAAACAAAACAAACCAAACTTAAAAACCAGTAATATTTCTGATTGCTGGTGGTGAAACCACTGGTCAAAGTGGCCACGAAAGCCCTGTGAATAGTGGGGGAGCGTTGCCTGATACGGTGCCTGACGGGGAGGGCATGGCGCAGAAAGACTGGGGAGGGTTCTGCTCTGCACCAGGAGTCAGAATCGACTCTGCAGCGCTAACAACAAGGTGGGTAAAACCAGCCCGTCTTCCGGGTGGCTGGGTTTGGGCTGAATTGGCTACGCACCTTCTCTCTCTCAGAGGTGTGTATTGGCTGAACCTGGCCCCTTTTGCCTTAAGCCCAGCTCTGTCTCGAGCGTGGGCTGGGAGGTATGGTTATACTGCCGGGTCTGCTGTGTCCCTTTCGTCTTCTCTCGCCTGTCCTCCCTCCTCCCCACCCCGCCCTCCCCTCCGCTCTACATATTGGAGCCCTTGTTTTAATGAGCTCTCCCCTTGTGTTTGCAGTGGGAATCGTGCCCTCCAGCCAAGGATCGAGTTTAGTTTACAAGCTGGGCGTCTTTCTCAAGCCGCGTCTAAGTCGGCTGGTTATTGGCTTGGGGACTCTGGAATAAGTGCGTTCCATTTTCCCTGTGCTTTTCTGGTTCGTGCCTCCCCCCAGCTGTGTACAGGTGCTCATGGGCTCTGCTTCGCGCTCACTCAGACCTCCTCAGCCGAGCTCGTCCTTCCTACGTTTAATTCCGGGCTAGGTCACAAGGTGCCCGCTAAAAAGAGAGTATGTGCATGTCGCCTTCATGCTCCGGTGAGTAAGGAGTGACGACGCTCCTTAGCGTCGTCAGCGTTTAAGTTGTTAGAACACCCACCTGTATAGCACATTGGTCTTTGAACAGTGAGTTTCAGGTTACTGAGTATTTTTATGGGATGGAAAGTTATCTGGGTGGGAATATGGGAGAGGTAATGAAAAGGCTCCCCACCCAGGGAGGTGAGAAAAGAACCCTGGGTGGGCACATCTTCCTTTAAGTAAGTAGGAAGAGCCAGATTTATACCAGAGGGAAATCAGGGTGTTTATTCACTTTGGAAAACAGATACTTCATATTGTAGAGTTGAAAAACAGTTAGCAATCAGGAATAAAATATTTGTATCAAAGGTAGTGGTGGGAGGGTTAATATCTTTCCTCTAGGGAGTACATCCACACACTTTCTACACCTTCGCAGCATGGAGTCTTAGTTTTCTATTGCGTAACAGGTTGCAGAACCGTGGTTTAAAGCAGTAAACGCTTACAGTCTCATGGTTTCTGTGGGTGGCACGTTCAGAAGCAGCTTAGCTGGGTGGATCTGGCTTGGGGTCTCTCGTGAAGCTGCAGTGAGGACGTTGGCGGGGGCTGCATCCTCTGAAGCCTTGACGGAGGCTGGCGGATCCACGTCTGACACGGCGCACTCCCACGGCTATTGGCAGGAGGCCTCAGTTTCTCACTGCACAGGCCTCTCCCTGGGTGCTTGAGCGTCCTCAAAACATGGCCCTGGTTCCCCCAGAGCGAGCCAGGTGGAAGCTGCAGTGTCTTTTGTGACCGAGACTCAGAGGTCACTGTCAGTTCTACGGTAGCCTGTTGGTTTCCCAAGTCAGGCCCCTTCGTTGTGGGAGGACCCACGTGAGAACGTGAATACCAGGGGCAGGGGTCATTGGGGGCGTCATGGAGGCTGGCTAACCACACCGTCTTTTCCATTCTTACCAGTCCATTTAGGTGAAAGTCAGTTTTAACGTACATTTCTTTGATCGTTGGTGAGGTTGATCATTTTATTTTCTTACTCATATGTGTTTTTTTGCAATATCAAGGTTTTCTACAGTGAGCTTGCATTGCCTTTATAATCTGAGAAAAAAAAGCATTATAAAACCGAGCCAAAGGTGGACTACTACTCAGCAATAAAAAGGAGTGAATTACTGATGTTGTGTGCACCAACTTGGATGACTCTTAGGGGCGTTGCATTGAGTGGAAAAAGCCAATCTCAAGGGCTATCTGCTATGTAATTCCATTTATGTAACGTTCTTGAAGTGAGATTATAGAGATGGAGAACAGATTAGTGATGCCGGGGATAGGGGTGATGGCAGCAGAGTGACTATAGAAGGTAGCAGGAGGGAGATGGTGGTGATGGAAATACCTGGAGCCTGACCATGGTGGTGGTTACGGGAAATGCTGTGACATGACGGAGAACCACGCACACACATTGTGTCTGTGGCAGTCTCCTGGCTGTGACTTTGTACTGGAGTTATGCAAGATGGAACCAGTGGGGGAAACTGGGCGAAGGGTACGCGGGACTATCTTTGCAACTTCCTGGGAATCTATAATTATTTCAAAATGAAGTTAAAAAAATACCACAACCCCAATCAAAGGATTTTTTACTTAATAAAAGCATTCCTGATAGTAAAACAATCTTTAAATGGCAAATTCTGTGAGGGCATTTCAGAGGCTCACTTGCACACAGCCTTTCTTTTCCGTAAAGTTGAGTCAACTTGCGTCTTGGTTTGCACTCTCTGCGTCTGTGTCATGTCTCCCGGGAACGTATTTCTAACCTGCATTTAAACAGGTGCGAGCTTTCGTCTGTGTCTGTGACTCGGAACCTTTCATTTTAGGATAAACCACGTACGGTCTGTCCTTTTTCTCTTCCCAGGGGAAGGCAGAGAGGAAATTGTGAAGGTGACTTTCGAAGAGTTGCGGGAACAAGTGGCTTTGTTTGCAGCCGCGATGAGGAAAATGGGTGTGAAGAAAGGAGACCGGGTCGTCGGTGAGTATTTTTGGTGCTTGTCATGGTTTGGGGAGGAGACTCGGAAGGTTGGGACGACTTTTGAGTAAGTGGAGTTGTGTCGTGTTACTCAGAGCCTCGTAGGACTTCAGCTATACGTGTGGGCCGAGAAAGAGACGAGGGAGGTCACTGCCAGTGCGGCCTGGTCCCCGGTCCCCCTGCCCCAGGGGCCTGCGAGCACTTCCTCCTGCCTAGTGGGAGCCCAGTGTTTACAGACATGTCGTTTTTTTTATCACACATGATCCTTAAACGCAAGCCAGAGAGTTCATCAGGTGCTTGATTCACCAGACAGCCACCCCTTCCAACCAGGGAGAAACTGGCTGCTGCGTTTTCTGGGAGGTGATCCATCTGCCTTCAGCGTGACACTTTCCTGAGGAATTTCCAAGGGTAATTTCACCCTCGGATTTTCGCCATTTGTGCTGACGTGGTTGTAGACTGATTCCCAGTCCCCAAAACCCGGCAGCGGGAGTGTCGTTAGTGGAGACACTCCTTTGGCTGATGTCCTCTTGTGCGCAGACCCCGGGGTTAGAGCCGTGAGGAGCATCAAAGGCCGCCAGCCCCTCCCCCGAATTTCCCACATGGGAAACCGAGGCCCAGAGGAGAGAAGTAAACTAACCAGTTAATTTTTTTCATTTGAAAAGGATTTCATTTAAAATGAGTGTTGAGGGCCGGCCCCATGGCTTAGCGGTTAGCTGCGCGCGCTCTGCTGCTGGTGGCCCGGGTTCGGATCCCAGACGCGCCGCTTCTCCGGCCATGCTGAGGCTGCGTCCCACATACAGCAACTAGAAGGATGTGCAACTATGACATACAACTATCTACTGGGGCTTTGGGGGAAAAATAAATAAATAAAATTATTAAAATGGGTGTTGAGTTAAATAATATGGACAATTTCAATATGAAAATTAACTGAAAATTCACACGTGGAAATACTCAGCCTCTGAAAATAATAAATAAAAAATGTTACTTCATAGCAAGGCATGAAATTTCATAGCCAGAACACTTCATCACAAATTTGTTAAACAAATGAATTATAATTATTCAGTGCCAGGACATAGCTGATGGCGTTTTGAAAGCCATTGGCCAGTGGCCCGGATTTCCTGGTGTGGCTGGTCGCTTCTCTGCCACGTTGCCTCTCGGGGTCACCACCTGGACCGTCTCACGAGCAGTATCTCCCGCTCAGTCCTTCCCGACATGAGTTTGTTTCTTGGCGTCTGAGGGCGCCAGGCTCCCTGGAGTCGTGAGAGCTCATTTCAGTGCCTGGGCCGCTGACTGGCTGTGCGTTCAGACAAGGAGCATCATCTCCCTGGGCCTTGAGTCTCTTCCTCTTTAAAAGGGGCGGCTGAGAGCTGGACGGGCTGGCCACTCCGTCTTCTGAACACTAGTGTTAGGCATCACTCTCCCTTCTTGTCTCCCCCAGCTCCTGGCCCCACTGTAGGTTTGTCTGTTCTGGACGTTTCCTAAAAATGGAATCATACAATGAATGTGTGGCCTTTTCTGTCGGCTTCTTTCTTAATGTTTTAAAGTTTGTTCGGTTGTTAGGTGTCAGTACGTCACTTCTTATGGCCCAGTGACACTCCATCGCGTGGATAGACCACGTTGGCTTGTCCATTGTCAGTGGGTGGGCACTGGGTTGAGCTGCGTGTGGACGTGCTGAGTTGTGCTGCTGTGAGTGCCCTGGGGGCAGCTGAGAGGTCAGGGCTGGGCCTGGAGATGGGAGGCTCTCTTGGGCTCGTCTGGGGATGGTGGCAGCAGTGGTTGGGGCGTGTTTGTGAGGCCTTGTTCCCCCTGGCCACAGGGTCCCAGGGCTGCCCTCAGGGCCGTGGTCCCGTGGGGAGGCGGTCAGCCGAGCAGCCCTCTTCACCCCTGTGATGTGGGGTCCGCCCCAGGACTCAAGCCCACAGGAGGGACACCAGATCCTCAGATGGTTTCCAGGCTCGGGCTGGGAAACTGGTCTCCTAATTGGTGTCCTTTCTTCCCCGTCCCCAGCTGGGAGCCAGTGGTCCACGTGGCTCCTGCTAAGAACCCTGTCCTTAGCCCACTCAGAGCCTGTGCGCTCCCCTCGCGGGCCTGTCCCCTCCTCCCCATGGTCCCGCCCCCTGGCCCCCCCTCACTCCCATCCTCCTCCCTGGGTTTTCTTTCTTTTTTTTTTTTTGTGAGGAGGACTAGCCCTGAGCTAATGTCCGATGCCAATCCTCCCCTTTTTTCTTGAGGAAGACTGGCCCTGGGCTAACATCCGTGTCCATCTTCCTCTACTTTATATGGGACGCCACCACAGCACGGCTTAGCAAGCGGTGTGTCCATTTGCGCCCGGGGTCCGAACCTGCGAACCCCGGGCCGAGAGAGTGCGTGCACTTAACTGCTGCGCCACCGGGCCGGCCCTGGGTTTTCTTTGTAACCTGTTTCATCACCTGACCTGGTCTTATTTTCTCATTCTTTTTTTCAAAATTATTTTGTTGAGTCACATTGGTTTATAACATTCCATAAATTTCAGGTGTACATTATCATGTATCAATTTCTGTATAGGCTGCATCGCATTCACCACCAATAGTCTAGTTTTTATCTGTCACCATACATGTGTGCCCCTTTACCTTTCTGTCCTTCCCCCACCCCCTTCTCTTCTGCTAATCACCAGTCTGTTCTCCTTATCTGTGTGTTTGTGTATCTTCCACATATGGGTGAAATCATATGGTGGTTGTCTTTCTCTGTCTGACTTATTTCCGCTCAGCATAATATCCTCAGAGTCCATCCATGTTGTCGCAATGGCTGGATTTCATTGTTTCTTATGGCTGAGTAGTATTCCACTGTGTATATATACCATGCCTCCTCTATCCATTCGTTCCTTGTTGGGCACCTAGGTTGCTTCCAAGTTTTGGCTATTATGTATAATGCTGCAGTGAACACAGGGGTGCACGTATCTTTATGCATTTGTATTTTCACGTTCTTTGATAAACACCCAGCAGTGGAATAGCTGGATCATATGGTAGTTCTATTGTTAATTTTTTGAGAAATCTCCATACTGTTTTCCACAGTGGTTGCACCAGTTTACATACCCATCAGCAGTGTATGCGAGTTCCCTTTTCTCCACATCCTTTTGTTTGCCTTTCTCTGACTACTACAGTGTGAGCTCTGTGAAAGCAGGAGAGGGAAGGGCAGTTCAGGCAGCAGAAACAGCCTGTGCAAAGGCCCAGAGGCTAGTGAGAGCAGGGCATCTGCAGGGGGAACAGGACCTCCATGGGGCCCCGTGGGGCCGGGGCTGCATGTGGAGTACAGAGGGTGAGGCTGTTCCGGGACCGTTGTTCCGGAAGGAGCCAGTGTTTGTCGGAGCCTTCTGACGCTGAACGAGGTGAATGCGAGGTGAGTGCGAGGCCCAGCTCCTCCCCCTCCCTGAGCCCGGCCCTTCCTTTGGGGTGTCAGGTAGCGAGTCATGATTTCCTACCAAGAGCAACTCAGGTGCTTTTTTCTTGTCCCATTTGTTTTGGACTGCCAATTCAGTTTGGTTGTTCTGTCTTATGATTCTTCTAGTTTTCTCTTTGTTTATCATATGTGGTTTTAATTTGATTATTTGTTTAGTGGTTACCTTGAGGTTTGGGCGAAAAATCTTCTGTATGAGATAGTCCATTATCTGATAGCCTCCTATTTCCTTATACTAAGTCAATTCAGTCACTTTCCTCTTCCCCTTCTAAGTTGCTCTTGTTATACCTTATTCTATCTTGTGTTGTGGCTGTGTGTTTACAGTGATGAGGTTAAATTTATTTTTGGTGAATTTCTTCCTTTGATCTTTGAGTTTAGCATTTAAGTGGTTGCTAACCTATTCCGGTAAAGATCTACTATTTCTCTGATTTTGTCTACCTACTTTTCTCCTTACTCCAAGCTTTGTGTTCCCTTTCTCTTCTTGTTTTCAGGCCTGAGGGCCTTCTTGAGTATTTCTTGTAGTGGCGGTCTCGTGGCCATGAACTCCCTTAGCTTTTGTTTATCTGGGAGAGTTACTATTTCTCCATCATATTTGAAGGATATTTTTGCTGGATAGAGTATTCTTGGCTGAAAGTTTTTGTCTTTTAGTATTTTGAATATATCTTTCCAGTCTCTTCTAGCCTGAAAAGTTTCTGTTGAGAAATCCGCTGAGAGCCTGATGGGAGTTCCTTTGTACGTTATTTTTTGTTTTTGTCTAGCTGCCCTTAATATTGTTTCTTTGTCGTTGACCCTGGCTAGCCTTACCACTAGGTGTCGTGGTGAAGGCCTTTGTCTGTTAATATATATAGGCGTCCTGTTGGCTTCGCTTACTGGTATTTCCTGCTCCTTCCCCAGATTTGGGAAATTTTCAGCTATTATTTCCTTGAATAGGCTCTCTGTTCCTCTTTCCCTCTCCTCTCCCTCAGGAATACCTATAATTCTTATGTTACATTTTCTAATAGAGTCTGATATTTCTCGGAGTCTTTCTTCATTTCTTTTTAGTCTTAGTTCTCTCTCTTCTTCCATCTGGAGTATATCTGTATTCCTATCCTCTAAAGTACTAATTCTTTCCTCCATATTGTCAGCTCTGTTCTTTAAAGATTCCAGATTCTCCTTTATCTCCTCCATTGTGTTCTTCATCTCCATCTCACTGATAGGTTTTTCTTTATGATTTCAATCTCTTTTGTGAAGAAACTCCTAATCTCATTTAATTGTTTGTGTTGTCTCGTATTTCGTTGAGTGTTTTTATGATAGCTATTTTGAAATCTCTGTCATTTAGTTTATGGATTTCTGTGTCTTCGGGGTTGATTTCTGGGTGCTTGTCATTTTGTTTCTGGTCTGGTGATTTCATATATTTTTGCATTGTGGTTCCTGTGTTGGTTTTGATTTTCCTCATCCTGGAAGTCTCTGGTTGCAATTTCCACCTGCCGCCACTGTGTGGTGGTAAAGGGCTGTGTAGTCTAAGCCCCCTGCGCTCTGCCCCAGTTTTTCTGCTGCGATCCGCAGTTTTGTTTTGTTTTGTTTTGTTTTTTTTCCCCACTGCGATCCACGGGTCCAGTCCAGTTTATTCAGGTCTGCCTCGGACCGCTAGATCTGGTCGAGCTGCAGACTCTGGGTTGCGGGGAGGGGGGAGCTCTCTCTTTTGCCCTCTGGGTCCCTGACGTGGGAGGCTTCTCGTTTGCCCCTCTTTATCCGCTCTCTGGGTTGCTCAGATGTTGATGGTAGCCCTGTGGCTCCTCTGAGCCCTCTGTGCGGGAGTTTCCCACTGGCTGAGAGAGCCCGAAGAGCTACAGTTTCCCGCCGAGGGCCGCCCCTCCCCCCTCTCTGGGAGCCGCGCGGACCGGATCGCTGATCTGATGGGGAGGGAGCGGAGTTCTCCTTACCTCTCCCCACTTCCTCCGGGGGCCCAGCACGTTCCGCTCTCAGATGTGCGGCAGTGTGGATCCCTCCGCTCTAGCTTTTTACTGTCTGGGATTCCGTTGTTGGTCTGTGGCTGTTACTTTTGTTGTATCTTGTGGGGGAAGAATTCACGGGAAAGCTCACTCCGCCATGATGCTGACGTCACACTCCTCAGGTGCTTTTTTGATGATTTGTTTTTTCCTTCACTCTGGGAAGGGTTAAAGGGCTAAAGACCCGTATATGGACCTACTTTCTGTCCGAAGGAACTGTAGTTAATGTGGATGTGGGTGGATGTGTACGCAGGCGTGAGCAGGGGGAGATAAGATGGTGTGTCTTCCGTGTAGGCCTGGTGGTCAGGGCGCTGGGGCGGCCTCCCTGCCCCTGTGGTAACGCGAGCCGGGCCCCAGGACAGGCCTTGGGACCTCGGTGGTGGGCGTGGGCGCGCCTCCCCCCGGGGCGGGGGAGCGAGTGAGTGCTCAGCTTGTTTGCGCACAGGGCCGGGGAGCTGGCGGCCTTACTGTCTATAGACCAGGTAACCGGGCCCCCGTGTCTCCTTGGCAGATGAGGGAGCTGGGCGCGGAGTTGTCGTTCGCCGTGTGTTAGCTGACTGGAAAGGAAGCCGGTAGGAAGGGCCGTGCACCAAGTTTCCTCCCGTCTCAGTGCTCGATGGAAGGTTCTCCTGCATCTCCCCGGGTTCACCCTGGGTCATCAAGGGCTCTGCTCAGAGGCCATCCCTGCCCGTCCTGTGGAAAAACCCATCACCTCTCTCTCCCTGCCCCCTGCTTTATTTTCCATTGTCGTCCTTATCTCCCTCCTGAAGTCACAGGATTATTTGTGTGTGTGAGTGTGCACGTCTGTCTGTCTGTCCGCTAGTACTAGAGGACAGGGCATCCGTCTCTGCTCCCCGCACATCTCAGTCTGCGGGGCCCCTGGCTCGTAGGTGTGTCGGGAATGTGTATGGGATGAGTGGAGGAGAGTGCCGGGCCGGTGATCAGAGCAGGCCTTTTTGTAGTTGAAACCTCACTTTTCTTGGATTCTACTTGGTCCAATTTAATCTGTAACCTTTTGAGGTCTAGAAAAGGAATTCAGAAGATTCTTCTACCCTCCAATTTTCTTCCTCCCTCAGTTTTTTAGAATCTCCTTTGGAAGCACACGTGTCTGAGAGGAGGGGAAATGGAGGACGGGGTGTCGGGGCTGATGGTCGGGACCCTCTCGGCTGTGCTTTCTCGGGGACACCTGGCCTCGGTGCCCTCGGCTCTTCACCATCAGCCTGGTGCTTGGTGACCTGCCCTCTCGAGTGCCTCAGTTTGACCGTAGTCACTGGGCCTGTGTGTTTCCCAGAGGGAGTGCTCGGGGGTGACTCCAGAGGAGGGTCCGCGGGGGATGCTTGAAGGGAGCTGTTCACGGCTTGGGTGTCTTTGTCTGTGAAGTGGTCCCCGAGGCCAGCATCTCTTGGCTGCTCATCACTCCCACCCTGCCCTGGGGCAGTGGCGCTGCTGAGACACTTCACAGTCTTATCTCTGCAGCAAACTCAGCAGACAGCAGACGGGCCTGCCACCTGCCAGGTGCTCGGTGGAGCCCCGGGGGCTGAGTGAGCCATGCAGACCCCTGCCGCTCGGGACGCTTGTGGCCCAGCAGAAGAGACACAGTGAACCCAAAGAAGTACCAACTGCTGTGGTCAGGTTGGCAGTGCAGAGCTGTGGGAGGGGCACGGAGAGAGCTGTCAGGGCGCACTGGGTGCGGGGGCCGGAGGGCTTTTGTGGCCACCTGGGGAGCCGTGCTCAGGGGAGGCATTTGGCCCTCCGCTTCTGCGCCCTGCTGCCTTGTGCACAAATGCTTTCCTCTGGAACATTTAGGACCATCTGTTTAGTTGATCATAGTCTCTCTGGCCATAAAGATTCTCTGCCGCTATTGTCATAAAAGGCCAGCCTCTGACTAGATGCAGGGCCTGAGCCCCTCCCTGCTCCCTTGCAGGCTTGTATGTCTCTTGACCCCCCTGCTCATCGTCTTCATTCCCCCTCCTGCCTCTCCCTCCCTCCCTCCTTCGGTCCATCCATCTGTCTGTCCATCCATCCATCTTGCCAGCCAGCAGGCCTGTATCTGAGGGCAGTGATATGCAGGGCATGTGAAAGGCATTTGGTAAATCAGGAACAAGACAGGCAGAGTCCCTGCCCTCACATGAGCACCAGATATTAAATAGCCAGTTACACAGGTGATGATTCACTCACAGCTATGGCAAGTTTGGTGAAGGAGAAAGTTTGGTGCTTTGTGGGGGACTGGCCGGGGACCTGGGTTCATCAGGTGGCCTTGGAGAAGGCTTCTCTAAGAAAGTTGCACTTGTGTTAAGAGCTGAAGGGTGAGTCTGCACTGAATAGAGAAGACTGATGTGTGGAAAAGTGTTCAGGCAGAGCAGACAGCTTGTGCAAAGGCCCTGGGGCAGGAGTAGATTAGAACAACTGAAGAACTGAAAGAAAACTGCTGTGGCCGAGCCTAGAGGGAGGCAGAGCAGAGGGAGAAGGGGTCGGGGCGGGATCATGCTGGGCTGCGGGATCACTGATTAGAGCGTGGAGATTGGGTTGGAGCAGTTGACCATGGGAAGTAGATGGGCTGGCAGTAGGCGATGGGCCGTCCAAAGAGAGATGTCGAGGCAGCTGGGGTGTGGTGGGGAGGGAAGGGGTGGGGTTGCCGGGCTTCTTGGGCACCTCAAAGCCAGCTCTCTCCTGCCACTCCTGCCTGGGCTCTCGGTGGTCGCTTTTGGAAGTCCACTGCATCCTGTGGGCCCTGAACCCAAGGCTTTCCCCCGTGCCCCTCTTACAGGTTACCTGCCCAACAGCGCGCATGCCGTGGAGGCCATGCTGGCTGCGGCGAGCATCGGTGCCATCTGGAGCTCCACGTCCCCGGACTTCGGTGTGAACGTGAGTCGGGGTCCCTGCTGGAGGGGGCGCCTCTGCGCCCCGAGACTGCCGTGGAGGTGTGGCCGCTGCAGGGGAAACATTCCCGTGTGACTTTCGCAGGGAGGGGCTCTGCCCAGCTGACATCTTGGGGAGGCGGCTTGCGGGGTGGAATTCCCAGGGGAGCTGTGCGCCAGGGCTGGCAAGGCTGGAAGGAAGTGATGTCATGATGAGTCCCCCCCCCCCCCCCCGCCGCCCGGTCTCCCCAGCCGATGACACGAGAATAACGGGGAAGAAGGAGCTGAACCTTGTTTTTAAATCTAAAAGCAAATGATTCTTCCCTCCTTTCTGGTCTTCCTACTGTCCCATCAGTGTGCATTGCCACATTAGCGTGTCATACGTGACAGGCAGTGTCGTGGACCTAGCTGGAGGTGCCTGGTCGCCTCTCCCGTGACTTCGTGACCACAGGAGGTTTTCTCGATGTTCGTCCCCTGCAGACAGTTCTCCTGATTTGCTCTGAGATGTTCCCCAAGGCCTTGCGCCCAGTACTGCCGTTTCTGATCCCGCACTTGGAATTTGTGCTTTGCCCGCAAGGCAGGAGGTGGGGCGGGCCTCTTTATCCCTGTGGACCGAGGGGACCAAGGGCTCAGGGTGCACCCAGCTGCGCAGAGCGGACCAGGCAGGGGCAAGGCGTGCTCGCTGAACCCACCGTGGAGAATAAAGGGGCATAGCAGGGCGTGCCGGGGCCCCCACTCCCCACCAGGGACCTTCCTGGTCGCAGAGCCTTGGGGGTGAGGGTGCCTTAGGAGCCACAAGGACAGACCCCTGTTAGAGGACATGGCGAGTGTCCTCGTCCCTGACTGCTCTTGCTGGCGCCAGGCCGCTTCTGCTCTCAGCATGGCCCCTGCTCTGGGCACCGGTCACTGCAGCCCAGTGGCTAGAGGTGGCCTGGCTTTGCTGGCCGTGAGCCGCTGCAGGAGTTATTTATCCTCACGTGCAGGAGGGGCAGCGGGAAGAGAGAGGTTCGTGAAGGCGTGTAGAGGCAGGCGCCTCCTGCCGGGCTCCAGTCGGACTCTGCCACTCCCTGGCTCCGTGTCCTTGGTGCCCAGTGGAGGGAGCTTGTGGGGACCACGGGGTTAATACTCGTGCAGGGTTTGGGACAGCGCTGACCCACCCACCCAGCCACCCGCCCGCGGAGGTCAGTCATGTTTTAGCTGCTATCATGAGTTGGGAGGTGGGTGCTTTTTGAGTTAAATTGGAACTTGTAGCTTTTTGTAAGCCGGTCTTGAGGATGTTGGGAGAGCTGTGTGCGGCGTGGGGAGTGGTCGTGGGCTCCCGGGGCTGGAACGCAGCCCTCGCCTGACGACTCAGCAGTGGGCCGAGCTCCCAGGTTGGAGTTGGGTGGTGTGTCTGAGCCGCTGGGTGCGGCGTTGGGGGATTAGGGGAAGGCCAGTGTCCCGCCACCTCCTGCTCGGCTGTAGCATCAGCAGCCTTCGCCTGTTCTCACGGGTCCTGTGCAAAATGTGACCAACAGGGGCCGGCCAGCCGACTCTGGTCCCCAGGTTCTGCTCATGGAGAGGACACAGCCAGGGGATGGCTCTGTAGCAGATGCCTCTGGGGACATTCGTGTCCTGGCTCCAGGGTTTTCTGGAATCTGGCTGTTGTTGGAGCTGCTCTGGTGCGGGCCTTGCTCACCTCGCCGGCGTGCGCACTAGGTGGCAGCACGGCCCTGCGCTCCCCACGGTGCAGTCTTCAGCATGCTGGGTTCCGGGAAGAGACGCTGTGCGGGCTCCGTGGCCTGAGAACCCTGGTTCAGTTAGAAAGGGACGGGGCCTGGTGCCTCCCTGCCAGGAGGCTGCCCTCTGCCCCGAGTTCTGGGCATCGGTGCTCGCTGTGCTGGTGTCGTGGTGCAGAGCCCTCTCTGCCCTGCTGGAGACGGGTGGGCGTGTGCGCGAGTGACGGCGTTACTCTTCTTCGCCGAGCGGCGGGCAGGTAGTGTCAGCACCTGGGACCTCATGGTGCCTCCGCCCCCAGCTGCTCACACTGCCGTCGGCTCCCAGGGTGAGCCTTCTGGCCGGGAAGCCCTGGTCGAGGTACCGAGACACTATGCTTGCTCACCTGGGCACCAGGACCTGTGTGCTTGAGTGAGGCCCTGGGACGAAGCCGTGGCACTGGAGCCGCAAATGTCGGCCGTTGGATTCTGCTTGCCCCTTGGGTTTCGGGCAGGAAGTGTTCCTGGAGTTGATGACATGGTGGGGCCTGGGACTGGACAGAGCGGGGACTGCAGGCTCTGGACGGTTCTCGTCAGTGGATGCACATCTTTGCTTAACAGTCCCCTGTTCTATTTTCTGACATCACCATTTTAAACTTCAGTAAAGGGGATTTGTCTGAAATCTGCAGTGACACAGAGTGTCTTTCCTACTTTGCATCATGTTTCCTCTTGCAAATCACTGAAAATCCCTATTATAAAGGGGAAATTGCCCTTCTGTAAATCCTGCTTTTAATTATGTGGTTTTGTTACAAGAGGGCCAGGTTGTTATGGACTCCGAAGTAAGTGCTAGTGCCATGGCACATGTGTGTGGGATTATTGCCGCGGCACATGTGGGGGCTTATTGCCGCAGCAGACTTGTGGGATTATTACTGTGACACGTGTGTGGATTATTACCGTGGCACACACACGTGGGATTATTACCGTGGCACATGCGTGTGGGATTATTACCATGACACACGCGTGTGGATTATTACCGTGGCGCACGCGTGTGATTATTACTGTGGCACATGCATGTGAGATTACTCTCAGGCAGTTTACAAGTGTAGGGGGTGTCCATCCATTTGGATTCACCTGCCCACAAATGTCGTAGTGACCTTTCCTCGCCAGGCTGGGCTGGAAACGCAGGACCCGTCTCGGTTGCCATGCTGTGTACTGGTCCTCGGCGGGCTGTTCAGGCAGGTATGGGGACACCGTCTGTCCCCGAGGATGCTGGGGGACGTGTTTCTCACCTCCGCACCGCCCCTTTGCCCTGCGTGCTCCCTGCCCCGGCCTCTCTTCTCACCTTGTGCCCCTCCCTCCACCTTCTGCACTTCTCCCGCCCTCTCAGCTTGGGTACCTGATGCTCTTGGGCTTGGGGAGGGGGCATCGCCGGGTGGGAGGGCTGTGTGGTTCTTCAGGTGCCCCCTTTGCCAGCCTCACCGAGACCTCAGTCCTGCATTGTTCGCCATTTTGGTTTTGTGTTTGTTTCACTGTGTACCTTTGAGTGGGTGGCTTTTTCAAAGACGTTTGGGGGGTCCGACCGCTGGTATCCACACATCTAGGAGCTCACAAAGCATTTTCAGGTCGCTGTGGGTGGGTGTGCGTGTGTAACTAGGACAGCCGTTCTCCTCGCTCTGGGTGGCTGTGCATGTGATTCAACACTGGCTGGTGGCTTCAGCGCTCAGTCGGTTGCTAAGCACCGTATCCAGGTCAGCGCACCATCACAGGTGTGTTTGTTTTGTTGCAACATGAAAGCAATTCTCGACAGCAGCTTTCTCCTGGACCAGAACAGGCCCAGATGCTGAGAGATCTTGACCAGCCTGGAAACTTACACGACACATGGGACCTCTGAGTCTTCCCATGGTGCCAGGGCCCAGACCTCTGATTCTGAACACTTGTCGTCTTTGCTGTCTGTTCGCTCTCACCGTCCCTGAGGGTCACCTCTGTGACCTCTGAGCCCTGGGTCACTGGTAGGCTGGGTCCTTTCACCTTGAATTTGTTGCCACCTTGCGCGTGGGGTAGTCTGCAGGAGAGATTCTGGATTTCACGTGGACATCGCCGCCACCTTCCAGGGCTCCCCCAGTCTGGCTCCGTGCAGCTCTGTCCTGACCTCAGGCTCTCAGGCAGGCTCTTGCCCTCCTCGGCCCAGCTCCGCCTGCCGGCTTTGCTCTGGTGCCTTCTGCTGCAGGCCTCTCCCCTCCCGCCCGGCTTGACGCCTGGGGAGAGGCGCTGCCTGGACCTTGCTGGTGCTCTCCTCCTCCTGATTCGTCTCTGCCGAGTCGCTCAGCCCCCGCTCCTCTTCTGCTGCCCTTTGGTTTCCTGTGCCGTGGGTCAGTCTTGTCTTAGAGGGGACAGCACCGTGGTTAAGTGCACCAGCCTGCAACCCCCGCTCTGCCACTGGCTAGTTGTGAAACTTTGGGCAAATTACTGAGCCTGGCTGTGCCTCATCAAGGATGTGGAGCTAATAGTGCTGCCCTCTCCTGGGGGTGCAGGTCGAGGGTGTGAGTGCCTGTTGTTGCAGTAGAGGGGTGCCTGGCACGTGGTCAGCACTCACAATTACTAGGGATTTTTATTGGCAGAAATTTGCTTCCAGCTAAACCCAGGACTCTCAGCCCATCTTGGAGTCCTGGGGTTGAAGAACACCGTCTATCTTGCTGCACTGCCCTTGTCTGTGGCCCCCTTGCCTAACCAGGATTAGTTTAACGGTTTTCCTGGCGATTCTCGTGGATTTTCTACGTAGCCATTCCCATCGTCTGCGTGGGCAGGCTGGTGGCTTCCTTCCAGCCCGGTCTTGACACCTCTCATTTCCCTGCAGTGTCGACAGCTGGTCCCAGGAGCTGGCGTCTTGTCTTTCCGGGACGTTCTTGTCTTGTACCGTCATTTCTGCTACATTCCTTTTGTCAGTGAGGAAGTTTCCCTCAGCGTCCAGCCTATTAAAGCTTTTTGTGAGGACAGCATGTTGCATTTTATCGAAAGCTCTTAAGATAGTCCTGTGACTTTTCCCCTCTAGTCTGTTAGTGTGGGAGACTGCGTTGGTCTGTGATCTGCTTTTCTGTGTGTGTGTTCTCCGTCTCTTCCTGTCTTCTGTGATGGTTTGTGTAAGAGGAGTATTCTTGTCCGTGCAGGTGTGCTGGCGCTTGCCTGCCGTTCTGCCCACCCTGGTGTCTGTGCTGAGAGGTGGGCCTTCGCCAGCTTCTCCTCCCCTGGTTATTGTCTCTTCAGCTCTTCTGCCACTTCTGGAGTCAATTTTGATAGCTTATATTTTCTTGGGAAATCATCCATTCCATCTGGATTTTAAAATTTATTAACGAAATTAAGCATCGTGTTTTCTCATTTCTTAATTTTTATTTCTGTAGTAAAGTGTGATTTCTAATTTTGTGTGACTCTGTGCCTCAGTTTATTCATCTGTAATATGGGGACAGTAATTCTACCTGTGTCAGAGGTTGCTCTGAGCATTACACGAGTGGATATTGCCATGTGCTTAGGACAGTGCCTGAGACAGAATAAGTAGTATGTAAGTGCTAGCTGGAAATATCTTTTTTCTTCATCATATTTGTCAAGAGGTTTATTTCATTTATGTTTTGGAAAAAAGATTTTGGTTTTATTGATCAAGTCCACCATTAGTTTGTCCTGATGGCATTGGTTCCTTCGCTCCTTCCTTCTTTTCTTTTCCTTGGCTACTTAAATCTTGAGTGTAGTTCTCTGAAAACAGTTGGAAATTGAAAACAATAACATTTATAATTGTTTCCCTGTTTTTTTCCTGATAGTGTCTGTCTGGTTCCCTGGCATGGTGCCTGGCACATCATAGATGGAATAAGCAAATGCTTTCTCCCCCCAACTCTTCTCTGTTAATTCAGCCTCTGGGCATGCAAATTGGGCGGCATTGAAAGTAGAATCTCAGTCCTTGAACCTTTAGCCCAGAGAGTCTCAAATTTTATTGTGCATCAGAATCACTCGGAGGGCTTGTGAAAACACAGGTTGCCGGGCGCCCCCAGAGTTTCTGATTCAGCAGGTCTAGGGCCCCAGATGGATGCTGTCGCTGCTGGGGCCCCTCTGAGGGGCTCCCTACTTACTGTCTTAGATGTGTGCTCTGCTGGCTCCTCCCTGGGGCGCTCTGAGAACCAGTGCCTGGCCCCCGCCAGATCAGTTAATTAGTTATCCCAGTGAGCTTAGTTAATGGTCCCGCCGCATGAGGCTCTAACACATAGCAGGGTGGAGGCCTCTGCCCGCTAAGACCTTCCACAGAGGTTCTGGCTTCACTGCTGTGCCCTTGGAGTCCCCCGGGCGCTGGACCTGGACCGCTGCACTGGGCTGACGGGCGAGGGGACGGAAGAGCCATTCTGGGAGCTGCCTTCCCAGCTGCCGTTTTTGTGCTGAAAAGGCCCCGGCATGTTCTGAACTTGAAGGCTGGGAGGGGAGCTGAGAAGACCTGTCTGAGAGAGCTTTAACCTGTCCCCTCAGGATCACACTCAGGTCGTATCGAGTGTGTCGTGAGCTGCAGCTGTCAGTTCACGTCAGTTCCAGGAGCAAGTTCCACAGCCTGCATGGGAGGCCTGCCTTCTTGAGGGAGAGAGGTGTGCTTGGCGGACAGCGGGTTCCGTGTGTGGTGTAGACGGGCTCCT
Source organism: Diceros bicornis minor (assembly GCF_020826845.1). Taxonomy (NCBI): domain Eukaryota; kingdom Metazoa; phylum Chordata; class Mammalia; order Perissodactyla; family Rhinocerotidae; genus Diceros; species Diceros bicornis. The sequence continues at coordinate 5,730,020 of NC_080774.1, read as the reverse complement.
GAGTGTGGTGAGCCTGCTTTTTAAAGTGGGGCTGGTTTACTAGTAAACACATCTATAGGTTCATGCATTAGGTTGGCAAAAAGTACCCCTCGGGGGATCCAGGTACCCTTAATTGAAGGTTAAAGAACTGCAGTGCGGGACCACTCCGTGTGCTCTAGTTGCCTCTTCGCAGGTGACCCTTCTGTTATACGTGCAGGAGCGGCCTTTCTGCAAAGTGGGGAGTTTTTTTTGGTGCAAATACGCACTCTGTAATTTTCCCATCTTACAGATTGGATTTCGCTATTTCACTGTATGTCTCTAAGTCCTTTTGGAATTTCTTCGTATCGATGCTTTCCTTGAAGTGACGCTCGTTTCTCGGGTGCGCGTGGTGTTTTGCTTGGCTTTCTGTATTGGCCGCTGGGGACGGGGACGCAGGAACGTGGCGAATGCGCTGAGAGTGCTGCTTGTGCTTTCCCTTGAAATGCAGTGGTCCCCTTGGCTGCTGAGAGTTTTTGCTCTCTGCATGACCAATGACGACTCCTCCCTCCCACTTCCAGGGTGTGCTGGACCGCTTCTCTCAAATTCAGCCGAAGCTCCTCTTCTCCGTGGAGGCCGTCGTGTACAACCGCAAAGAGCATGGCCACATGGACAAGCTGCAGCAGGTCGTTAAAGGTGTGTGGCTCTTCCGGGTCTGGGCTGGCAGGGCGGGGGGCGGGGTGCAGAGATGGGAGCCCCCCTAGGAGTCACAAAGACCCCTGGAAGCTATAAGCTGCAGAGACCAGCTAGTCTCTTCCCTAGATTGTGTTACATTTTGGGGGGGAAAAACCCAGCAGCTATGTGCCCGTGTCTGTAAGCTTACTACGCCTTCTCCTCTCCCCCTTCAGGTCTACCGGACTTGAAAAAAGTGGTGGTGATTCCCTACGTCACCTCCAGAGAGAAGATAGACATTTCGAAGATTCCAAATAGGTAAGCCGGCCACGTGCTGGTCACTGGCTCCGTGCGGAGGCCACTCGAGGTCCTGCTGGGCGGTCGGTTCTGTGAACCCTGCCACTTGGAGTCGTAGCCTTGTAGAGGTGCAGGAGGTTTTAGCTAAAGCCATTGTTTTGTAGATGGGCACCTGAGGGCCCCAGAGTGAATCCCCCGAGGCCACCTAGCGAATTAGTGCAGAAGAGAGAAGGTCCCAGGAATCCTCATGCTTCCTGTCTGGTGTCCCTTTGAAGTGGTGGGGCCTGGCTCCTTGGATTGGCCACAGCAGTTCTGAGTGGTAATTAATGCGTGTATGCATGTGCACATGTGTATGTGCACACACGTGTGTACATATGCGTGCACGCACACAGTGTATACACGTGCACGGCATACACACATGTACACGTGTCTGTATATGTGTGTATATGTATGTATGTGTGTGTGTATTTCCCTTTTAGAACCTCATTTTTGTCCCCTTTGCTAACGGTATCTTCCTTTGCTTTTCTGACGTTTGTAAGCTCATACACCACATGCTTTGAGTACCAGATAGAATAGTGAGCATCTTAATTTTGAATAGAAATTAAGGAAATGGATTACTGTTTGGTCAAAGTTGAATTCTTCCCAAAGATCTTGGAGTTACACCCCTTCCTTCTTTCTCGAATCAGTCGTGGGGGAGAGTCGCGAGATCAGGTGTGTTTACCTTCGCAGGTAAACCTTTCTCTTTCGCCTGTGTCTGGGCCGTGGGCAGGAGCCTCGTGAGCAGGCGGCCCCTCCAGGTCCTGGGGGAAGCGGTTGCACAGGTGCAGCAGGGGTCCTGTGTCTGCTGCGGGAGGAGAGGGCAGAGATCGCAGAGGCCTTTTTAGTCAGGCATCAGCTGACGCCTGGCTTAGTCGTCTCCTGCAGGCGCTCTCTGGGGGCTGAGAGGGGGAAAGCCTGAGGGCTGTCCTCCGGGGGCTGCGCAAGTGGGCGGTACGCGACACCTGCAGGCAGTAGACACAGCGTGCTTGCTGGGGGTGGGGCCAGGAAGTGCCCAGGAGTTGAGAGAAGGGCCTGGTTGTTGATCTGTGGGGTCTGGAGAGGTGGCACCTCAGGTGACCTTGAGCAGGGTGTGGGGACAGAGGCCGCAGGGTGCTGCAAGCCAAGAGACTGTTCCTGAGGGCTGTGGTCTCAGGCCAGACTGCTCAGGTTCAGTTCTCAGCTGTGTGACCCTGTGCAAGTGGTTAACCTCTCTGGGCCTTGGTTTTCCCATCTGTAAAATGGGGACAATAACAGTACCTTCCTCACCGGCTGGCTGTGAGGATTAAGGAAACGAATGCTGAGCAAAGTGCACATAGTAGCTCTCAGTAATATTGTCTGTCCTATGAGTAGGTGACAGCCGCAGGCTGGAGTGGGCTCTGTCTCCTGGAGCGCCCGGGTCAGGATGTGAGGGTCCTTACAGGCAGGCCCGGGGGCTGGGACTGGTCCCCTAGACTGCGGGAACTCTGATAAATTACACCCAGATGACGGAGCCGTGGTCTTAGTTCATGCAGCAAATACAGCTCCCCGGGCTTTATTGGTGGGGCCACGACACAGAGAGGCCAGGAGGAAAACCAGACTGTTTGCTGGCCTCACAGTGGGCGCCTTGTATTTTTCTGAGTGTCTTTATCAGTAATTGATATAAAATGAGAGCATCCAGTAGCATTGTGTTAGCCACTTCATTTAGCTTTATACAATGCAAAGCTCCCTCATTAAACCCTGGGCATTAGACCCCCCTTGCTGTTCATCTTTTGATTGCTAGATGCCAGAGATAAACTAAAGACACGTTGGTGCCCATGGGCGGAGACCTGGAGGGGGACCACCCCTCGGGCTTTTCATTTTTTTTTTTTTTTTTTTTTGTGAGGAGATCAGCCCTGAGCTAACATCCGCCAATCCTCCTCTTTTTTTTTGCTGAGGAAGACGGCCCTGGGCTAACATCTGTGCCCATCTTCCTCCACTTTATATGGGACGCCGCCACAGCATGGCTTACCAGGCAGTGCGTTGGTGCGCGCCCGGGATCCGAACCAGCGAACCCCGGGCCGCCGCAGCGGAGCGCGCGCACTTAACCGCTTGCGCCACCGGGCCGGCCCCTCGGGCTTTTCATTTTTAGAAGAGCAACAGAAGTGATCGCTGTTAACCATGATTTATAGACTGTTGGAAAGAAAAGGTTTTTCTCTGTGTGAAGTATCCGATTAGATTGGGCACTTGGTATAAATGGGATTCATATGGGAGGTGGAGGTGAGATGGGGCTTTCATTGGCTGGAAAGTTCCACAGTGAATAATTTTCCTGACGCTCGGGAGCAGAAGGCTGTTTGTTTACCGCTCAGAGTCGAATTATTCAGGATGCCCTTTTTAAACCACTGCGCCTCCCCCAGGAGATATCCTCTTTAACGACGCCCTCCCGTGGGAGGTGGTGCAGTTCTTCATTTCAGTACCCATGCGTGTGTATTTCGGGGTAAGTACCCTGAGCAAGTTGCTGCAGGCTGAGGGTAACTGGTTTCTCCCCCTTCCTTCAAAGAGAGAAAGACCCATTTGTCAAAACAGTATGTTTTTTTCTTTCTTTCTTTTCCCTTTAAACCAGTGGAGGGATAGGGCTGGTGTTTTGGGATCGATGTTCTGCTGATCTCAAAATAGAGAAACCACCTCGCCCCAGATGGCCTTGCGGCTTCCACGGACCTGTTTCTGCTCAGAAAACAGATCTGTTCGTGTAGCCCCTTTGGTGGTTCTGGGCCACAGGCACTGACCTGCCCGTCAGCTGTGGGGGCGCGGCCGGGCAGATTCCGTAGGTGGTGGTCGGTAGCCAGGCTGCGTTTTACTTGTTCCTGGACGACACTTGTGCCTAGCTGTTGGACACCTCCCGATGTAGTGAATCAGTGGTGACACAGGATGGTTGCCTCGCAGCTATTCTGTCATAGAAACTGTGGGTTTCGGATCTCGGCCCCACCTTCTTGCTGTGACATTCACGTGTTGGAAAAGCTCGGGACTGCAGCACCTCCTTCCCTCCCTTCCCGTGGGGAAGGCAGTAATTCAGACCCGCTTGGCTGGCCTTCCCTTAGGGTGATTGTTGGAAACAAGCAGAGTTTGCACACAAACAGCAGACGTGTTAATTGTAAGTGATCTTTCTCCACAGTTTATTAAAGCTCCTCAAAGAGTCTCTGAAGAGACAGCCCTTGGCCCTGTCAGCAGCTCATAAAGCAACTTGGAGTTTTCTCTCCTTCACTTGGTGTGAACTTGTGAGATTCGACTTCCCCTCCCTCGAGTAAAGCTTCCAAGCAGGGTTAGTTTCCTGGAAACCCAGGCTCTCAGGAGGTTGCAGTGGAGGGCGTGAGTGGCTAGTCTGGCCAGGAGGACTCGGCAGAGCCGTCCGGTGTTCTGAACATTCATTGTTTGTTTCCCATGTGTTCTGCCCACAGTGTGTTTCTGGATGATTTTCTTGCAAGCGGAAGGGATGAGCAGGCCCCACAGCTGGAGTTCGAGCAGCTGCCCTTCAGCCACCCGCTCTTCATCATGTTTTCCTCGGGCACGACCGGAGCGCCCAAGTGCATGGTGCATTCCGCTGGGGTAGGTCTCCGCGTCCGTTTGTCTGCTCTCTCGGGGGCTCCCCGCTGCTGCAGGCAGGCGTCCGAGTCGTCAGGCTGCGCCCATCCCCGAGGTTCCAGCGTGCGGCCCTCTCGTCAAGTGGGGAGCTTCGTGGAGATCTGGACTGGAGCCTGGGCAGTGGGGCGCTGCTGTGTGCCTGTCACCACTGTGATGGGTGGGAGGCTCCATGGCGCCACCGTGGCAAGGCATGCGGTGGGTCAGCCAGTGTCTTTCACATTGTAGGGTCATGACCCCTTAGGGGATTGTGAACTCAGTGGACGGGCCCTGCCCGCATTTTAAAAAGAATGAAACAGAATAGATGAGAAGAGAAAATACAGCGCATCACAAGTTACACGAGGTGTTGGTGGTGTTCTGTGAAAGTGTCAATATATAAGTGCACATATGGATTATGTGTGTGTGCTGGGTGGCATCGTAGAACTTATATCTGACTGTGGGTTGTGGTCAAAAAATTTGAAAGCCACTAGGTTATGTTATAAAATGAAGCTAACTGAGGAAGAGCTTACCATGCTGTGTTAGTCTGCTCTGGCTGCCGTAACAAAATACCACAGCTGGGCGGCTTAAACAACAGGAATAAATTTCCTCACAGTTCTGGAGGCTGGAAGTCCAAGACAAGGGTATGGGCAGGGCTGGTTTCTCCTGAGCCTCTCTCCTTGGCTTACAGACGGCTGCCTTCTCTCTGTGTCCTCACGTGGTCTTTACTCTGTGCACACATCCATGGTGTCTGTTTGGTGTCTAAATTTCCTCTTTTTATAAGGACATCAGGCAAACTGGATTATCGCCCACCCTGATGGTCTCGTTTTAACTTACCTCTTGAAAGGCCCCATCTCCAGATACAGTCACATTATGAGGTGCTAGGCATTACAGTTTCAACATGAACTTTGGGGGAACGTGATTTGCCCACAACACATACTTTCCATTTTTCTATTTATTTAATCAAAAGCCCATCTTTATTAAAGCACCTGAAATAGTACATATCTACTAAGCATTAGATTTTATGCATATAGATTAGTGACTGTAGCCTTTTATTTTTGAAAAGATTTCAAGCCTGTGGAGGAGCTCCGAGGACAGCACGATGAGCTCCACGGGGCACTTCAGCCAGACGCCTCTGTTGTTAACATGCTCGTTTTCACATTTTCTTAAAACCTCTTCTGCTTCACATCTCTCTCTCTGTACGTGCACATATTATCACTGTCATTTTGCGTTTTGCTGGCCCTTTGCGAGGAAAGCTGAGACGTCCTGACCCTGCACCCTGAATACTTCATCGTGCGTCTGCCAAGAACAGGAACATTCTCGTGCAGAACTGTCGTGCGGTCGTCACTGCCAGGAAAGTCACGTTGGTGCGACACCGTCAGCTAACATCAGCCGTGCGCCGTCCTGCAGCGATGTTGGCTGTGCGGCGCTCGGCTGTCACCCTCTGCGTCCTTGGCCAGGGCTGCTCCTCAGCCTCCCTTTGTCTTCCTCGACATTGACGTTTTGAGGAGTCCGGGCTCCTTGTCTTGCACAGCGGCTCTCTTTGGGTTTGTCTGATGTTTCCTCAGGATTGGGTCCGGATCGCGCCTTTGGGGCAGGCGTCCCGTGGGAGTGAGCTGTGTCCGTCTCAGTGTGTCACGGCAGGAGGCGCCTGGCCGGTGTGTTTCATTGTCGTCGTTGACTGGGTCGCTCTTCAGAGGTGCACTTCCTGGGTGAATCTGCTGCTTTTCTGATAGCTGCGATCGCGTCTTACCTCCTCCAGTCCTGCTCTGCTTCCGTCTGGCTCGGGCCCAGACCTCCCCTGGGCTGGTGTAGGGAGCCGGCCCCCTCGCAGCCCCGTGTGCCGGGCACTCCCTCTCCGGTCGCCTGGGCCTTCCTGCCGGGCCAGCTTTGTGGCTCCCTCCACATCCAGTTTCCCGGTCTCTCCGGCGGTTGGCTTGGCCTGTAGGGAGGAGAAAGATCTGCAGTGTCTTGGTCAAACCTTGTCGTATCCTTCTTTTCCCCCTCCTCAGAAGAGGAGAATGAGCCAAGTGGGGAGTCTCACGTCCTCACACTGCTTTCTCGCTGTTGCTTAATAAGATGTTGGTGTTTGAAAGTGAAGTAGGAAATTTCTGTTATTCTAGCTCATTTACCTTTTACAGGTAAATGTATAGGTACAGGTCTGCTTATACCTAGAAGCAGTTTGAATCCCTTCCATAAAAAGGAACCATTTACATTTGAATCATTTTAAAGCTTTATACAGCTTTTTACAGTGTTTTCATCAGACAGGGAAAGGAGTTAACACAGCTTCCTTATTACCGGGATCTGGATGCGCGGAAGGTCCAATGGCAGGTCATGAAATGTTACAGATGCACAAGAGCCTGTTCATGCACAGCCGGTGACTTCCCCGGAGACCACGGGCACGGGGCACGGGGACATCAGAGGCCAGAGGCTTTATTTCTGGAAGTGACACTGGCCACACTGACCTGCCTTTTCTTAGGAGGGAAACCGTCCTATTTTATTAAATCAAGTCGGGGGCAGGCAGAGTCTCAGATGCCGCTCACTATGGTTGCTGGGATCGCGTTGTCCCTGGAGAGGGGAGCCCGGTCCGCCTGGTCAAGGCGTGTTACGGCGAGCCAGAGCGCGGAGCGTTTTTACGAACCTTGCAGACAAGGGCAGGGTGTGTGGGCAAAAGAACGGACTTTTTAGGAGAAACTGAAATGTCTCACTGTACTTTTATTTTTAGTGCTTTTTGCATAGTGAATGTCACTTTTTTAGGAGAGGAACATAAAAATATATTAGATATAATGTAGCGTGCTCATAAAGTCCTCATGCCTGGTGTATTTAGAGTATGGAAAAATCAGGAAAAATTATACTTATTCTGTCTTCACTGGGCTCTTGCATCTCCAGAGAAGTGACTCAGCATCTTGCCCATTTTCAAGAGTTGTCCTGACAAGAAACTTGAGAACAGCGAGGTGAAAGGCCGCAGCAGTGGGACCATTGGCAGTTCCTCTGGTTTACTGGGGAGGGTGTCTTCCTGGTTGGCTGTTTGCTGGTTTGTGTTTTCTAAGTCCGTAGAAGGCCTCAGAAAGCAGCTTTCCTCTTCCTTTTAAATTAAATTACTCTTCTTGCTTGAGGCCCAGGAAACCATGCTGCTCCTAGTTCCTTACCCTGAGATTCGGCCATAAATATTTAATTACGGGAAAAACCAATGTGAATTGTTAAGGTTCATACAGAGAGATTCTTGAGGGAGCAGCAAAGCCTGGCTTGTTTCTGCCCCCGAGAGGATGAGAATAATGGACAGATGAACAGATGTGGGTTATAAGTAGGCCACGCTGCAGCAGATCGTGTAGATGAAGGTACAGATTGAAATTAAATGCCGATTTTAAGTAAAAAAGACAATGGGGGGATGTTCCTGGGGCTGGCCTGGTGGCGCAAGTGGTTAAGTGCACGCGCTCCACTTTGGCAGCCTGGGGTTTGCAGGGTCGGATCCCGGGCATGCACCAACGCACTGCTTGGCAAGCCATGCTGTGGCGGCTTCCCGTATAAAGTGGAGGAAGATGGGCAAGGATGTTAGCCCAGGGCCAGTCTTCCTCACATGCAAAGAAAATGTTAAAAAAAAAAAACAAAAAACAGTGTTCCTGAAATGTTGTTGTCCCCAAATCATTGCCTGCCCACCCCGAGTGAGAACAGCGTGTGTCATGGAACTTTCCAGAGGAGCCCGTGCCTGCCCCGGCTGAGGAGGCCGTCCCTCACCCCGTGATGCACTCTCGATAAACCCGCTGGAGACGCGGCTCCTAGAGGCTGCAGGCAGCCTCGAGGAGTCCTCAGAAAGGGCCTGTCCCTCCCCGCAGTCTTTCTCCTGGCTTTACAGGGCCCACGCTCGGCTGGTCACAAGGGCGGCCCTCCCTGCCTGGTGATGGGTGCCGTCTGGGGCAGACTGTGGACCAGGAGATCCGGCTCTTGAATTAGAGAATTTGTTGGGTGGGATTGTTTCTGTTGAGCTTTTAAAGGGGTTGTCTCCTCCTCTTGGCTTGTTGTTCTCTTTCTCTTGGGTACCCTGAGGGTCGTCAAGGCTGGATTTAATACGTGGGTCCTTGCTTCAGCCCCAATCGTTCCTACACAAACAGGGCCACCGTTGCCATCGGCCAGGTGCTGGCATTTGCAGAGCAGACTGAGTGCAGTGGTCTGGCCCTGTCAGGGGCCTCGGAAGGGCAGCGTCCCCTGTCTAGCCTCAGCATCGTGTGTGAGATCCATTGTAAATTGGGGAAACTGAGGCCGAGAGGGATTACATGGCTGTAGACCCCCTTGCTCTGCTCTCTGGCTTGTGCTTGTGATGGGAACCTTCCGGTTCTCCCTGTCACCCTGTCACCTGCAGACAGACACGGAGTTGTTTGCAACGAGTGGGTCTGGGCAGCAGAATACTATATAGCTGTAAAAAAAAAAAAACCCATCTGTGTCCTGATAAAGAGCTCTGGGATATGTTAAGTGGAAACAGCCAAGTGCAGGACAGTGCGTCCCAATGAAAACCGGCAGGAATCAGTAGATGCTGACAGGCGAGGACTCTCCCTGGAAATAGCACGGGAAACCCGTTCACCGGCAGCTGCGGGAGAACCGGGTGCGGGGCAGGGGAGAGGGCAGGCTTCTCTCGGTGTGTGCTTTCGAGTTGTGGACCACGCGAATAGACTGCCCGTTAAACATTAAAATAAAAAAATAAAGACTGAGCGTGGGGGTGGGAGGGTGGGGGTGTGACTAGATGAGCTGAAAGCAGGGTCTCGTGCTGCCCCTCGGCCAAGGCGTCCCTGAGCTCTGACCTGGGGCCGCAGGGAGCTGCAGACGCAGCCCTGGCTGTGAGTCCCCGCGACAGCCTTGCTCTGCCCTCCGCCTTCCCTGTCCGCCGCGAGGGGCAGGGCGGGCCGGCGCCCTGTTCTGGATGCTGTGTTGTTGCCTGGAACCCCTGATCTTCGCTCTTATCTTTAACTGTGACCCCCACTCTACGGCCTTCACTCCCCTCCGCCTGAGTTTGGGGTCCCCTGATGCTCCCCAGCACTCTGGTGCCCAGAGCTCGAGGGCCGGCAGGAGCTGTCAGAGGCTTCCCCTCAGGTCCTCAGCGACTCTTGGGGCAGGTGGCAGGAGCATCACTCGTCAAGGTGAGGATGCTCAAAAGTCTGCCTCCTCTGGAAAGAAAACGGAGATTTACTTCTCCTCTCCTGCGGCAGCGCGTCTGTGACCTTCTCGCCCTGCATGGGGCGCCGGCAGAGGACGCGGCCCGGGTCACCGAGTCTCTCATCTCTCCCCAGGGCACCCTCATCCAGCACCTGAAGGAGCACGTTCTTCACGGCGACACGACCAGCAGCGACATCATCCTGTATTACACCACGGTGAGTGGGCTCTGCAGGCGTGGAGGCAGGGAGTGTACTAGGTGGGTGCCCTCCCCCTCCGCGTCCCTCCGAGGACTCGCTTTGCTTCCTTCAGCGTAGCCAGGCTGCGGGCTCCCTCTGCGTCTGTCTTTCCTCGTCTTCCCGCCTCTCCTCAGTCGCATATAACAAGAGCAGGAGCACACGAGGCCCCAGGCTGCGCGCCTGGAGTGGCTTCTGCTGGACGCTCTGTCCCTCGGTCTCCTCAGCTCTCCCTCTGGCCCTGCCTTCCCCCTCCATCCTGCTGCCCACTGGAGTCTCGGCACCGCCTCCTCTCCTTAACTTGGCCTGTGCTCCCCCGTTGACCCTGGTTGCCTCTGGAAGACCTAGTGCGCTGGGGAACCCTAGAGAAACCCAGGGGACTGACTGCCGATTGGGTCCCCTGAGCCCCTGGAGGTGCGGGCTGTCTCATGACTGGGATCTGCAGTTCGGCCAGCGGGACAGGAGCCGGCTGAAGGTGGCGTGAGGATGTCAGTTCTTAGTTGCACAGTAGATCGTGACTCTGACCCATTCAGGCAGAAAAGTGGTTTGCTGGAAGGCTCTTGGGTGGTGTAAAGGCAGAATAACGGCCCCCAAAGATGTCACCGTCCTAATCCCCAGAAGCTGTGAGTGTGTGGCCTTATGTGGCCTGCAGGTGTGATTCAGTTAAGGATCTTGAGATGAGGAGATCGTCCTGCGTTATCCAGGTGGCCCGCTGTGACCCGGGTCCTTACGAGAGGGAGGCAGGAGGCCCGAGGGAGCAGGAGGCCCGAGTCAGAGAAGCTGTGACGACAGAAGCAGAGGTCGGAGTGATGTGGGGCCACGAGACGAGGAATGCAGGCGGCCTCTGGAAGCTGGAAAAGGCAAACAGCTTCTCCCCAGGAGCCTCCAGGGGGGACGCAGCCCTGCCGACACCTTGATGGAGGACTTCTGACCTCCAGGACTTTCAGATAATAAGTTTGTGTTGTTTTAGGCCACGAAGTTCGTGGCTGTTTGTCATGACAGCAGTGACGGGAGAGGCATGAGGTGGCTCAATGACTGTGGCAGCTGGGGATCCAGGCGAGGAGACCCGTCGGGGCCTGAGGGGGGCTACCCAGCGAGACCAGAGCCACCCCCACACGGAGGGCCCGAGGTGCACTGTCCTTGCTCCAGGGGATGTGCCCCTTCTGCCCAGCCCCCGAGAAGCTGCAGGCAGAGGTCTGGCCCCTCAGCTTCCCCCCGAGGGGTTTGCCCCAGACCCTGCAAAGGCTGCAGCATTCCCCCCGTGAGGAAGGGGGTGCAGGCGGCCGCAAAAGCCGACGTCCGCGAGTGCCTGCTCTGCGTCAGCCGTCGCCGGGACCGATGGTGGAGATGTGTGGGTGGGGCTCTGCCCTCGGTTTACAGGGTTTAGTGGGGACTGTGCATCCTCAGACCGACCCTTGGGTTCAGGAGTTGGAGAGATGCCTGACCTTGACGTGGAAAGGTAAAAGCTTAGGACAAGTTGAAGGAAGGGGGATTTCATCCCAAGGAGGGGAACTCAGAATCGACTTTTTCCAAGACCACAAGTGTCAAGAGGTTCCATTTCCTGCATGACAATTCTGCACTGAGTTTTTAAGGAAACTGAACACTGGAGGCATGTCCCCATCCTGTGAGGTTGGTGCCCGGGCCCTGGCTGTGGCCCTGGGGACAGACCCCTGAGATCCAAGCAAACGCAAGAGGGGGAGCCTGGGAGCACTCTGGCTGTGTGACCGGGGGTAGGTCGCCACATCTCTCTGTGAGCCCAGCTGTCAACCAGGGGGCTTGGGCAATGACCTGGCTTTCCTTCAGGGAGAGCCCTGCTCTCTTCCTGCCCGCGTGGGGGGCAGCGGTGCCGGGCACCACCAGGCTCTGGGCCCTTTGCCTGCAGGAACCACAGCCCGCAGCGTTCCTGGAGTGTCGTTTTGAATTGCAGAAAGCGCCGGCAGCTGCACTGATACCTGACTCAGCTGCCTCTCGGGACATGGCCAGTTAAAGTGACAGGTTTCACGTTGAGGGGGCGGACACAATGGGAGGTCTCAGAACTGAGCAGTGTCCTCACAGGCATTGCACTTTTCCAGGAAGCGTCCTGCCCGTGAGGGAGTGGGCAGTTGGATTTTTCCGTGGAGCAAGCCTGGTGCCAACAGCAGCCTCGGGTGGTGGCTGGTGTGGGGGCCTCGCCCTGCCTGAGTCAGGCCTGTGAGGCGTCGGGCCCAGCGACGCTGGGTTCCTCTCTTGAGAATGATTCCTAAATTAAAGAGATTCAACGTAGGACGTTAAAACCTGTTAACAAAGCAGCCCAGCTAACTGGACATTTTCGTGTGGCCCCTGTTCCCTTCGCGGTGTGGTTTGCCGGCTAGACTTACTGGTTGTGTCCTAAGTGCTCTTGCCTGTGGGTTCTTAACTGGGGCTGACCTCAGGGCTGCAGGTACCGCCCCCCCACCCCCACCCCCGCCGCCCTGGCGGGATTCTGACCTGGGGGCGTGGGGCAAGCCCGGGACACCCAGCGGAGTCAGCTCCAGTCTTGCTGCAGGGCCCGCTCGCCTCCTTGCTGAGGGCGCGGAGGGGGGTTGTCCCTTTGCCCTCCGGGCCGAGATCCCTCTGGAGCTTCCCTCCTGCTCCCTTGCTCTGTCATGGTATTTGTTTAGCTCAGGGACCGCCCACACATTCTCCCTGTGTGGATGGGAGTCCCGTTGTCACTGGGGCTGTGAGCCCCTTTTGGCCTTTAAAAAATTTTTTTTGAAAAGCTGTGCTTGCATTCATGCAGCACACGTGGGTACGCGGTGAGAGGTTGGCGTCTTCCGGGGCCCAGGGGCAGCCACATCAGTCCCTCTCGTGTGTGTTCTGTGTATTCTTGCGGGACGTGTCGATGGCTTTACCGGTCTCGGGGGGTGTGTGTGTGTGTTTACACATCTGCCCTTTTCTGTGTACAAGTGGGGCTAGGCTGCACCCCTCTGCTGGGCTTGTTTTGCCCCGTAAGTTTGTCTTCGAGAATGTTCCACATCCACCTAGACCTCATTCTTTTCATGGCTGCATAGTGGCTGCCTCCCGAATGCTCGCTGGGAGCCAGGTGCTGTTCTAAACCTTTGATGGAGTCCACTGACGCAGTGTCTGGTGTTCCAGACCACCTGGCACCATCCTGCGTCGATGGGCGTCTCCGTTGCTTTCAGTCTCTCGCTGTCACCAGCGAGGCCGCAGTGAACAGTCTTGGCCACATCTTAGTGCACACGTGTGAGCCTGTCTGTACCGTACACTCTTGACGTAGAACTGCTGGGCCAAAGCATCGTGCATTGGGCATGGGCGGTTCTCACCAACTTTTGGCTCAGTTTTAGGTGGCTTTCTAGGGATGCGAGAGGCTGAGTGACAGCTGACGGGAGCTGGCCCAGCGCTCGGCTGACACCTGCTCCTTCTGCCTCTTCTAGGTCGGCTGGATGATGTGGAACTGGATGGTGTCTGCTCTTGCCACGGGGGCGGCCCTGGTCTTGTACGACGGCTCCCCCCTGGTGCCGACGCCCAACGTGCTCTGGGACCTGGTGGACAGGATCGGGTAGGTTCCCAAGGCAAGCGCTCAGCCGCAGAGCTGCGCTGCCGTCCCCTGGTGTATGAGTCTGTGCCGTCTCTGGAATGCTTTGCTATTCTGGATGTCTCCCTCTCGGGGGTGCTGTGGGAGGTGTCAGAAATAGTTGAAGTTGTCAAGGAGGGGCAGGAAGGGGTGGGCGCCCCTGATAGGGACAAACCAAGGAGATGGGGACTCTTCCGTGTAGAGGAGGCCCCACCCACCCCGCCCCAGGGCCCGGAAGTGAGCTCTCAAACATTAGGGCTTCGGGAGCAGGAATGTGACCTTATTTCCATAACTCGAATCTAAGAACTTCCGGAGAGGCTCAGAGGAAGCTGAGGGCCAGTGAGAGTGCTGTTTCACCTGGGGCTCCTCCCCTCAAGGGTAAGACAGAGTGTGACAGGCCGAGTGTGCAGATCTGGCCCGGGGACATGTGGACAGACTCACGGATGGTCCGTGCAAAGTCTGTTACTGGGGCGTTCGCAGCCTGCCTTTCTCCTGAGCCCGACAGTGAGGAGGAGAGCCCTGCTTGTCACTAGCTGTGCCTCAGTGCTGGCCAGCTGCCTCCTGGAGTCTCCTCGAACCCATCACAAGTATGCACCAAGATGCTTTCCCAGTGCTGCAGAGGGCGTCTCTGCCTCCTGCAGTCCTGTCGACAGCCTGGTCCTTCGTTGGGTGGCAGGTGGGGTCCTAACGAGCAGAGGGAGAAGCCAGTTACAGTGGAGCGTCCACACCCCTCCTGGGGTGAGAGTTGTGACAGTGGGAAGGATGAAGGGCCCCATTTCTCCCCCATCCCCTCCTCCTTGGCGTTGTTAGAAACTGTCAGAAGACCCTGCTCATCACGCTCTCTTTGCTGATGAATTAATCATGACTGGTTGATGCATAACCCGTCTTGCCATTATGGTTCGTGGTCACTGTTGGCCTGATGATGGTGTTTCCAGGAAGGAGAAGACAGAAGCCAGCAGAGCTCCGGGGGCCCGCGGTCAGCCACGCTCAGAAACATGCTCATTACTTTAAGTTTGAATTTGTTCGCGGTGGGGAAACAGAAGAAACCACTAATGTTTTTAAATCCTTGGCCATTAACATTTTAGATATAACTTTGCCTGGCCTGGGTAATATTTAAATCCTGACATTTGGCTCACAATATTGGTGAGGAGGGTTATTTCCTAATGAGATTGTTTCCAGCGAAAGGTTAATGGGATCCCTGGGAACCTGGATGGCTTCCAGATCTTTACCCGTGTGTGTGTGTGTGTGTGTGTGTGTGTGTGTGTGTGTGAGTGAGAGACAAGAAGAGGAATGGAGAGGAAAATATACATCATTGGGGCTTAGAGCTAATGAAGGTGAAGGATGAAGGACCCCCCGGAAACCCAGTGTGTGAGTGTGTGTGCGTGTGTGTGTATGCATGGGTGAGAGTATGTGTGTACATGAGTATGTGTGCAGAGGTGTATGTGAAAATGTGTGATTATGTGGGGATGTGAGCAAGTGTGAGCATATGTGCATGTGAGGGAAAGTGAGTGAGTGTGTATGCATGTGCATGGTTGTAATGGGTATATGAGAGTGTGTGCACACGTGGGTGGTGAGCATGTTTGTGTATGAGTGCCTGCGTGTGATTGTGTGAGTATATGTGTGTACGTGCCTGTGTGAGTGTGTTCACAGCTTGTGCCCTGGGTCTGCATCTGCCTTCCATCGACTGGGTCGGCCTGTGCCCCGGACGCTGACTGAGACGTGGCCTTGGTGTCCGCAGGCCCCCTGCCCAGCCCTCCCCGGGCTGGGAGAGCTTACCTGCCGGCCTCAGCGAGGTGGTGCACCTTCGCAGCCTGGGCGGGGCCGGGTGAGGGTGCTTGGGAGGACCGCGGGCCTCCGTGTCTGCTCCGACCGCCAGCGGCAGTTACAGGAGTGGCTAGGTGGAGGGGAGGAAGCCTTCAGCTCAGCCTTGTTCACGTGCTGAAAACCAAGTAAATGTGGGCGCAGAAAACTCTACTGGTTTGTGGCAAGGGGAGCACTCCTCAGAACCGCAGGGCGGGCAGAGTCGGCCAGTGCTGTTTCAGTGCCTCCGACTTGCATAACAGTGTCGATAAATTTAGGAAGGAAATTTTCCTTGACTGTTACCATGTCGGCTCACAGACATATTAACAGGTTGGGTAACTGAGTGTCGGTTTTGGAGGCACGAACAAGAGTCTTTTAATTTTTTATTTATTTATTTATTTTCCCAAAGCCCCAGTAGATAGTTATGTCATAACTGCACATCCTTCTAGTTGCTGTATGTGGGACATGGCCTCAGCATGGCCGGAGAAGCGGTGCGTCGGTGTGCGCCCGGGATCCGAACCTGGGAAGCGAGCAGCGGAGCGTGCGCACTCAACCGCTAAGCCACAGGACTGGCCCCCAAGAGTCTTTTAAAAGACTAGTTTTCTGCTTCATTTGGGGCGTATTTCTGGGCTCTGGGAGTCTAGCCGGGGGAACATTCTGGTTGGGGTCAGGGCACAGGTCTGGGATCTTTTGTCCAGGGTTTCCTGGTAACTGGGCAAGCAATGAAGTCCCAAATTGCCCGTGTCCCGTCTCCTGGCGGGCGTACTGTAAGATGGTTCTCGATGGGGCATTGTGATGGGTGAGCAAGCTCATCTTTCAAGTGACCTTGTTGGCAACCATTTGCCGGTACCGTGTGCACACCCTCCACGTGTTTGGGTGTCTGCTCTGCGCCAAGCACCCTGCTGGGCCCTGAGCACACACAGCAGGACGGAGGTGGAGCAGGTGGCTGTCCCCATGGGGCTGGCTCCCAAATGGGGGAGGTAAGGAGAGGAGAAAGAGGGTGACTTCAGGCTGCAGTCGTGGACCTGGGGTCAGGAGGCCCCTCGGAGGTGACGGCGTTGGGGCGGGGGCCTGGACGTTTACGACTGGGGGACGTGTGTTCCAGGCAGAGGGCAGAGCAAGGGCCGGGGGCCCTGAGGGGGGCCCGAGATTGGTGTGTTGGGGAAGCTGGAAGGAGACCCTTGTGGCCCAAGTAGAAAGAGTCGTGGGCCGGGGAGGGAGGCCAGTAGAACCGGGTGGGGGGTGGGGGCAGATCCTCCAGGGTGTCCAGGCTGTGCGCAGGGTGGGTTTGTTCTGCATGAAATAGGATTCCTCTGGAACGTTGGAGGCAGGGGAGCTCCCCGATTTGGTCCTCAGCCTCGCTCCCACACGGAGAAGGAGTTGTGGGGCTGAGGGCAGGTGCAGGGAGACGGGTCTTAGGCTAATGAAGACCCCCAGGGGCGGACGGGTGGCCTCGGAGGAGCTGTCTATGCACGGCCCCTCGCAGGCGCTGGCGAGGGGCATGAGTCCCAACACAGAGCCGGGCAGCCGCCTCGTTCTCCCCGTGGTGGTCCCGATGGTACTGCCACGATCCACAGCCCGGGCGCCCACACAGGCTTCCACATGGCGGGAACTAAGTGTTTTTTTAAACCATCTTGTGCAAGCCCGGGAGGCAGATGGGGAGACCTTGCCAGTCCTTCAGACTCCGGCGGGGCCCAGGCCCGGGACCTTCTCGGTCTTTGTACGTTGTCAAGGTCAGGGTTACACGTGTGACTCAGGTGCTCTTGAGAACCTCGGAGAGCCCTCCATTTTGGGGAGAGGGCTGGGGGCGAGTAGAATAAAACCCACGTGTTATGTTGACGTGGTTGGTGATTGGAGGTCCTGCTGTCAGGGCCCAGCGTTCCACCATGAGAGGGAGACGGGCTCCCTGGTTTTCTGTTAAAATATAGATATTCCCTAGGGGCGACACCCTAATCCTCAGAGGTGATTTTGAATTAGTTAATCAGACTGTCTGAGTTTATGAACTATCCATGGGGGGGTGTGGTGGGAGGAGTGGGTACATTTCCTGCTTCCCACAACCTCCCCCTCTGGAAGCAGCCCTCTCTAGGGCACAGCGACCCGGGAGGTGCCAGAGGTTTTCCTGGCAGTAGGTGGTCCTGGTGAAGTGAAGAGGATAAGGGGGCAGGAGGTACAAAGGCAGTAGCTTTGGGGGGGCCCCACCCTGCTGTTGGCCGCTCCCAGCCCAGCAGGCCCCGAATCACTGAATGTCCTGTCTCTCTGCCTGTCAGCATCAGACAGCATGTGGCTGTCTCCCCAGAATGGATGAGGTCTCACTGCCCAGAGGGACGAGGAAGGCTCTTGATGTTATAGTCTCCTTTGGGCCCCACGAGAAAACGTTCGTTAGTTAGGAGAGTTTACACGTGAAGGGCTGCCTCGCTGGAAGAACAGCCAAGTAAGGAAATGGAATATTAACCAGCGCTTTCCCCTTGAAAACACGCTGATTTATACCCAACATAATGTGTTGTCCTCCGAGTGTGAACGTGGGGATCAAGGACTGTAGGTTCTGAGCGTTGGAAAAGAGATGAGCTGTGATTTTCTAAGTTTCGTAAAAATATGAGCTTGTTTAAGAAAAGGCGATGGGTTGAGAATTCCAAGTGTGGCACCTGTTCTAACGAAAGACCCTGGAAGATGAACATGTGAGGTTAGAATTGAGGGGTCCGATTTGGGGCCTCCTTAGGCTTCCCAGAGAAAATATGTGGTTGGGAAGACCATGGGTTTATGTGCAAACGGTTGTTTTAAATAGAACCAAATGTTAGAGGGGGCTGGGGCACTCTGCGCGTTGGAGTCGGTGTGCAGACCTGTCACTGCTGTCAGCTGTCACCGAGTAAACACAGGTGTTGGGACTCGCTTTCAACTAAACGTGAAGTATTAATTCAACCCAGAAAAATGATGTGTCTTGAATTTTGCAAACTTGTCAGAAACGAGTCACTAATTTTAGAAAGCTTTGGTGCATGGAATAAGCAAGAGCCTTGAAGAGCTTCTGGTGTGTTCTTTCCCTCCTGCACCCTTAGCATCACCATCCTTGGAACGGGTGCCAAGTGGCTGGCTGTGCTGGAAGAGAACGACGTGAAGCCAGGTGAGTGGGCCTCGCAGAGCCTGTTCCCCGCGTCCAGCCGGGCACGCAGATCCGCTGTGTTACCTGTTCCTGCGCGCGGGGCAGGCTCAGGGGGTCGGACGGAGTTCTCATCTCCCGTGATTCTCCGCCCTAGCGGAAACCCACAGTCTGCAGACGCTGCACACCATCCTGTCCACCGGCTCCCCGCTGAAAGCCCAGAGCTACGACTACGTCTACAGGTGCGTCAAGAGCAGAGTCCTCCTCGGCTCCATCTCAGGTACGGCGCCTCTCTGTCTGCCTGCGCTGTGGAGGGGGTTCTGGGTGAGTGAGAGGAAGTGGGGTCACGGCCAGGCTGGCCCCCTAGGTGTGCACACCCTCTGACCCAGCGAGTCCCCTGGCCTGAATTTATCCCACGTAAACAATCAGCGGGATGTGCAAATACATACCATTGATGTTCCTTGTTTGCGGGAGGTGTGTTTATTCAAGTTGTGTGAGCACTGAGTTAGCGAATACTGAACCGTTCCTCCCGGGGAGATATATATGAATACACACAGACACGTCACGTCGATTATCATCTTTAATCCTAAAAACAGCTCATCCTGGCAGATTCTGTTTTCTTTATTTTACAAAAGAGAAAATGGGGTTCGGAAGCGTTAAGTGACACAGCCTGAGGCTGCCCCACTACCTGGGTACAGAGGCCTGCAGGCCCCAGAGCCTGAGCGTCCTGCCCTGCCCCAGCCGTCTCCGTCCGCTGCTCTTCTCTGTGTGAGAGCTGAGACCAGAGGGCAGGGGCACTGCCTGGTTGGGCCCCAGCTGGGAACATGCCCGTCAGGTGGTTCGAGTTTTTCACCACTCTGCGCATGTCCTCCAGCTACTTGGACAGCGCTCAAGTGTTGATTTTGAGGTTACAAATAAATTTTATCAAGCAGCCAAATTCACAAATACAGAATCTGTAAATAGTAAAGATTGACTGTATATAATGACAATTATTGTGACATTGTTTATATTAGTTAAAAACTGGAAATCATCTGTATGCCTAGTAGAAGGGAATTAATTGAATAATTTATAGTGCATCCTTCATTTATGCAGCCATTAAAAGTGGCATGATGAAAGTATTTATTTAGACGGAAATGTATTTGTTGACATTGACAGATGGCCATGGATATGTTGAGTGAGGAAAGCAGATTGCAGAATTATAAAGGGTGGTCATTTTTGTAGATTGAAAAAAGGAATATAGGGGTGTATATCTATATACACACTCATATGGGTTTATATATATATATGGGTGTTAGGATTTCGAGTGACTTTCCAATTGGCTGCTGGTGTATCTACTCGACGGAATCCGTGACGCCTGGAAAGCAAGAGCAGTGTGTATGAGATGCTACTATTTGTACGACGAGATGTTGGTCTCTGTGTAGAGTCCCTCTGGCCACGGAGGGACCAGGTGTCAGGGAGACGCGGTTCACTCTATCCTCCTGAAACTTCTGAGTTTTGTTCTCCATGTCAGCCGGGGACTAGGGTGCTGGGAGAAAGCAGGAAGGACGGCGCATTTCGATTCTCTGCCTGAGGGAAGAAATAGACCCGTCTTAGAGTTGAGGCCAGAATTAAACCCTGCTGGTTGTTGGAAGCATCGAGTCATTTTGTGTGGATCTGGAGCCCCCTTGACCCCTAGTTCGTGTCCACAGAGTGTGATTAAGGAGAAAGCATGTTTTTAAATTAAGAAGATATCTTTCCAGGTATGCAGACAAGTATAAAGAGGAGCAGAGACTCCAGCGTTCAAACCGCTGAGTTTAGGAAAGGGACCTGTGTGTCTGTGCATGTCTGTGTGTGGTGTGCGTGTCTGTGTGTGGTGTGTGTGTGTGTGGTGTGTCTGTGTGTGGTGTGCGTCTGTGTCGATGTGTGTGTGTGTGGTGTGCGTGTCTGTGTGTGGTGTGTGTCTGTGTAGAGTGTGTGTCGGTGTGTGCACGTCTGTGTGTGTCTGTGTAGTGTTGTGTCTCTGTGTGGTGTGCGTCTGTGTGTGTGTATGTGTGCATCTGTGTAGTGTGTGTGTCTGTGTGTGTCTGTGTAGTGTGCATGTCTGTGTGTGGTGTGCATCTGTGTGTATCTGTGCGTGTCTGTGTATGTGTGCGTCTGTAGTGTGTGTGTGTCTGCGTGTCCGTATGTGTGCGTCTGTGTAGTGTGTATGTGTCTGCGTGTGTGTGCGTGTCTGTGTAGTGTGTGTGTGGTGTGCGTCTGTGTGTGCTGTGTGTGTCTGTGTGTGGTGTGCGTCTGTGTGTGGTGTGCGTGTCTGGTGTGCGTGTCTGTGGGTGGTGTGCGTGTCTGTGTGTGGTGTGCGTGTCTGTGTGTGTGCGCGTCTGTGTGTGGTGTGCGTGTCTGTGTGTGGTGTGCGTCTGTGTGTGGTGTGCCTGTCTGTGTGGTGTGCGTCTGTGTGTGGTGTGCGTGTCTGTGTGTGTGTGTGTCTGTGTGTGGTGTGCGTGTCTGTGTGTGTGTGCGTCTGTGTGTGCGTGTCTGTGTGGTGTGCGTGTCTGTGTGTGTGTGCGTGTCTGTGTGTGGTGTGCGTCTGTGTGTGGTGTGCGTGTCTGTGTGTGTGCGTGTCTGTGTGTGGTGTGCGTGTCTGTGTGGTGTGCGTGTCTGTGTGTGGTGTGTGAGTCTGTGCTTGTTACACCCCGCAGGGTGGTAACACAGGTCCCTACCCACCCAGGGGCTCGCGTGAGGGACAGTTTTTAGGCAGCGGTGGGTCTAGGCTGGGGGGTTAACACCACTTCCTCTCGGTGGACTCAGGGTCTGGCTCCCTCTCGACTCCTTCCTGAAGTAGGAATGTTTTCATCCAGTGCGTTCTGTCTTGCGTAGACTCACAGTCCGTGGAGCGTGGGCTTCCGCTTTTCCGACGATTGAGTGAGTGTGAACCGCAGCAGCGAGCCTCTGGCGGTGGCCGCTCTGCCGAGGCCCTGCCCGCAGAGGAGAGCTACCAGGGCAGCGTCCTCCCGTTTCCCGTGAAGCAGCGTCTTGAGTTCCAGCGTGACCGGAAGAGGCCGTTTATCTAGTCTCTCCTCCAGCAGGAAGGCTCGGTCAAACAGTAAATCACCCAGACACGGGGGGTTTGCTGCCGTTTCTAAACCGCCTCTCCCCTTTCTCCCTGCAGAGGAGCTCCTGCTGTCGGGGTCTGTGGTGTTTACTGGAGAAACAGCAGTCGGCGTCTGCCCTTGGGGCCTGTCTCTGTTGTTGCTCCCTGGCAGAAGCACGAGCGGTCTGTCTCAGTCTTCTGAACCTTGAATCTCCTTTGCTGTGGCCTGCAGGTGGCACGGACATCATCTCCTGCTTCATGGGGCAGAACTCCTCTATCCCTGTGTACAGAGGGGAGATCCAGGCCCGGAACCTGGGCATGGCCGTGGAGGCGTGGAGCGAGGAAGGTGATGGCTTCACTCACGTCCTTCTCTCTGTGCCTGGTGTGAGGGTAACTTGGAAGTGCTCGGCTGCGTAATGTGGGTGCTGGTTCTCCAAAGCCGCCCTGTCTGAGGGGGGTGGCCCCTCTCGCTTGCAGGCTGATGTCCCTCTGGCCTGGTTAACACGCGCTGGCTCCCCAGCCCCCTTCAGCCTGCCCACCTGAGAAGTGGGTGTTAGGCTGGAGCACAAATGCAGAGCTGTGCTCGGGAACGGCAGGCGGGCAGTCATTCCCCCAGCATCCGGGAAGTCGTTCCCCTAGCATCCGAGCGTTGGAGATGCTGCGGAGGCAGGCCGCTCCCTCGCTAGCCTGGTGCCCTGGCCTTGACGAGGACCCAGACGGGGAGCTGGGGGTTGGCCTCTGTCTTGGTCTCAGGACAAGCTTTTGCTTCGTAGCCTCTAGCGGCCACTGTCTATAAATCAGCAAAGCCGGTGTGTGTCCCCAGCACCAAACAGGGCCTGGCGTGTGGTGTGTGCACTGTGCAAGTTCATGGACTTAAACTGTTTGCACTGTAGCCACTGTTATTTTAACCTGACGGAGGGGATGGGGAGGTTATGCCCCCCCCGAGGAAGAGGGAAAGACCACAGCAGTGGGGGCCATGCCGTGTTAGGGGCCGGAAACTTGGGGAGAGCAGAAAGGGTCTCTCCCGCCTCCAGTTCATGACACTGTTGCCAGCGACCTTTCTGAAAATCAGTTCTTGGTTTGAGAAGAGGGTGTCTCCCTTTTGCCACCCAGAGTGATCTGCTCATAAAAGGTCTCTGCTCATTTGTCTGTGTTCTTCCCGGCTGGGTGAACCATCTCTCTTGGGCCTGGCCACTGCTGCATTCTGTGGCCTGCTCAGGAGGGAGCGGCTCCCGGCAGAGAGAGCCAGACGAGGGCTGTCTCTCCAGCTTGCAGATGCACGTCAAATCATCTGTCCGTCTTCTGTCTCAAGGGTGTCGTGGGATGAAATGAGCTAGCGAGGTGAAAGAAATCTGAAAAGTCAGGAGCCTCCACAGACTTCTCTAATACAAACCCTACCATGCTCTGCCCGTGGAAGGTGCCAGATAAACAGGCACCAGCCGGCTGACCGCTTCTGCGAGCCGAGTCGTCAGAAGGGATGTCCTCCTATCCTCTCTCGTTGGCCTCTGCGGCTGAGCTGTGCACAGGGCTAGAAACGGGCCACCCTGGAGGGAGCAAGTGTGACTCGGGAAAACTCCTTCAGCAAACCATCTGGGGACAGTGAGTGAGGGTGGGGACGTGTAGGTGCCCGGGGATCTGGGAATCCTGCCCCGGGGAGGAGTACTGCAGATACGAACAAGGTGGCCTGTACAAGAAGGTTCCCAGCAGCAGGGGTCGTAATAGGAAACACGATCGGGAATGACACAAGCCTACGTCTCAGGGAGGATAAAGTGCTGTGGTCCCCACGGAGAGTTACGGGCAGCGAGGGTGAGTGACGAGGTGCTGTATGGTTGTGAGCGAGTCACCGGCTGCGACGCTGCGAGAGCAGAGCACGACGCTGGACAGCTGCAGGGTGGCACCATGTGTGCGGAGCTCAGACACACGCAGAGAGACGTGTGTTCAGAGATGCGTGTAGACTTGGTGGAAGTGTTACCGTGCCTGGGAACGAGAAAACATTACGGTCAAGAGAGGGGTTTGGGGGAGGGCGTCAGAGGAAGGTCATTGGGGAGGAATCAGCTTGGCTTTCATGGCGCAGATGTGCTGGGCAGTGGTGTGGATCAGCTCTGCACTGTGTGTGTGTCCGAAATACTGCATAATAAGTAAGAGCTTGAAAAAGAGAGAGAGCGAGCGAGCCGGGGTGTGTGGCTGTGGTGTGTGCTCTGTTAATTTTTTAATTCCTCCCCAACCAGGAAAGGCTGTGTGGGGAGAGAGCGGAGAGCTGGTGTGCACCAAGCCGCTTCCCTGCCAGCCCACGCACTTCTGGAACGACGAGAACGGGAGCAAGTACAGGAAGGCCTATTTCTCCAAGTTCCCAGGTAGGTGGGGGTGCAGGCAGAGCCGCCCAGGCTGGCCCTGGGCTGGGCCTCCTGCGTGCAGTTCAAGATGCTCCCCCACCCCCTCCGGAGCCTGGGAAGCTGCTCACGGCTCGTTCCGCCGATGGGTGATGATGAATTTTTGAGCAGTATCTTGTCATTTCAGCTTGAAGCCGTCACGTGGCACTGTAATCTGGGTTTAGTGTAATCCTAACCACCCCGTGCCCAGAGCCCTTGGCCCCAAGCCCTGCTGTCCGGCGCTGCACGAGCCGCGGGTGTGTGGAGGGAGGGCGGAGGGCCCACCGTGTCTGCCTGTTGAGAGAGGAATGGCGTGTGCACGTGGTGTCTGGCCGGGTCTCCTCCTTTCTGTCCCCCACACCATCACCCGGTCCTCGCGGAGAGGTTGGGGGAGGAGCACTTGTGCGGTGGGGTGGTTTACAGCCGGGCCTGTCGCTTGCACGCACACGGACACCCTCGCGCCTCCTCTTCTGAGGGGCGCCATGCTCCGGGGCGGGCATGTTGTTGATTTAGAGCTCTGACTCCTGCCTCCCTCTTACCTTATTGCATAAGCAACCCCGAGTTACTGCTGCTGTATAATTCATAGCGTAGTGAGCCTTCTGTTCCGGAGTTACTTATATGAGGTACTTGCTTTCTGTGGTCTCTGGAAGGCAATCAGACGTTCCATAAACCACGTGTGGAGCATCAGAAAGCAGCAGGTGACCCTCGGTGCTGGAGTTGATCACGGATCTCTCCGTTTCTCTGCTCGGCCTCGTGTGTTTGCGCATCCTGTGTAAAAGCCTGTGTACTTGGCATAGCCCCCCCCATATGGGCGTTGCAGGAGCACCCCCAGATGTGGCTCGGCCTCCACTGGATAGATACCTGCACGCCTTGGATCCTGCCATTGTGCAGCTGTCCAGACAGACTGAGGCAGGACAGAGAGAGCACATAGAGAGAAATGTTCCTCAGATGACCCTGCAGAAGAGGGCAGGGGCTCCTGTCTTAGGAAGGGAGGCCAAAAGGATTAGAACCTCAGCTTGAGGGTCTGTGTGAGAAATGACATCTCTTCATCTTCTGCCACACTGTCTGTGAAAACCATCTTTTCTGTCACTTTTTGTTATGTATACAAGAGTTCACGTGATATTGTCTTTCAGGACTAATTTCAGGATAAGTCTTTCATTGTTTTGAAGCTCTGATATTTCTTAGAGAAGACAAATACTTTTATATTTGACCTGTTAAATATAAATGTGACCTGTTATATTTCCATTTTTGCCTTGGCTACCAGGAAACTCAGAGCTGAAATCATTGCTTTGTTGTAGGAGTCCTCTTACTTCCAGTGCAGGGTTTCTGATTTTTCTTTAAATAATCCCGTCATGTAGTCAGTTTTACGGGTAGCTTCCTCGAGTTCTTCCTGGGAGTTATGAATAAGTGTGGAAAGACAGAGGCAGATGAGACAACAGGATCTGAAGTTGTTGGTCATGGACAGGGTGACGCAGGTTGAACTTAGACTGTTTCTCCAAGCTCCAGCACTGAGAGATTTTGGGACTGAGTAGGAAATGGGTTGATGATAAAAGAAAACAAAAAAGCCAGGTCTGTCTTTCTGCAGTGGGCAGTCACTTACAGACATCATTACCCTGAAAAATTAGGCTGGGTGACAATGTCAACAGGCAATGATATCCAAGAAATTAGGTGAAAAACAAGAGTTCAGAACAGAGGGCATAGTGTCCTTTTTGTGTAAATTTTAGAAAGGAAATAGATGTGTGTGAGTTTGTGAATAAACGCACAATAAAGGGTTATCTGAGCGGTGGGATTTGGAACCATTTTGATTTTCTTTATGACTTTTCATTATTTTAAAAACATGAAAAAACGTAAAAAGAATTTAAAAGCAGATGTAAGAAAGATTTAGATCATTCTGATTCTTCAAAGCAGTGATTTTAGCTCTGAGTTTCCTGGCAGCCAAGGCAAAAAGGGAAATATAATAAGTACAGATGGTTGCAGATGACAAATTCCGAACAAGAGACCAGGCCTGCCCAGGAGCTGTCAGGGTTTTGAGCCTGATGACATGGAGGCAGCCAAAGCTTCCCTCGGCCCTCGTCAGCGAAAGAGGTCGAAGTGGAAGGTGGCCCGAGTCGTAACTCCTGGGGTCATAGGCCCTTCAGTAAGAGAAGCGTGTGTGTGTTGATTCGTGTTTGTAAATAATGGTCCGTTTATGGACGTGGAAAGCTGTGGCATCATCTTTTTTAACGTACAAAAACGCACGCTCACTGTAAGAAGAGCTCAGGCAGTCGGCCTCCAGGAATTAGAGATGAGAGAAAGGCTGAGCCGGCCCGTTTGTCCCACGTGTCTGTTCACCGTCCGTCACTGAAATGAGAGAGCAGGACCAGCAGGGAAGCAAAGCCGTTGGCTCGGGAAACAGTTTGACCTGCAGGTGGGGGGCTTGGAAACCTGGAAGGAGACCCTCCGTTTCTTTGACGTGACAGCCTGGCACCAAGCCCCCAGCCCTGTGGCGTCATCCTCTCAGCTGTGTTCTGCAGGGGACCGAGGCATCTCATTTCATGTTCACAGACGAACGTGTCTTCAGGGTGGGTCTGCCTCTTCCTCTTTCTCGGCATTCCCAGGCCCTCAGTGACGATCAGACTCGCGGGAGACCCAACTCCACACAAACCAGACTGTGTGGATCCTGGCATGCACGTTCCGCGACGAAGAGGCTTCCTGGGCGGCGGGCGGGCTGGGCTCTGCTGCTGTGTCTGCAGCTCCCCGCCTCCTGGGACTCCGTTTATGAACCCGCTTTTCTGAGTGGCATCGTGATGTGCTTCTGCAAAAACCTGCCATGCCGTTTGCAAGCCTAGGAATGATGTTTCTTCCTGTTTGTGTAGGTGAATCTTTTAAAAGTCCAGTTGGAAAGAAAAGCTTTCATTCCTTTGCCTGGGAGGAGGGAGGAAGGTCCTGGGGCCTGCAGTCCTCTTGTGCGTCAGGATACATGAGTTTATGAGTCCTTTGTTCTCAAACTGCCTCCCGAGGACCCTGCTCCCTGCAGACAGGCGTCCTGGCTTCCTCTCCACAGAGCCTCAGTCGTGGCCACGGCAGCGCCTGCGTCAGGACGCTGACCTTGAGGGACCGGGGATCAGCGGACTACCTTGTCGGGGGAGGGGCAGCGCCTCGTGAGTGGAGAGCCCACTGGGCGAGCACTTCAAGTCGGGAGGTGTCTCAAGAATTGGGAAGGAAGAGATGCTCTCAGTGAAGACGGGGGAGCAGTTGTATTTAGTATTTTCCCTTTCCGGAAAGGAAAGTGTGCAGTGTTACTGCACAAATGGGGTTCTCCTACCTGGTGGGCATAAAAAAAGCCAATTATTACGGCATCAGCTTTGGGACAAGAAATGTAGCTTTATTTTGCGAGATTGATCTCCAAGGAGACGGGCCTGTGCTCTCAGATCTATCTCCCCAATCCAGAGCTTGGGGCACAATTTATGAGATGAAGGGCAGGGCTCATGGAAGTGTGGAGATGTTACCACACAGAATTGGAGTTCTCTTGCCCAATGTACATAAACAAGCCAATTAATTACGGCATCAGCTTTTGGGAAAAGAAATCAGCTTTATTCTGCGAGATCAGTCTGCAGGGAGACAGGGTATGTGCCGTCAGATCTGTCTCCTCGATTCAGGATTTGGGGTGAAATTTAAGAGGTTAGGGAGAACAGGCTGGCACGCGGAAACGCAGCACAGGTTTTCATTCGTGCGCTTCAAGCATTTATGGTAGAGTTCTCAACATTTGTGGTGAGGTGGAGAGGGATTTTAACACGGGATCTTCCTGAATGAGGGAGCCCTCGCTGCTGATGAGAGTCCGACTTTCAAGTTCTGGTCACGTCCTGGTCCTTGGGATCTGTGGGGAAGAGAGTCTTTGGTTCCGCAGTCATCTCAGGTCACGGTTTCTTCTGCGTGTGCTCTGGCTACGTGACTTGGCACATTTTCTGAAAGGCAATTCTTTTTTTTTTTTTTAATTTTTTGTTTATTGCAGTAATATTGGTTTATAACATAAAAATTTCAGGTGTACATCATTATACTTCTATTTCTGCATAGATTACATCATGTTCACCACCCAAATACTAATTACAACCCATCACCACACACATGTGCCGAATTATCCCTTTCGCCCTCCTCCCTCCCCACCCCCCTCTGGTAACCACCAATCCAATCTCTGTCTCTATGTGTTTGCTTATTGTTGTTATTATCTACTACTTAATGAAGGAAATCATACGGTATTTGACCTTCTCCCTCTGACTTATTTCACTTTGCATTATACCCTCAATGTCCATCCATGTTGTCACAAATGGCTGGATTTCATTGTTTCTTATGGCTGAATAGTATTCCATTGTGTATATATACCACATCTTCTTTATCCATTCGTCCCTCGATGGGCACTTAGGTTGCTTCCAAGTCTTGGCTATTGTGAATAATGCTGCAATGAACACAGGGGTGCATGTACCTTTACAAATTGGTGTTTTCAAGTTCTTTGGATAAATACCCAGCAGTGGAATAGCTGGATCATATGGTAGTTCTATCGTTGGTTTTTTGAGGAATCTCCATACTGTTTTCCATAGAGGCTGCACCAGTTTGCACTCCCACCAGCAGTGTATGAGAGTTCCCTTCTCTCCACATCCTCTCCAACACATATTGTTTTCTGTCTTGTTAATTATAGCCAATCTGACGGGTGTGAGGTGATATCTCATTGTAGTTTTGATTTGCATTTCCCTGATAGTTAATGATTTTGAACATCTTTTCATGTGTCTGTTGGCCATCTGTATATCTTCTTTGGAGAAATGTCTGTTCAGGTCTTTTGCCCGTTTTTAAATTGGGTTGGTAGTTTCTTTGTTGTTGAGATGCATGAGTTCTTTATATATTTTGGAGATGAACCCCTTATCAGATGTATGGTTTGCAAATATCTTCTCCCAATTGTTAGGTTGTCTTTTCGTTTTGTTGATGGTTTCCCTTGCTGTGCAGAATGAAAGGCAATTCTTACTCACTGTTGATAAGATGGGGTCATTGAACTGGTCCTGGGGGCCTGCGGTTACAGCAGGGACTTGGGGGCTCATTTCAGGAGGCCAGGCTGCTGTGGCCCGTGACTTCCAGGTCACTGTAGAGCCAGCGGAGACGTGCTCTTGATTGTTCAGGCTCAGTTGGCCCCGTTTGTGTGGTGACCGAGGCCACTGCATTTGCAGTGGGAAGAGCCTCTCACCTGGAATTGCTCCCCTGACGGTTCCCTCGTGGGCGTGGCTTCTCTTTACTGTCCGATGTGGGCTGAGGGTGTGTCCGAAGCCAGGGGTTTGATCCCTTGGGTGTATTTGCTTTGCTGTGCCCCAGAACGAGGGCCTCTGCTGCACACGGCTGGCCCAGGACCCAGCCACACACTCTGGCCGTGTGGGGGTGGCTCGGTGTGGCTTGGTGTTGGTGTCACTGTCACCTCTGAGTCTTCCCCCTCCCCCCGTGTGCCCTGGGTTTCACCTGCTAGTTAGCTCTCTGTTCAGAGAGCTCTCTGTCCCCGTGGCTGGTGCTGAAGTTCAGGCTTGCATTACTGGGACTGTCGCTGTAGCCTCCTGCCTGGTTGTGCTGCTTGTTTATTCCATTCCAAGATTGGCCCCACCCCCTCCAGACCAGCTCCCTCAGCCGCCCCAGACCACCCTCTTCCTAAGACATGGCCTGTATTTCCCACCCTCCATTCAGAGGGCCCTCCCCAGAGCCCCCATGGACCTCCCCCAGGGCCCGGTCTTCACATCCTCACAGCTGGGGTTGGTCTCACCCCCATGAATTCCCAAGGCCCTTGTCAGCGCCTGCAGGAGTGGCATTTCTCAGATGCTGGTGTGAGTCAAAGCTGGGTGTACGGCGGCCACCGCTAGCAAGTGTGCTTCTTGGGGGCACAAACTGTCTGGTTCACTTCTACCCCCGCCCCTGGGCCCCCAGCCCCTTTATCATACCTGTGTCTGGGCCTCGGCTGTGTCCGCTGACGAGAGTTATGTGCTGAGTTGACGAGCCCCCTGTTGCTGTCGTGCCTGCCGCGGTGTCTGTCCAGCCACCGGTCAGGGCCCCTTCTCCTCGGGGTGACTGGGCGCCTCTGTTTCCCTGCAGGGGTCTGGGCGCACGGCGACTACTGCAGGATCAACCCCAAGACCGGGGGCATCGTCATGCTGGGCCGGAGGTGAGGGGTCTGCGGAGCCGGCTTCCCTTTCTGAGGCATCTGGGGAGGGGGAGGGGAAATGCTTACTGTGTCCTGGGCCCCTCTGCTCGGTCTGCAGTGGGGGCCCTTCCCGTGTCAGAGTCCTGAGGGCCGAGTCTGGCCTGATCCACATTCTCTGCCCCAGAGTGGGGGGTTGGGGGCGTTGGGGTAGGAGGCCCGTAGCAAAGGTGCGGCGTATATCCATGCACAGTGATGACGGCCCTTCCGGGACAGGGGGTGTGTGGGTGTCAGGGTGCACACCACCCCTGGGAGTGGGGCACACGTGTACAGGGTGGGAGGGGCAGTGAGTTGACAGATGCTTCCACGCAGAGGGGACTCTCTGGATGTCTGGCTGAGTTTAGAGAGAGACAGAGGGGTGGCTAGTTGGGATAAGGAGCCTTCCTGACTGGCATGGTAGTGTCACGTGGAAAGGGGGTGACTGCCCCCCGGGCCCCCTCTGCGACATGCTCACTCAGGAGCTGCTGTGTGTTCACTACCTCATCTCTCCAGTGACGGCACCCTCAACCCCAACGGAGTGCGCTTCGGCAGCTCGGAGATCTATAACATTGGTATGCATTTCCCTTTCTCCCTGATTATTCTCAAGTCAGCTGGGAAGGAGGGAGCCCCAGGGTCTGCTTCCCAAAGGTCCCACCTTTTGGGATAACTCTGGCCCATTTGCCTCCACGTGTGAGAAGAGACATGATAAGCATGTCCTTCTTCCCAGAACGTACCTCATCCACATTGCTTGTAGCTCAGAAAACCTCAGAACGGGGCTCTTAAGGTCACATGGCCTATCCCCGTTCTATTACGTTTCATCGTCATGGTGAGCTCTGTCAGGTTGGTTGACTGTGTCTACTCTTTATGGCTGAAGAAGGAGAAGCACAGAGAGGTTGCGTGATTGGTGAAGATCACACAGCACCATTCAGGACACCAGATCAAGACAGTGGGGCTCACGGCTGCATAGTATAGTCACCTGTGGGGCTTCAAAATCCCTCACCAGGGCCCTGAAATCAGCCTCCCTGGGAGGTGGCCCCATACAGATGTCGGAGTCCCAAAGTCGTGTCGAGGCTGTGCGGCCAGGGTGGTGATTCCAGCCTTTGTTCTTCCCCACAGTGGAGTCCCCACCACGGGCACTTGCTTCCTTTCTGTTTTTAAATTAATTTGTGACTAAGTACGTAAGGCCCGTGTGTGCTCCCCGTCAGCTCCACCTCGGCAAGCTCTGCCTCCCCAGGGTGGGGCTCCTCCCGGGAGGGCTGGGAGGACACACGGGCGGTCCCCCCAGCCCGGTGGCCCGAGAGGCGTCGCTGGGCGAGGCGGGACAGCGCGAGAGTGGCCCCTGCCCTGTGCCCGCAGTGGAAGCCTTCGAGGAGGTGCTGGACAGCCTGTGTGTCCCGCAGTACAGCAAGGACGGGGAGGAGAGGGTGCTGCTCTTCGTGAGGATGGCCGCCGGCCACGCCTTCCTGCCCGGCCTGGTGAAGAGCATCCGCGACGCCATCCGCGTCGGCCTGTCTGCCCGGCACGTGCCCAGCCTCGTCCTGGAGACCAAGGGCATCCCGGTACGGCCGCCGAGGGGCTCTGTCGCCTGCCCCCGGGCAGCAGCGACCCGAGCGCCGTCGTCCCCCGAGAGCCCGCACACCGGGGACCCTCCTCTGGAAGCTGGCTCCTGCTCTGTGTCGAGTTTGTCCGCCTTGCCTGGCAACCCCGTCCTTCCTTTTCTCCGCCACTTCTGTTTTTCACGCTTCCTAAATTGCATTCAAGGCAACTTCTGCTCAACACCGGTGCTCAGAGGGTAGGCAGGCCCCGCCTGCACGTCCAAGCGGCTTTTCCCCAATGTGGTTTCAGTGGTTCTCAAAATTATTAATGAGAAAATTAATTTTCACTTTTTAAAGAGCCGCTGGGGTGCTGTTGCTCTCGCCTTTTAATTTTGAGTTCTGCCTGCGGAAAGAGGATTTGAATCTGTTTAGAGGCCGTCTCCAGAAAGCTGCTCCCCCGAGAGCTTCGTGTAGGTTCTGGTGGGGGAGGAGGTTCGCCCGGATGGACCACAGCTTTAACTTGCAACATGGACGCCTCTGTCTGCCAAGAGGAGAGACTGCCGTGTGCGTGAGCACACGCGTGTGCACACAGCAGTCTGCACACACAGACACGCAGCAGGCTGCGTCTCAAGGCTGCAGAGTGGCCGCTCAGGAGGAGGAGAGGAGCAGATACTAACGGGGCAACAGGGAGCCAAGTTCTGATGTCGCCCCAAGCAGACGGGGCTGTGAGGGGCAGTAGAGATGGGGTCTGCTAGGAAAGGCAGCTTCCTGGGAGATCCAGAAAGATGCAATGCCCTTGACTTTGAACCCCCCTGAGCAGACAGAGCCGTGCTGCCCCGATCACGGTCGGCTTACACGGTGACAGGTCTTCATGCGGGCACGGAGCCTTTCACACATCATTTCCTTTGCTCTCTGCTCCGTGTCCCCTCCTCAGAGGCTCTCCCCGAGTGTCCTGTTCACGACCATGTCCCCTTGCCCCTGTCTTGACCCCCACTCCGCTGTCCTCTCTTGGTAGTTCCCCTCTGGGCCAGGGTGGGTTCTTGTTTACGGGCCGGGTCTTTTCTGTCTGGAGGGCAGGGACCCTGTTGGTTCACGCCCGTCTCCCCAGAGTGCAGCCTTCTGCTAGCAAACAGCAGGCACTCAGACGTGTCGCACGTGAGCGAATGAGTGGTGTGTGGAGCTGGCCCTCCTGGCTTCCTGGGGAGGAGGGATGAGCTGGGCTCTTTCTTGTCTGCTCTACAGATGAGCAAACCCAGAGAAGGTGAGCGGTCCTGCCCAGGGAGGTGAGGATTGGTGGCCAGAATAAAGCCCCTGGGACTTGGGGCTGGTCACGGCCGAGGGGCGCAGGCTCGGGGCGTTTGAGGGTGGCCAGCCTGGCCGGGCGTCAGGCAACCCCGACTGCCCTGATCCTAGCAGATCTCTGTCCCCGGTCACAGTTAGGTCCCCTGGCCCATCCTGACAGGACGCAGCGTGACTTTTATCTCTTGGGGGGCCCGGGGCAGGAGCCCAGGGAGTATATCCTCCATCCCCCCCGCCCTCCTCACCAGAGGAAACTGGCAGGATTTCTTATAAGACGATGCCTGGTTTATTTTGTCAGCTAATGGAAGATACACATTTCTAGTTCCCGTGAGTGTTCTTGGAGCTTTTGTGTAAAGCTAAGCAGCACAGAGAGCACGTGAGACGCTTGCATTTCAAGGCGAGAGGGCTGATGACACGAAGTGACAGGCAGTCCCTGGGAAGCCAGTGTGTAGATCCTTAATTGGTTCACACGTTGACTGGGTTTTTCAAATGAATGAATTTTAATTACATCTCAGGTAAAAAATAAAAAAGGCAGTGCCAGCAAGGGGAGAGATCAGGGCACTGGCAGCTTTATTAAAGGGCTCTGTTGTTCTGGAAGCTTCCTAGCCCCTAAAGACACTAACGCTGCTGCCAGAATCCATTGGGACTAAAGATGAAACACACATGCTACAAATTTTAGAGGCAGCCTGAACACTGGGGAAGAGTTGGACTACGAGAAGCAGCAGTGGGCCATCCCACTTGCGAGTGGGTCTGAGGAGAGATTTTGTGGAGTTTTGATGAGGTCCCTGGACGAGCCTCAGATTCTGTTCGCAGATGGGTGATGGAGTCGTAGGAAGCCAGCTCCCTCCTGAGACAATAGTGATAGTTGGTCTTTATAACACAGTAAAGTGTAATAAGATAAATATAGATCGTGAAATAGAACCAGTGTAAATAGTAAACGAGAGCAGCGAGGCACTGCAAGGGCTGTGAGTGTGTCACCTCGTCGAACCTGCCCCCAGCCTCTGGGCAGATGTGTCAGCCCCGTTCACAGCCAGGAGGCAGGCTCTCGGGAAGGGACTTGCCCACAGTCACCTGGTGCAGTGGCACACGTCACCTCTGCCCACCTGCATTGAAAGCCCCTCCGTCTGGGGCCTGTGTGGCCGCAGGGTCGCCGCGGGGCTGAGAGGCACGCGCTCAGTGCTCCGGGATGACACTGGTCTTTTGGGTTGGCATGTGCCGGGTGTCAGAGCTGAGGGATTTTTCCCCTTCAGGTTTAAATGCTGTTTTTGTTGGTTTTCTCTGCTCTTCCCCGGCAGTATACCCTCAATGGCAAGAAAGTGGAGGTGGCCGTGAAGCAGATCATCGCTGGAAAAGCCGTGGAGCACCGCGGGGCCTTCTCAAACCCCGAGACCCTGGACTTGTACCGGAACATCCCTGAGCTGCAGGACTTCTGAGCCGCCCGGCCTGCGGTCTCTCGGCCACACGCGTCTGGACTGTGACTTGTATGTTCAAGAATTGCTTAGAAACCCCCGCTTTTCTGACGGGGGATTCGCACCCCGTGTCTGTAGCTGAGGAAGAACCGTCTCTCTGTTCCCAGCTCCGTCTGGTGGGTGCCTGAGGCTCCACACGCTGGAGCGGGGTCCTGACCTTCAGAGGCCGAGAGGGAGCAGCCGGGCTGCGTGTGGCAGTGCTTTAGTTTGTATGTCTTTGCACACGTGCTCCCACGTGCACTCCCAGAGGAGCCGGGGTCGTGTGTGCACACACGGTCACGCCGACGCCCTGTCGACTACAGGGTTGACCAGCATTCTGGCGACAGCACACCCCTGAGGGGCGGCCTTGCCTTCCGCCTCGTACTTATGGTTCCCCTTCGCTCTGTCAAGGCGCAAATCTATTTCTTCCCTGTGCATTGGTCCCCAGGCTCTGGCCGTGTCCCTCAGGGCCCGTCGTCCCTCAGGGCCCGTCCATCTGCTGTTGCACGTTGACTGTGACCAGGCCAGTCCCCGTGCGACTTGACAGCACCTTCTTTCAGCCGATGGCTAGCACTCGGCGGCCACAGCTCTCGCGTTGTCGGTGTGTGATGGATAGAATACATGCGGTTCCTGGTGGAACTGTGTGTCACCCCCCAACCAAACGGCGCTTCCCAGCGCACAGAAAGTTCCCTCTGGAGAACGAGTGGGTTTCAAGCTTTAATAGGATCTCTTTATTTTGTGGACATTGAATGGTTTAAAAATTTTTTTACTGTTACTTAAGTGCGGGGTGTGTGGGTGTTTGAAGAACCGGACGTCCACCCTGGGGGGTGGTGTCGCCTTCGGGGGTCTGGTGACCCCCAGCAGCGGGTCACTGTGGGTCCTGTGGAGACTGAGCTGCCCCCTCCTCCCGAGGGCTCCTGGGGCCCTCACGTGGAAATCGTGTGGACAGTGCTTGTAAATTGAGTCGCAGGGTTGACAGCCGGGTGGTCTGTATGTAAAAAAGTGCAGCATGTTAACAGACTCCTGTAATCCTAGTGTTCATTTTTGTATTTTTTTAAACTGAGCACAACGAAATACTTTTCTGAATCCTTTTTCCTCTGGATTATAAAAGTATGGTGGAAAAGTGCAATGAGGAGTTTGATGCAGTAAGCGTGTGCACACCCACACGTGCGCGGTCTGCCGCGTGTTCTCTCTGCAGGAGGGCACTGGGTCCCGGGGTGAAGCAGCTGTTGCTGATGCGCTGGCCGGAGGCCGTGCCCGGGGGACCTTTGTCCAGCTGGTGGGCGCCTTGCCCGGGCCCCAGGTACTGTGCATCGGTCCCTGGTGACCAGATGGCCAGCGAGGACTTCTTGGTGTGCAGCCCCACGCAGAGGAGGGGAATGTCCTCGTGCTGGGCACCCCCGGGCTCAGAGCCGGCCGGACTTCTGCACTGCAGGTCTTGTCGTTGCAGGAGTCCTGTGTCACTTGGATTGTGTCTGGCTGCATGTTGCAGAATCCAGGCTCCGCACAGCGGGGCTGCTCTCTCTCCCGTCACAGGAGCTGGGAGGCAGGCCGTTTCCCTGGGGTTGATACAGTGACTGCGCAGTGAGCGGCGTCCAGCCCCTCTGTTGTCCGTGCTCTGCCAGCATCAGTGTGTGGCTGCCCCACCTCCAGCCTCCGTCTGTGTTCCAGGCAGGAGGAAGGGAAGTGATGGGGGCTGGTGAGAGGCAGAAGGCCCACCCCTCCTGAGTCCCCTTTTTATCACCAAAACAGTGGCCTTTCTGGAAGCCCACCACGTGCACATCTGCTTATGCTCAGGGGATAGAATTGGGCCACACGGCCATCCCTGGCTGCAAGGGAGTCTGGAGAACTGTGCATTTTTAAACAGAATCTATTACGTTTTTGTAGTAGTTTCTGGTTGCTGCTGTAATAAACACCACAAACTCCGTGGCTTAGAACAACACAAGTTTATGATAGCTCTGGAGGTCAGAAGTCTGACGCGGGTCTCCCTGGGCTGAAGTCAAGGTGTCGGCAGGCCGTGGTCCTTCTGGAGGCTCCTTGCCTTTTCCAGCTTCTAGAGGCGCCCACGTCCCTTGGGTGGTGGCTCATTCCTCCATCCTCGAAGCCTGCACTGCCTGGCACTCCCGCCTCCCTCTGCACATATGAGGACCCTGTGATGACATTGGCCCCCCACGAATAGTGCAGGGTAATGCCCCCATTTCAGCGTCTGCTGACTGGCAGTCTTAATTCCATCTGTGGCCTTAAATCCCCCTTGCCACGTAACGGAACATTTTCACAGGTGCCGGGGATTGGGATGTGGGCATCCTCGGGGGCCGTTATTCTGCCTCCCTCACTCTGCAAACACGCGGGGGTCCTGCTGGTGAGGAGGAAGCGGGGAGGGGTCCTCAGGAAGCTGTGAGCCCTGAGCTGGAAGAAGGAGCATTCGGGACCCCTGGTTGTGGACTGCCCCAGGCTGGGCTCGTCCTCCCCGTGTGACCGGCCTGCCAGCCTCCCTCCTGTGCCTCAGGTGAGGCCCGGGACCCCAAGCCGTCTCCTCTGGCCGGGTGCTTGGAACTCACCTCACACTGACCGCACCTGAGGAGTCATCAAGGCTCAATCGCCATGCCCTTAGTTCCTGCAGGGCGGCCCAGGCTGGCCGGGCCCACACGTCCTTACGAATAAGCCGCGCTGCACAACTTCATTAACAGAGACAGATGGTCTGGAACAACAGCCCCAGACCCCGCGGCGCCGGCCCCCCCGTGCTGTGCCTTGGCCCGAGCGTCACTTCAGAAGCCACCACCTGCCAGCCAGCTGTCTTCCTCCTCTCGGTGGCTGCCGCGGGCTGCACCACGCCTGTCATCTTCCTGCCAGCCCCTCTGCTTCCCCGCCCTGCATGTGCCCCCA
Source organism: Diceros bicornis minor (assembly GCF_020826845.1). Taxonomy (NCBI): domain Eukaryota; kingdom Metazoa; phylum Chordata; class Mammalia; order Perissodactyla; family Rhinocerotidae; genus Diceros; species Diceros bicornis. The sequence goes on along the minus strand of NC_080774.1, from coordinate 5,692,886 downwards.
GCAGCTTCAGGAAGCACAGGGATCTCGCTGTGGGCTGCGGCCCGGCTGGGGCTGCCAGGATTCCGGCTCCTGCTCGTCTCCCGCAGCCCGCAGGCCTTCAAGCGCTGTTCCTCCTCGGGGCCTGCCTTCCCACCTCCAGGAACTTGCTCAAGGCTGGAGGCTCCTTCCCACTTGCACCGTGCCCACCCTCACCTCCTCGCCTGTGCGGACTCTCCTCGGGCCTGGAGCACCGTGTCAGGTCACTTGATCCTCGTCCCCCTCCGTCTGTGCTGGGCTCCTCTGCACTGGCTTCCCATCTCCCCACTCTCGCTGCGGGTCCCTGCCTGCTGGCCCCGTCCCTGCATGCTGGGCCCTGGAGGACCCCAGATGTGCTCACTCACCTGCATCCCGAGCCTCGAGCAGAGGCCTGAACCCACCAAGGCTGGGGACAGGCGTCTCCGTGACCTGCTAACCCACCTGTCGCTGTGGGTGGGGGTGGACAAGAGAGACCGTTCCCCCAGAGCTTCAAATGCCCACGATGAGGGCGTCACGGGGAATAAACCTTCTTCGAGGGCCCAGCCACATCCCCCAACCCTGGGCTCCAGCCTTCAGAGGGAAGGTCGCGCACACATTTACGGAGGATAAGTTGTAGTCAATAGGGTACAGGCTAGGCTGCTGTGATGAGCACCCCCAAATCTGGCTCAGTCGGGAAGTTTTTTTCCTGTAACAGCCCAGACATAAATAGGTGGACTGGGGGGTGGGTGGCTTGGCTTTGCAAGGTCGCCCAAGGACCCAGGTTTCTCCCATCTGGTTGCTGCGCCATCCCTGGTGTGTGGCGGTCTCGTCCATGTGGCCACTGCTGGCTCACCGCATTCACCCCGCAGCCCCATCCCTTCTGCATACGTCCCATCAGCCATAGCTTTGTCACAACCGCACTCAGCTGCAGAGACGCTGGGTAGGGTGCTCCCTGGCTGGTCCTCCCTCGCTGAGTCCTGCTGACCTGTCGCTGGAGAGTCGACCTGGGCGGAGGGCGTGTATGCAAGGGCAATGTTTGTTTGCATCTGCGTCTCTACCTTTTGACGGTAAACTGTAAGGTTTGTGAGACAAACTTGCTGGTTTTTATAACATTTTGGCCGTGTGTGTGTATGTGCACGTGTGTGAGTGCTTGTTTGTGTGTGAACGTTCATATATGTCTGTGCATGTGTATATGTGGGTAAAGATGTGTATTTGTGTATATGCTTATATTCACATTGTGAATGTGGGTGTGCGTGTGAAGGTGTGTGTACGTGTGAACATGCATATATTTGTGAATGTGTGTGCATGTGCGTGTGTAAGGGTGTGTATTTGTGTGTGGATGTGTGTGAACGTGCATATATGTGTGAATGTGTGCATGTGTGTGCACGCCCACTGAGACTGCACACCTGTCCAAACCCAGAGGAGCAGAGCAGTGGACCCGTCGGACGTTGTTTCTGTTTTCAGCCCAGGGTAGTGACCAAGCCCAGCGCCCACCCTGGGGCGGCCAGCAGTGCTGTTCCCTGTGCTCACGTTGCCCCGCCCCCTCGTAGCTGCTCACAGCTACACGGCCTCAGCCCAGGCCCCGAAGAGTTTCCTGTTTGGGGACAACTTTGTGTCCCAATCAATGGCTTTTCCAGGGTGTTCTGCAGAGCGGGGGCCCAGGTAGTAACTCATTTGTTCAACTGAGGTGCCCTGTGTTTGTCACTGGGGCCAGTGTCACCAGGGCCGGTGAGCTCCTCGTGCCATGGAGTGTCCATCTTGGGGAGGGAGACAGATGGTCAACAAGGAAACAAGAGAACGTCTGATGGAGAACGGTGGTCAGGGGCCTCCGAGGAGGTGACACTGAGGCCCGGCCTGAGCGGGAAGAGGCCGCCATGTAAGCCAGCGGGAGAGGAGAGAGCGCGAGCAAACGTCCGGAGAAGGGAGTGGACTGACCTAGAGGGGGAAAAAAAAGGTGATTTTGAGAAAGCAGGGCTGGAGAGCCGAGGGGGAGAGGCAGGCCGGCCGCGGGGCGGATCTGGTGTGGACCGTGCTCCAGGGCAGCACAGTCCGCGTGGATTTCGAGCCCTGCAGTGACATCGGCGGACGCGCATTTACAGGGTGGCGCCTGGCGGGGGGGCGGGACGGTCTGGACTGAGCGCGGGGTGGGTGGGGGACGCCAGCCCACCTCTCTCCTGCCTCCCGTCGCCTCCTTCACTGTCACCCCGAGCACCGCTCGTGCACGACACAGCACGGGTCTGGCTCCTCCGGCAAACAGGCGTTGAACACACGGCGGAGCCGACCCGGAGCCCGAGGAGCCGCGGTTCTCTCCGAGCCAGCCGGCCGCGCCCAGGAGCGCGACCTCCTCTGAAGGCCGCCCGCCCTCTGTCCCCGCCTTCAAGGCGTCGTAAGCAGATCAGGAGAGGCCCGTGAAGGGGGTGCTGGAAATACAGTCCGAGCGAGGCGCCGGCCCGCCGTCACGGCCCCTCAGCGGAGCGCGCTCCCGGCCGCGCAGCAGCACGCGGATGGTCCCCGATTTCATCAGACGACTTCGGGGGACGAGCGGGTGTCAGTCAACGCATTATGCGCGGGACAGCTTCCAAACCTCCTCCTCTTGGGATGCCCTCCCTGTTCTCCCTCACGCTTCTTTCTTCCCATGATCAAACGGCGAAATCTCGAGTCAGGCTGGGTTTGGGAGAGTGACAGGGACTGGTGGCCGAGGGGTCCCCAGCTTGGATCCAGTTTTCGTTTTCCGGCCTCTGAGCCGTCTCGCCGTTCCTGCTTAGCACGTACCTGCTGGCCGAGTTCAACGCTTTTTGGCGTCCACTTCCTTTTTGCCAGCATGGCTCCGGATTTTGTTGGCTACAAGTAACAGAAACCCCAACCCAAACTGGCTCAAGCAAACAAGAGCATTATTGGCTCAGTGTTGAAAACTCCAGTGCTAGGACTAGCTTCAGGCATGGCTAGATCCAGGGGCTCCACGATGTCCCCAGGGTGCTCTGTCTCCGTGTCGGCCCTGCCTTCCTGTCGACTACGTTCTCAGACGGCCTCTCCTCTCACGACGGCAAGACGGATCCTTACAGCTCCAGGCTTACGTCGTCACGGTGCCGAGAGGGGAGACAGATGTTTCCCCTCCTGGTTCCAACGTGAGTCCCCAGTTGAAGCTGATTGGACTGTTTGGCTCACAGGCCCAAACCTGAGCCAATCACTGTGGCCAAGAGGAGAGACTATGCTGATTGGCCAGGCCCGGGTCAGGTGACCCTCCCCATTTGGCGCCAGCTGCGCTGGGGGCTGGGGTGGGGGCGCCGGTCCTGGAGGAGCGCAGGCGCCAAGCGGCGCTCGGCTCTCCTCTGTCGCAGGTGCCGGCGCTTCTCCGCTCTCCTCGCTCCTTTCCCGGGAGGGTCTCGAACCTCTCGCGCTCCTGGCCCCTCCCGGCACGCCGGCTCTCAGGTTCCCGGAGAGCCGTGTCCTGCTGACTGTCAGCCGGATTTCCAGATTAGGGGAATGGGGGGGGGTGAGGAGAAGTGGGCTCTGATTTTCCAAACCAACTCTGGAAAGTAAAGCTCTGAAATCGCACGTTTGGCTTTAAAAAGGTCGTGAGACTGTAGATTGACATTTACCTGCCCCCCTCTGAGCCCTCTGCGCCCCGCTGGGCCGGCCCGGCTGGAGGAGGGGCCGTGTGGGCGGAGGGCTCGCCCTCCTGAGGGGGTGGCACAGGGCCCTTGGCCCTGCCTGCTCCCCCTCCCCTCTCCCCTCCCCCTCCTCCCTCTTCCTCCTCCCTCCCCTCCCCCTCCCGCTTCCTCCTCCCTCCCCTCCCCTTCCCTCCTCCCTCCCACCTTCCCCTCCCTCCTCTCCCTCTCTTCCCTCTTCCCCCTCCCCTCTCCCTCCCCCTCCTGCTTCCTCCTTCCTCCCCTCCCTCCCATCCTCCCCTCCTCCCTTCCATCCTAGTTCCCTCCTCCTCCCCTCCTCTCCTCCCCCTTCTGTTTCCTCCCCACCCCCCTCTTCCTTCTTCCCTCCTCATCCCCTCCCACAACTTGACTTAAACCAGTCACTTCACCTCTCCGTCCCTCAGTTTCCCCCCTCAGGACATGGGATGGTAAGAAATAACCGCCTGCCACGGCCGGGAGGCTGCGGTGAGGCCGGAGCTGAGAGTCACTATGGCAAAGGTGCCAGAATTGCTCAGGTCAAACCCTGTCTCTCCTCCCTGAAGCTCTCACTCCCCAAACCAGGGCTCCTGCAGAGACAGGCCCACACCCCCCCTCCCGGGAAGCCTGTCCTGCTGCACCGACCTGGATTGACGTGTCCCCCTCTGGGGTGGACACACCCTACAGTGGCCCCGTAATTCCCACCCTCAGCACCCACACTTCTGTGTTACCCCCCTCCTCTTGAGTGTGGGTGGGCCCTGTGACCTGCTTCTAACCAATAAGCTATGGCAAAGGTGAAGGGATTTTGCAGATGCAATTAAGGACCCTAATGAGTTGACTTTGCACTAATCAAAAGAAGACTATTCAGGTGGGCCTGACCTAATCAGATGAGTCCTTTAAAAGAAGCTCCAGGTCTTCCCTGAAGTCAGAGACTCCAAGTAGGAGAGGCTTCTGGCTCTGAAGAAGCAAGCCACCATGAAATCTACAGTCAGGCCTCCAGATGAGAATGCAGCCTGACCTCCACCTTGACTGAGTCTGTGTGGCCCTGAGCTGAGAACCACTAAGCAGTGCGTGGACTCCTGGCCCATGAAAACAGTGAGCTAATAAATGTGTGTCGTCTTAAACTGCTGTTTGTGGTAATTTATTGTGCAGCAATGGGAAACTGATACACCCTGTCAGTGGCCAGGTGAGCACGTCCCACGTAGCACCTTTCTGTGTGTGAGTCCTGTCTCCTCAGCCCTACTCAGGTCCTCGAGGACGGGAGCGTCGTCCTTTACCTCTTCTCGGTGTCCCCACACCTCAGTCCCAACCACAGGTCAGGCTTCTGTCAAGGGCTCATTTCAGTTGACAGTGGCACTCTTTCAGATGCAAGTGACAGAAAGCCATCTCTTATCACTGGCTTCAGGCTCAGCGGGATCCAGGGGCTGGGACAATGTGATCAGGATTCAGCATCATGCTCTCATGGTGTCTTAAGGGCAGTAGAGTGTCGTGGATAAGAACATGGGCTCCTAGGCTGCCAGCTGGAACACAGGATGCTCAGTTCAACTTGAATTTCAGATAAACAGTGAAGAGCTTTTTAGTGTATATGCCCCCAATATTGCAGATGACATATTTATACCAAAACAGTATTCATTGTTTATCTGAAATTCAGACTGAACTGAGCATCCTATAGTTTCACTAAATCTGGCAACCCTACTCTGGGACCAAGTGCCTGGATCTGAATTATGGCTCTTCCTCTGTCTGTGTGACCACAGAGAAGTGACTTACCCTCTCTGAGCCTCGTTTCCCCCATCTATAAAAGTGGGGACTAAAAAGACTATGCATCTCACAGCGTCGTGATGAGAGTGGAGTAACCACATTGCCTATAAATAGTGCCATGCATAAGTCGGTGCCCAATAAGCATTATCTACTGTTATCTTATAATCCCTTGTCCCTACTTCCTTCTGTGGAGGCTTCCCTCTTTGACCTTTCGCCTAAGTTCCAATGGAAGGCCTGGGGGGGAATCTCCATGGCCTGGCCGAGGTCGTGTGCCATCTGGGAACCAATCACTGTGTCAAGGGGAAGGGAAGGTTCTGATTGGCTGCACCTGGGTCACGTGACCACCCTGCAGCTGGCACGTGGGGCCGGGCCACCCTGACGTTCGTGGGATGAGAGGAGGGGGTCCCTCCGAGGAGAGTCGGGGCGCCGATGCGGCGGGGCGGTGGGGGTGGGCTCCTGAGGCACAGGCCCCCCGCACACTCGCGGGGGCGTGAGTGCAGGGGCCGAATCCTGGGTGGGGCAGAGGGCTGTGCCGCGTTTGCAGCTGAGGCGCCGCCTCGGTCCCGGTTGCCGGGCTGTGCCTTCCGCGGTGGCTCCCCGAACAGTGCAGGCGAGTGCACGTGAGCGTGCGAGGGGGGTGTGTCAGGAGGGGTGGAGGATTAAAGAATTGCCCGCGTCTTGCCTGGAAGACTTCCCAAATAGAATTTTAAGGAAACACGTTTGTTTTCTGGTTCTGCACGTCCCCGTGTAATGAACACAAATGAGGCTTCTGTGCCCGGACAGCAAACGCGAGAAGTGGGTGTGGAGGATCAGCCGGATGGAAACTGCAGTGGGCCGCCCCTTGGGGGGAAGCCACTCCGTCTGGGGTGAGTCCATCCCATCAAGTCGTGGTACTCTCCAGGCTGGCATTTCCTCTGAAGAGAGGCCCCTCAGGAGTTGTGGCCGTTACAGGAAAATGGCAGAACTCAGACGCTTCTCTCGGTCAGGGGGCGCGTCTATACCCCCTCCCCTTGCATTTGGGGGCGCTGGTTTGATCTATCGAGTGTGATGGGGTGACGCTCAGTGACGTACAGGCTGGGACAGGAAAGCCATGGAGCTCTCTGTGCTTGTCTTGGGGTCTCACTCTGGGGGACCCCCCCACCGTGGAAGAAAGCCTGAGGTCACCGTGCTGCAGACGCCACGTGGAGGCGCTCTGGTCGAAAGTTCCAGCAGAGTCCAGCCTTCCGGCCACCCCGCCAAGGCACCGGGCACGTGAGTGGAGCCATCTTTGAGCCTGCAGACCAGCCATCTGCCAGCTGAATATCGTTGAGTGACCTCAGGTGACACCACACAGAACAGAAGAATCACCCCGTCGAACACTGCCTGAGTTCCTGGCCCAGGGAATCCATGAAATATAATAAAATTAGCTTTGTTCTCTGCTACTAAGTTTCTGGGTAGTTATGCAGCACTAGTAATCAGAACAGGGCTCCTTTAAAGTATGGCCAAGCTGGTGATGGAAATACAAGAGGGTTGGGCACAGCCCTAGGAGAGCTGGGGATGGCAGGAGCCTGCTCTGTCTCAAGGCGACAGCCATTAGTGCAAAGCATAGGTGTCAGAGGGCTGCTCTGGAGCCGACTGTTGGGTTCAAGTCCCGGCTTGACCAGCTGGGTCACCCTGGGTAAGTTTCTTAACCACTCAAGGGCCTCAACTTTCCCGCCTGTAAAATGGGCCTATCGTGACCTGCAAACTTGGTGGTGAGGAACAGACGTCTCAAACGAATGGCCACGTGTTCAAATCCAGCCTGCAGATGTATCTTGCTTGGCTCCCACAATTGTTGTTTTATTATTTGGATCCAGTTTAGAAAGTGGAGATTTCACAGCTTTTCTTGCAATGGCCTGGTCCTCACGGCCAACACAGACTGACCGCTGAGCACAGGCTGGACACCGTTCTAAGGGCTTTGCTGGGACTGATTCATCTGACCTCAGGCAGCCCTATGAGGTCTGTACCGTCGTCATCCAGGCTCCGGCAGAGGTGGTCCAGGGAGGGTGGAAGCCACCTCAGCGGGTACCACTGCGGAGATGACGATGAGAAATGTTGCCTCCACCCCTGCTGTGGCAGGACACACCCCTGCCCAGATATAGGCACAACCCTGGGGAGAGGGGAGGCCCCACACGTGACTGGGATGAACTTCGAGTCCTTAGGAGAGTGGGGTTCAGGAAAGAAATTCATTCTGGTTATCAAAAAATAAAGTCGATTTCTGCAAACTCAAGCCTGTGGGCTGAGTGCATAGCAGAAGCCACCAGGGGAGCAAACCCTCCTGGAGCCCTTAGGCTGATCCCAGCCATTGAAACATCCGCCCATTTAATCCTTGCAACTATCCCGCCAAGAAGATGCTTTTATGATCCTGTTTGCACAGAGTGGAAACTGAGGCACAGAGCTCAGCTGGCCTGAGGTCATACGGCTAATAGGTGATAGCACTGGCCTTAGCCCCAGGCAGCCTGGCTGCAGCCCCCCTGCAGTGTGTGACACTGCCTGTGTCCATCCACAACCGCTTTCCCAGCAGCATCTCCTGGGAGCCCAGGGGCGGGCCCTCTGCAGCCCCGTCAGTGGTCCCCACGTGGGAAGGAAGCCCCAGGCGGCCCGGAGAGGGTCCTCAGCCTGCAGGCGGGCTTAGGGACCACTGGTGGGAACCGGAAACTGAGCAGAGACGCTTGCAGGAGGGAGGTGGGTGGGTGCTCGTCTCCCACCAGGTGGGGCTGGAAGAAGGCGATGAATGTCACACTGCCTCAAGCAGGCTGTGGCCCCTGCGGTTTTGGGAATGACTGCCCGGGGCCCTTCTGCACACTGACAGCTGAACCAGGTGCCAGTAGCCGAACGCAACAAGCTTGTTTTCTGTCATTCTGGGCTGTTCTGGTGGCCGAGGGCCACGGGGTGGTCTGTTGAGCCGTCCTTCTATAATGAGCAGGGCTTAGGACCACGGGCTTCGGGGGCTGGAGCCGTTTGTCTGGACCTTGGCTGGCTGGTGCTAATACCAGCTAACGTCACTGTGGCGCATATGAGGAGCGGGGCGCTGTCCCAAGGGCACAGTCCTGCCTACAAGCCTGGGAGGTGCGAGTCATCGTTATCCCCATTTTGCAGATGGGGAAGAAGGTGCTAAGTTCAAGGAACTTGTTCAAGGTCACAGGTGGGCCGGCTCCCGACTTGCGCCTTGAGCTTCTTCCTGAGACTTGCGGGAAGAGCGCCCAAGAGAATGGAGAGAATCCCTCTTCTGATAAGCCCCTTTTACAGTCCTTTTTGTGGGTAGTTCTTGAATGTCTAGATTGATTAAAAGAAATCATACCCCAGGGAGGAAGATGAATTGCCACGTACGGTTTCCCAGTCACTTTGACGCTGTCACAAACCCTCTCATGTGCTCCAGCCTCTAATTAGATTTGGAGGAGAATCAATTCATGTGTCATGAAATTTTAAAAGACAGCGTTCCATGAATGGTACTTCCCCGTATTCCAGCTTGATTGAAATTGTGGGTCTTTAAGAGGATGCTATTTATACTCTTAAGACGATGGAGCTTTCAAAAGGATTCTGATTCTTAGGTCTTCATATGTGATTTCTAGGAAAGTGGAAATTTTCAAATTTTCATAATGATTGTGTTTTTGTGGCTTTCCTTCTTTTCTTTTTCTTTCTTCTTTTAAATAACCTGACTCGGTAGCATCTCTCTCTCCACGATGGGAACCTAGGTTCTTGCCAAAGTATGTATCACATAATTGCTCTCATGTTCAGACCCAGCGAGGGCAGGTTGTAAATGGCTGCGACACAGATGTGACAATTCTATTAGGCCTGGGTTCGTGCATGGTTGACCTTGCAAATTGAATTTAGGGAGGTCAGCCCTTCTGCCTGGCTGCTAAATTTCATGCTCGCAGTTTGGGGAGAGGCCTGGGAGGAGCGGGCTGGAATTTCCATGCCTGGGCGTGGCCAGCCAGGCAGCCACTCCAACTTGTCCCATCCTGCGTTCCCTGTGTCCTGGAGTCTTCCTTGGCTCCCCACACGGAAGGTGGCACCTGTGATCGATGGGTTCCTGTCTGCTGTGGCATTATTAGCCACTCTGTCAAGGTGACAATGTCATTTTTAATATTCCATCTTCAGACCTGAGGTTTATTTTTAGGAGTCAGCCAGCCTTCCCAGAGAGAGAACCGCAAAGAGTCTCGGGCCTGGTTCTCGACGCTGGCAGCTGTGGAGGTTTTCAACAGCACCCGTGCCCAGAGGGTGCCCTCTGGGTGCAGGAAATGTTCTGTATCTTGATCCACATGGTGGTTACTTGAGCTTATATATATGTACAAAAAATTGAGCTTTGGTGACGATGTGGAAAAATCAGGACCCTTTTGCATTGCTAACGGGAATATACAACGGGGCAGCCGCTGTGGAAACAGTCTGGCCGTTCCTCAAAAACTTAAATGTAAAGTTACCATGTGACCCAGCAATGCCGCTTCTAGGTGTTTACCCAAAGGAATTGAAAGCAGGGACTCAAGCAAATACTTGCTCACGAATGCTCACAGCAGCACTGTTCACAAGAGCCAAAAGGTGGAGACAACCCAAGTGTCCATCCACAGAGGGATGGGTAAACAAAATGTGGTCCATCCACACAACGGAATATTACGCAGCCGTAAAAGGGAATGAAATTCTGACACCTGCTATAACATGGATGAACGTTGAAAACATGATGCTCAGTGAAAGAAGCCAGACATTGTAGGATTCCACTTATGTGAAATACCTAGAATAGGCAAGTTCATAGAGACAGAAGGTAGAATAGATGTTATTTGAGGGTTGGGGAGAGAGAGGAATGGGGAGTTATTATTTAATGGGTCAGAGTTTCTGTTTGGGATGATGAAAAAGTTCTGGAAATGGATTGCACAACATTGTGAATTGATGCCACTGAACTGTACTCCTAAAAATGGTTAAAGTGGTAAATTTTATGTTATGCATACTTTACTGCAATAAAAGAATAACTAAGGGGATGGCCCAGTGGCGTAGTGGCTAAGTTCGCACACACTGCTTTGGCAGGCTGAGGGTCACAGGTTCGGATCCCAGATGTGGACCCACGCACTGCTTGTCAAGCTGTGCTGTGGCAGCATCCTACATATAAAGTAGAGGAAAATTTGCTTCCTCAGCAAAAAGAGGGGAACTGGCATTGGATGATAGCTCAGGGCTAATCTTCCTCACCAAGAAAAAAAAAATGAGATGTGTGTCTGGGATGTGTGCACTGGGCTGTAAGCCTGTGACATATGCTGATTCCCAGGCCCTACACCTAGAGATTCTGATTTAATGATCTGGAGAAAAGCCTAGGTATTGACAGTTTTAGGAAAACTTACCACAAGGAATTAATGATATGGGAAAAAGGGCAAAACTCAGGCATGGAAAACCCTCAAGAAAGGACAGAATTGTGGAATTGAGGTCGAGGCCATGTGGTCTGTAAGGCCAGTGTGTTAACAGCAGAAGTGACGTGTGCTGTTTCCAGGCCAGAATGTCTGATGCTGATGTGAGACCCTCCAAAGCTCTCTTTCCCCCTCAGCCTGATCCTGAGTGATCAGGATGGACAGAGCCCCCACCCTCCACCTTGCAATGGACATGAGTGGGCATGAGAAACAAACCTTGGTGTGCGAAGCCCCTGACATGGCGGGCTTATTTGTTACTGCAGCAGAACACAGTCTACACTGACTGATACAGGCTCCTAGCCTGGGCCTGAACGAGGCATGGGATTCCCACAGGCAGAGGAGGGAGGGCTGTCAGGGGGTGGGAGCTGCTGAACTGAGCCTGGGTGTGGGACTGTGCAGGGTGTCAGACAGGAAGAGCTCGGTCAGGTAGGAATGGGGTCACCCGACAGGGAGGGAGAGGTGACGCTGGGCAGAGCGGAAACGACCTCAAGGCTTCATGAACGACTGTTGGGTGGAGGGGTGATATTTGTCAGATGAAGTGTCTTTTTTCTTCACTTATTTTGCTATCTTTCCTTGACCCTTGCCCCCACCAGGCAGCTAGGGTGCTCTGTGTGCATGGCATCAGGGAAGATTTATGACAGCAGAGGAGAGAGAGAGAGAGAGAGAGAGAGAGGGAGGGGAGTTATTTCATAGCTTTTACTTTTTAAAAATCTAGAACCAAAAGGACATGCAGCACAGACGAAAAATAGGGAAAAAAACAAGATGAAGAGCAAGTGTCCTCTGCCCCTCCCCCTCCTCAGCAGACCAGAAGAAGATTCTCTGGACTGGAGGAGAAGCCATGTGGGAGAAGACATTGATGGGCGTGAGCAGGGGCATCCTGGCTCCCTGGGCTGAGCCCTCTGGCAGCAGAGTCCCCAGATTCCTTATTGGGTCTAAGAGCAGAGGGGCCCTGGTTTCCTGAGATGAGGCCTGGGTAGGTGGCAAGTGCTTGGAGAGCTGGGAATGCTGTGGCTGCAAGTAACAGAATACCCAAATGGCAGGGATTTTACGAGTGCAGGCGTTTAATGATCTCATGCAAGCTCACAAGTGCAGAACAATATCAGGCCTCTGGGCACCATCTTTGTGAGTTTCTTGGCCTTCTCCTCATGGTCACAAGATGGCTGCTGCAGCTTTGCCATCACACCCTCACACATCTGTGTTCAAGGCAGGATGTGGGATGTGAGGCAGCCAGTGCAGCGAGCAGTTGCTTTGTGGCCCTTTCTGATCTTGCCAGGGGGAAATGTTTCCCCCAGAGAGACCCCAGCAGCCTTTCCCTCCAATTCATTGACCAGAGCTGTTTCTCACGGCCAACTTTAGCTACAAAGGAGGCTGGGAAGCAGGTATCCGGATTCTTTTTATTCCTTCGTTTTTTGTTTTGACATAATTTCAGACTAAAATAAAAGTTGCAAGAATAGCACAAAAAATTCCCAGTATTCTTCACTCAGATTCCCCAAATGTTAACATTTTCTTTCTTTCTCTCTCTTCTTACATACATACACACACTCATGTGCATACACACATATGTATGTATGTTTTTTCTGAATTGTTGGAGTCAGTTGCAGACACAATGTCCCCCGATCCCTAAATACTTCATTGTGTATTTCCGAAAAACAAAGACCTTCTCTTATATAACCTCAGCGCTGTGATCAAAACCAGGACGTTAACATAGAAACGATGCTGTTACCCAGCCTCCCGACCTTCTTCAGATTTCACCAACTGTCCCAGTAATGTCCTTTATAGCAGAACACAACCCCAGACCATGCGCTGCGCTCGGTTGTCGTGTCTCCTTGGCCTCCGTTAGTCAGAAGCACTTCACCTTCCATGACATCGATGTTTTGACGAGGACAGGCCAGTGACTCCGCAGCAGGCCCTTGCGTTGGGTTGCCTGATGGTTCCTTACGTTTAGATTCGGTGTGACCTTTTGGGACCACCCGGAGGTGATGCTGCATGCTTCCTGATGCAGCGTATCTGGGAACACACGCTGTCGATTGGCCCCACTCCTGGCCCTGCTGATTTTGTTGACTTTGACCCCTTGGGGGAGGTGGGGTCTGCCAGGGGTCCCCACCACAGTCACGCATCGCTTAGACGGGGACACATTCTGAGAAATGTGTCGTTAGGCAATTTTGTCATTGTGCGAACATCACAGAGTACTTACACACACCTGGATGGCACAGCCACTACACACCTCGGCTCCATGGTGCTGATCTCGCGGGACCCCCGTCATATACGCGGTCCGTCGTTGACCGGCACGTCGTTATGCAGCACAGGAACGTATAAAGTTCCTCTTTAGGCACTGATTTCCACCATGAGAGAGGGAACGGCTGTCGGGCCGCCAGCCCACAGAGACCACGACAGTCTCGATCATCCGAGTTTGTGACCTGTGGTTCCTGTCCCCTCCCGTCATCGCTAGTCTTGAGTTGAGGGGGAGGATGTCCTGAGGAAGAAGCAGATCTGACCCTCTCTTTTCACCTCCACTTTCTAAGGGCCTACTGTGTGCCAGTCCCCTGGACAAGGCCCCACAGGACACAGACAGTAAGAGACGACATTGTCTACCTCATTGACCTGCCTGCCCAACGGGAGCCAAGGGACTGCTTGTACACCTACTATGTGCCGCACCTGGGGTTAGGCCCTCACATCCACCATCTCATTCAACTTAACGTGTCAGCTCGAGGAGGCTGTGCCGTTACCTGGATGACGATCTGGGGGACTTTGTTCCTTTAGAACTACGGAAACCATTCACAGCCTTTTCTGATTTTTTTTTTTTTTTTTGTGAGCAAGATCAGCCGTGAGCTAACATCCAGGCCAATCCTCCTCTTTTTGCTGAGGAAGACCGGCCCTGAGCTAACATCTGTTGCCAATCCTCCTCCTTTTTTTCCCTTTTTCTCCCCAAAGCCCCAGTAGATAGTTGTATGTCATAGTTGCTCATCCTTCTAGTTGCTGTATGTGGGTCGCGGCCTCAGCATGGCCGGAGAAGCAGTGCGTCGGTGCGCGCCCGGGATCCGAACCCGGGCCGCCAGCAGCGGAGCGCGTGCACTTAACCGCTAAGCCACGGGGCCGGCCCCCTCTCCGATTTCTGAATCTGCCTCCCCTCACTTGAGTGCAGTTTTTTAAAAGCATCTGAAATATTTTCCATATCAAGTGTTTCAAGGACCTAATTATGAACTTCATTATAATTGTTCATTAGTTATATTTTGTTCAATTACTTTAACAAGTTGCCAAATGGAACACAAAGCCAGCAATTAGCATTATGTAATTGTAATGAGACACTCAAATTGCGCTACGGAATGTCGTCGTGGCTTGTGTGTTTTTCCCTCAGACGAAGACAAACTTTAGGTGGCGGCTGGCCCCCGGTCTGCTCACCGGGTCCGTCAAGCCGTGGGGGGTGGGGAGCAGCCTCTTTGGTACAAAGGTCAAGTTCAGAAGAACAGAAATGTTTAAGGATGGCGCTAAAAATGCTTTAGATGAGATGCTGATATGTAACGCTCATTACGTGGCAGATGCTGTTCTAGGCACATTTACACACAACAACTCGTTTAATCTTCCTGTCAGGTCCCCGAGGTGAGTGCTACCATGTCCCCATTTTACAGGTGAAGAAATCGAGGCACGAGTCTGGGCGACTTGCCCAAGTTCACGCAGCTCAGAGGTGTGGGAGCAGGGCTCGACCCAGGCGGGCTGGCCCCAGCGCCCCTGCTCCGGACCAGGACTGTCTAGTGGTCCCTGAGTCTCAGAGAAAAATGTTTACTGTAATTTGAAAAACATAATTACCCACTTTACCCAACAGGAAACCATCAACGAGAAAAAATGACACTGCATTTTAGCCACTTCATTGTTAGTATATGAATGCGTTTCAGAGGCAGGAAGATGAAGGCAACTTTCTAAAACGTGTTGTAGAAGCACGTCACAACACTGTCTCACGTGGCCGTCGTGGACCCAATCGCTGTGGCGGAGGGGAGAGAACACCCTGACCGGACAGGCTAAGGTCCCCTCTCAGAGAGTTCGATCTGTGAAGATGTTTCTACAGGATTCCATTAACTAAAATATTCCCCCGTGGGACCTGAAGACGCCGGCTTGACTAAGAATGTCAGGTTCTTTGGAGTGCGACGACAGAAACCTCCACCTCTGGCTTAAGGAAAAGGAAAGACTTCATTGGTTAAGGCAACTGGAAAGTCCAAGCGTAGATTTCAAGCCTGGCTGGATCCAGGACCTCAAACAATGTCCTCAGTGCTCCCTCCGTCTCAGCAAGGGCACTGCTGTCCTCTGCGTCGGAGTCACCACTGGGCCAGCTGTCCTCGCAAGGTGCCAGGAAGGCCACCCGCAGTTCCCTGTGTCCCCACCATGAGGCCTCCTCTTCCAGGAAGTCTGCCATCAGCAGTGAGGAGTGCGGTTGGCTGACAGCTTCCCTCTGGGGCCCCTGCAGGGTCTGCCTCCGCCTTTGAGCCAAGGCCCCGCTGATCCCAGGCTTCTGCAGCCAACGGCCGAGAGCAGCGGTGGGACGAGGGCTCGGTCATCTCTGCTCAGTGCTTATGCCAACGAGCGGCGTGGTCAGATCTGATGACGGTCTGAAGCTTCTGCCCAGGCCTGCTGCCTCCCCCCATCCTTCACAGGTGTCCCCCCAACAAGTCTCTTGCTCTCCTAACTTCATCTCAGTGTCTGCTTCCTGACCACCCAACTAACACACCAGCTCATTTTCTAAGAGGTTGGCCTTCCCAGGGGCAAAGAACAGGGCTTTCCCCAGAGTTCCAGCAAAACCCCCTGGCCCAACTCCCATTGGTTGAAATTGGGTCACATGCTTATCCTCAAGCCCTCCCTGTGAATCTGATTGGCCAGGCTTGGGTCACGTGGCCACTTGTGGGTGGGGTCTTGCAGACGAGAGAATTGTAGTTCCCCAAAGGAAATCTGGGTCCTCCTCACGGAGGAGAAGGGGAGTCGCTGCGGGTCAGGCACAAACAGTAGATCCGCCCTGGAAGGCTGTGAATGCAGAAGGCCCGGCCCTCAGCCAGCTTGTCACATCACCTCTTTTGGGACTCAGTGTCCACATCTAGGAAATGGGCATATGGCAAATGGCTCCCACTCTCTGTCTCTTTCTCTTTCTCACCCTGTCTCTCTGTCTGTCTCTGTCTCTCTGTCTCTGTCTCTCTCTCTGTTGCTCTTTCTCTCTCCCTCTCATCTGATCTCTGCTCACAGCTCTCCTAACAGCATCCATCTGGGCTCCGTGCGGGGGCCCTCCTCCAGATGGTGGGACATGGTGGGACGGATTTGAGTTGATGGCTTGTGTGCTAATGACATGGAGCTAATTCTTAATAATGATGAAATGCGATAAAAACCTCATCTGGGTCAGATCAAGTCTGAACTACACTCTCTGCTGCGGTCCTGGCCACTGTCACCAGGACAGGTGTGATTGTTCCAGAACCAGGGTCCATCTGCAGCCTCAGGGTTTGGAAAGCCAGGGTTGTCTCAAGCCAGGACCGGTGAGTGGCAAAGACCGAATCCCTCTCAGAGAGCTCGGGTCACAGGGAGCTCATTGCGAGGGCAGCTCGTGGCTGCAGGGGTCCGTTCAGGACCGCAGGTGTGCACGGTTCAGACAGCACCGTGTCGGTCAGGATGCCGGGATGTGGGCAACGGAGGCTGAGTCCAGCTGCTTCAAGCTGAGGAGGAGCTGATCGAAATGATGCTGGGGGAGCTCACAGAGCCGTCGAGAAGCTGCAAAAATATCCTCCCGAAAGGGTGGAATGAGGACATGCAGACAGAGAGAAGCGTGCCACAGAACTAGTGTGACGAGGCCATCGCTGCCACTGCTGCCGGACCCTGATGCCCCTGGACACTGGGCACTGCTCTGCCACCGGAAGAGCTTCTCCTGTCCCTGCTCCTTCAAGCTGGTAGCTCCCAATTCAAAGTCTGGTTGGCTGAGTTCCGTCGCACACTCACGCCCTTGCTGGAGAGGAGGTGAGGCATTCAGCACGTGGGCTCTGGAGCCGGGCTGGGTGCGTTCCAATCCCGGCTCTGCCACTCATTATCTTTGTGACCTTGGGCAACATGCGTGCCTCGGTTTGCTCATCTGCAAAATGGGGATAATAACTGTGCCCACCACCAGGGGGATCTGTGAATTAAACGACAGAATATATGCCAAGCATGTCGGAGAAGTAACTGAGTAAGCATTCTAAGTTTTAGCTGTTCCTCTTATTCTTCTAAAATGGTCAGTTGGCATTTATTGCGTGAGGCAGCTGCTGTTTCTTATGAAGACTCATCGAGTGGGGAATTCCCCAAATGTAGACGGGGGGGATTCACACGACAGGCGTCTCCCACAATAATTCCTTTTGCTTTTTTTACTACTCAAATTGATTTCTATTTTGAGCCCTGACTCCCCTGTGGCTTCTTGAAATCTCAGGCAATCTGGGGACACGCCTACCTGTTCCCCAGGATTGCTGCTTCTTCTGTTTTTTTTTTTTTTGTGAGGAAGATCAGCCCTGAGCTAACATCCATGCTAATCCTCCTCTTTTTGCTGAGGAAGACCGGCTCTGAGCGAACATCTATTGCCAATCCTCCTCCTTTTTTCCGTTTTTCTCCCCAAAGCCCCAGTAGATAGTTGTGTGTCATAGCTGCACATCCTTCTAGTTGCTGTATGTGGGACGCGGCCTCAGCATGGCCGGAGAAGCAGTGTGTCGGTGCGCGCCCGGGATCCGAACCCGGGCCGCCAGCAGCAGAGCACGTACACTTAACCGCTAAGCCACGGGACCGGCCCCAGTATTGCTTCTTAAAAATGAAGTCTGAAGGCCTTTAGGCAGAGCATGCATTCTCCAGTTTGCCACAGTCCACACCACTCCCTATTGCCCTGCACCTGCCCCATTTCACTCATTTATGTTGCCTAGCTTGGTTCCTGTAGACATTTGAATTTATGAACCCAGAACCAAAGAGCTGGGGTTTCTGGGAGACAAAGGGTGAAACTTAAAGGCTTTTGTATCTCCTATCATCCAAGTTACATCCCCACCCTGAGATAATAATAAGCATGGGTCCT
Source organism: Diceros bicornis minor (assembly GCF_020826845.1). Classification (NCBI taxonomy): domain Eukaryota; kingdom Metazoa; phylum Chordata; class Mammalia; order Perissodactyla; family Rhinocerotidae; genus Diceros; species Diceros bicornis. Next base: position 5,675,055 of record NC_080774.1, on the reverse strand, counting down.
ATCATCTGCGAGACGGGGGAAGGATGGAACGAAGACACAATACTCTCCAGCCACGTGTGGATGTGGGGACTGCTCGTGGGGCCCCAGTGCAGGATGTGGTTGGCCTCCGGGGAGCTGGACAGTCACAGCAGCTGCTTCCTCTGCCCCTCCCTCCGGGGCTACTGGCGTCCTGCCTTGGCACTCTCCGTGCTCTGATTTTCCCTTCTCCTTGCAGTTACGTCCGTGGGCACGAGCCCATTGCCGCACTTCCTTTGTTGTGAAATGAGCTCCCAAGTAATACTCGAGCAGGCCTGCCATCCATTTCATTCCCAGGGACGCTGGCACACTTGGCCTCTGCCAGAGAGCCTTGCAGACCGAGGCACTCTGACCACTGGTGTGTCCTGCTGCCCTTCGGGGGAGACGGGCTTGCTCTGTCTCTGGTGGCTGAGTGCTGCCGCTGGCCTGCTGCTCCGGGGTCCCACTCATTAAAATCCGGGAGCCCATCCCAATAGCGGTACCCCCTCACTGATGTATTTCTCAACACCTTAGTAAAGGAAGCGTCTTCTAGGCCTTCTCCGGGGATGGAGTTGGTGGTGGGTGTGCAGGTCGTCGTGGTAAATCCTTTCTAACTTTCCAGTCCCCCTAAGCTTTTGGATTCCCTCCTCCACATCACGCCAGGGCAGCCCTGGCATCTCACCCCATTAAATGTCAGCCGCCACTGAGTCCTAAGTCCAGTCAAGCAGCCAAATAAGCTTTTAGAGCCACCTCCGGTGACATAGGCTAACACACTATACCCAAAATCTCTAGTTAGTGCAGCCGGATCAATGAGTTCAGCCAGATCTAGAGTTAACGTTCTGCCGGCCTCGGCCTGCCCGCCTTCACGTGCCCCTCAGGTTTCTGTCGATATACATCGCCAAGATCCTGCCGCTCTTTTGGTGTATAAGCTATTCCACCCTGGGCCGTAGCGCACCTGGCCCGCGGAGCATTCTGAGATTCTAGCTATGGGCCGACAGGGAGCGGTGGTGGTGGGTCTGAAGGACGGTGGGCATCTCCTTGCGAGGCACCTGCCCCGGGTGAGTTCATCACACGTTTTGCAGGAAAAGGTCAGCTGGTCTCCTGAGACACAAGAGAGCCAGCTGCTTCCTTCGGCAAGGGAGGCTGAGTGACTTGGGGATTCGCAAGCCCCAGTTTCATCTGAATCCCTCCAGACGTGCCCGTGCCAGGTTCCGGCATCCCGTTCGTTCCCATTCAGCGTCCTGCTTCGGCGTGAGAGACCTGGCGAGGCTGTGAATCCGACTGATGGTGTAATTCCACAAGCCACAAATTAAACTGTGCTTTTGATTTTCAGCAGCGTTAGCCCCTTGGCTACAGTAAAGGTGACTTTTCACTAAGGCCCTCGGAGCTCTCGCTCCTGTGGTTTGATGTGAGTTAAGGACCTGGGGTTTCCGTGTCCTTCCTGGAAGTGCTCCGGCGCGCACAGTGTCCATCCCACACCACAGCCCTGAGGCCACCACCATGGCCACGAAGGGCAAAGACGTCGGCCACCTGAGCTGCCACGGCAAGAGCCTCAGTTGTCACTTGGTCAGAACTGACCACAGCTGACAACCCGCCTGATTGACGAATGTGACATCACTGCGTGCCCTGGTCTCTGGCGTCCTAGTTCACACTGCCCGCATCTCAGCACTGCACTCAGTGGACGTGGCCAGGATCATCTCGAGACCCCATCTTTCGGGGCCTGTGTCCTGGAACCACTCCCATAGCTCGTCGTCCATCAGTCAAGGGCCGGTCAGGAGGCAGAACCCACGTCAGTAACTTGAACAGGGAACGTTCAACACAAAGAATCATTAACCAGTGAGAGGTGGTTACCTTGCTAAAAGGGTAAAGGAAGACTCTGAGGGGTCCAGAAGCAGCAGGTGCAAGAGTGCAGCTGGGGGAAGGAGGACGATGGCGGGACTTCAGGCCTAGAAGAGTCCTCCCTCCTCCCCAGGCTGAGACGCAGACTTCTTTGAGGAGGGCACGGCACGTGCCGTCTGCCGGAGTGAAGAGACGCGTCAGAAGGCGAAGGCTGCAGCTGGTCTGTACGTCCAGTCCGCCGCTGCTGGGGGCGTGAGCGCCGTGGCTGCTCTGCAGGAATGGCCCACCAGCTGGGAGAGCGTGGTCCGAGAGCACGGCGCTGCCCGCTGGGTGGGGAGAGTGTGGCCTGAGGGTGCGTCCCGGCCCTGGTGGATGCGGGCCGGGCGAGGAGAGCAGGGCCTGCGAGAGCTGCTGGAGCGCTGGCTGGGCTTCACTCTGAACATAAAGGAGGACGGGTACCTAGAATGGGAGCGTCTTCCTTCCCCCATAGCTGTGCCGTGTCCACCCATCGCCCTCTCTTGACAAAGCCTAACATTCTTCCAGCCGGCAAAGGAGGAACGTTCACAGGTCCTGCTCCAGGATCCCAGAGCACAGCAAAGAGCGTAAGCTTGGGGCTGAGAGAGGATAAAGTGACCACAGGCCCAGGGAGAAAGACGCAGGGGCCTGGGAGAGAAGATTTCAGGAGAGCGTGGGGGGATGACAGGAGGGATGGAGAGTGAGGGATGTGGATCAGGGAGGGAAGGAGAATTTTAAGCACTATTTCTGTGGACCATCTATCTCCTTTATGGTAAAAACAAGTGTAAATAGGGACCTTGAATTATTTTGGAATTCCTTTATGACTGATGGACACTGTTACTCTGACCACAGTACTATTTTGAGACTGGACCACTTGGGTCCTGGGTTTATAAATGGGTTACAACAGTTTTCTATTGGCCTAAACCCATAAAACAGAGGTTTACAATGAAGGTTTTCTTTTTTGAGATCCTCTTTTATATTAGGGGTTCTCATCTTTCCATGTGTTGCACTGGGAACTGGGAAGTCCAGGTTTTAGTTCTGAGTCTCAAGTTTCACTGCATAGCTGTGTGATGCTCGGCAAGTCACTTCTCCTCCCTGAGTCTCAGATTTTTCTTCTGGCACATGGGGAAACTAAAGTCTGCTCATCTGAACTCTCAGGGGTGTTGCGATAGTGAGAGGAGTCCATGGATATGAAATTGCTTACACAAAAGATGAAACTTTGCTATACATAACCATACAGCTGGCATATTGATAAATGATTTTTGCTTCCAGGTAACAGGAAACTTCACTACTGGGGCTTAATAAGGATTTCCTTTTCTCATGTATCAGGGGTTCTAGAGGTGGTTATCTCTGAGTGATGATAATGTTGCTCAGTGATGTGAGGGCCCCAAATCTCTGGGATTCTCTTGGCCTTTCCTCATGGTCCCAAGACGACTGCTGCAGCTCCAGCCATCATGGCTACATTTAAAGCAGGAAGAAGGGCTAGAGCCTGGTCAGGCACCTCTGTCCCTATTTGTGGTAGGTAAATGTATTCCCAGACTATCTCTAGACCTCTTCCGTTTCATCTCACTGGACAGAGTAGGTCTGCAAGAGAGTTTGGGAAGATGAGCACTGCACTTTCCCGCCTCTTATAGAGTGAGGAGGTGGGGGAGAGGGAAGCGGGGAATGGGCGTTGGATTAGATAGCTAACCGTGTTTGGAATAGCTGGCAAGTTCTAAATGGCAAACACTAAAATTGGTCTGGAATGGAGGGGAAACAGCCACTGAAGGAGTTTGATTTCCACCCCTGTGATGACTGCTGCTGTTTACTTGGGCCCCTTCACGGGGCCTGGCTACGTCTGAATAGCGAACATTTTACTTTGGAGGTGGAATTATATTAAAAATCAGATGCTCGTCATTATGCAAATGGCTGTCTCGCTATAGCTTAGGATTTTCATTTTTCTATGAATTATTCCTTTTTCACTGCTTTTTTTCCCCTCTTGGAAGAAACAAAAACAACCACTGACTGATCAGAGGAATTTTCCAATCATTCCTTTAATGGATATTTATTGAGTGTCTTCCTCGTCCCGGGAGCTGTCCTAGGCTCTGGGAGACAGCAGAGCATGAGGTGGTTTCTGCAGGATTGGAGCTTAGATTCCAGTGGAGGAGATAAGCAATGTGTAAACAAATGAAGTAATGTATGAGAATGAGGCATGCTGTGAGGAGAATAAAACATGGTGTGTAAATAGATTCGCAGGTGGGGCGGGCTTCTTTAGATGGGGTGGTCGGCAAAGGCCTCTGGGGAGGTGATATTTCAGGAGAAACTTGAAAGATAAGAAGAGCCAGGCGTGTGATAATCTGGGGCAAAGATCTTCCAGGCAGAGGGAATAGCAGGTGCAAAGGCCCTGGGGTGGGAACAAGCTTGGTGTGTTTGAGGAAGGGAAGGGAGGCCAGGGGGTTACTGCATGAGGAGAGAGGAAGGGACCAGTAGGTGACAAGGTTGGAGAGGGGCGGGCCACATCACACAGGGCTTTAGAGAGGCAATTTGGCTAAGGTTCCGCCTGTTGGGAGTTGGTGTGCTGGCATGGACCTCACTGGCTGGAAGAAGTGGGCCATGGAACCTTAGCCCTGGGTCCTGGCCCTGGGGGCCTCATCTTTCTGGGATCAGCATCACCTCCATCTGACCTTACCGTGTTTGTTTCCTTGGCCACTGTCTATATCCCTAATTTGAATACAAGCCCCACTGGAGGGAACCTTATCTGTCTTGCCCATGACTGTGTCTCCAGCACCTGACTGGGACCGGGACATGGTGGGTACTCAAAAATATTTAACGAATGTGTCTTAGTTTTCTACTGCTGCATAATAAGTTACTCCAAATGTAGCAGCTCAGAATGAGACCCGCATATTAGCTCCCAGCTCTGTGGGTCAGAGCCCAGGCGCGGGGGCTCCCCGGGCTCGGGTCCCGCGGGCTGACATCCAGGCGTGGGCGGGCTGTGCTCTCGTCCGGAGCTCGGGACCCTCTTCCAAGCCCGCATGGTGTGTGCACTTCAGTTCCTGGGTGGTAGAACCGAGGCCCCGTTCCTGGCTGACCAGTGGCTGGGGCCGTCTTGCTCCTCCAGACCACCCATCCCTTCTCGGGTGGCCCTGCCAGCTTCAAAGCCAGCGATGGAGAATCTCTCTCGCTTCAAATATCTGACTTCGGGAAGAGTCCAGTCTCTTTTAAGGGGTTGCCTAAGATAATCTCCCTTTCCTAATGTCAACTGTGCCAATTAACGTAACCTAATCAAGGGGTAAAATCCATCATATTCACAGGCCCGGAGATTATAAGGGCGGGAATCTTAGGCCATCTTAGAATTCTGCCTGCACGGATGAGTCCTTTCTCGCCCATCCCCTCTTCTTCTCCATCAGAAACCATTTCCCTGCCTCTAGCAGCCCCACCACATTTGCTCGTTGGTAGCTACTGGTTTTTTCTGGTTGCTGGGAGCTATTTTCTTCTGGCCATGGAGGCTGCAAAGCCCCTAGTCTGGGCTATGGGTCTCCTTTTGTGCCTTTTTAATAGTGGCACAGACCAACCCCGGGGCCTTTGCACTTCCTGTTCCCACTGCCTGAAAGGCTCCCCCTCAGCACCCATGTGGCTCATTCCCTCACTCTTTTAAGTATTTCCTCAAATGTCACCTTTTCAGCGAGGCCTTTTCTGACTCCCTTCCCTTCCCCTCCACTCTAAAAATACTTTCTTTACTTGTTTTACTTCTCTTCTTTGCACTTATTTTTACCCGACCTGCTATCTATTTTATCTATTTATTCGGTTTGTGGTCTTCCTCCCAGAGCAGCATATCAGCTTCCCGTGAGCAGGGAATTTGGTCCGATTCCCTCATATCCCCAGTGCCTACAGCAGAGCCTGGTGTGTTCTCGGGGCTCCATAAATAACCACCCAGAGAACGAACCAGTGAGGTTTAAGGAGGGCAGTTTTAACTTTCTTCCTCTGTTTTTCCTTTCTCTCTCTTTTTTTTGGAAAAAGCTGAGCAGGCACAGTCTGCCTTCCCCAGGCAGCCTGGTTATATAACCAGGGCCTTCTTCTGCAGGAGCTGTCAGCACGGCTTTGAGCGGTTACACGGGTGTTTACAGGCTCTCCTGCCAGCTGCCTGCGCTCTGCTGAAGGGCCCTGCAGCTCGGCTCTGGCACAGCGCAAGGAGGCCCCGGGGGCGGAGGGGGCACTTGTGGGCAGCGGCGGCCACGCAGCCCTGACCTCGGGGTCAGCCCATGGCCGGCGTCGTGCTCAGAGCACCCACATCCAGGGGACGGCGAGTTCTGTTCTGTCAATCCCAGAGAGGAGAGGCCGAGGGCAGCAGCAGAAAGAGATGGACTGAGGTCGACTCTGGGCTCCGCCGCTTGCTCGTGTGTGTCCTCCAGAGCCCCCGAGGATCCCAGTGTCTCGAGGACTCAGGCATCACAGCATCTCCAGCTCGGGGACTCGCTCATGTTTCTGAAGCAGCAGCAGACGTCACAGAGGGCAGCCCCCCAAACAGCGTCCCTGGTCGTGGCGGGAGCTCGCACACCCCGTCTGGGGACCCACCCAGTGAGGAGGGAAAGCCCTCGGCCTCTCCGAGACTCAGCCACCAGCACTCAAACCCTCAGGAGTCGTGTGTGCGAAGGCTCCTTCCACAGCCAGTTTATCTGAGGTCCACAAACCCAACCTTGTCTGTCTTATTTATTCATTTTTAATATACGCTCTCTGTTTGATGCAATTAATAAAAGATTTCCATTTCAGATTAGTTCATTATACATTATGAATTTGTAAATGTCAAGGAGATGATCGCAATGAAATTCAGATGCTGTGGCTCTGAGGATGCCTTCCCCAGGGGACTTTAGCCACTGCCTTTAATAAACTTGGTGGCGTCGCTGCCCCAGAACAGGTGCCGAGGCTGCCTGGGGGCCCCGAGCTTTGGCGTCTTTAAGGCCCGTGAATGTTCGTGGCAGGGACCCTGAGTGTTTTGGTGGGTCCCTGCCTTCCCAGCCGGTCGTTTTCTGGATGTGAGGTTCCGGCAGCAGTCCTGACAGCTCAGCTGGTCATTCCTGTTCACGTTCAGTGAGGTGCGGCAGTCACAACCGCACGAGTCTGCTCTCGAGGCGGCTCGTCCGAGAGCCGCTCCGCAGTGGATGTGACCGAGAGGCAGTGCCTCACCCCTCTGGCAGCAGCTCTGCACCCGACGTCAGGAGCGGCTTTCTGCAGAGACGGAGCAAGAGGACAGGGGTGGCTCAGAGAGGGCTTTGGGGACAGCTAGGTCTTGGTTCGAACCCCAGCTCTGCCATGTTTTAATGACTTGGAGCAAATTGATTAAATCCCTGAGCCTCAGTTTCCTTATCTCTAAAATGGGGGTAATAATACCCCTCCAATTTTACTGGGGTGGTTAAATGGTCTGTCACGTTGGAAGGTCTTAACAGACGGTGAGACAAAGATGACCACGTTCAGTTGACCAGACGTTAGGGAGCGCCCGGAGCCGGACACCTGGGCTGTCGTGGTCGGGTGTCCTCCTCTAAGGCAGGAAGCGTATGCTGGGGCCAGGCCCCCCGGAGGGAGCCCGTGAGCATATTGTTAATGATGCTCCGGTTTGCGCTTCTCTCTGGGTCTGCTGCTTGGATGTGTAATCGAGACCTCCTGCCTTACTAAGTGTCGACTGTGATAAACGGGGGTAGCCCAGCTCTAGGGTCCCAGTGCAGGACTTGTTCAGTGCGAACATGCTTAAGGAAATGCAACCGCATTTCAAACCCTTTTTTTACCTCCTCAGAGGCAGAAGCATCACCTTCACCCCTGTCTTCTGTCTGCTGAGTGAGCGTGTGTGGGACTGTCAGGGCGAGGAAGAGGCGCCCGCGTCAACAGGGCAGCCTGCTTCCCGGGTCTGTTCTCACACCCAATCCACATGCATGGATGTCTGTTGTCCCGATGCTCTGTGTGCGCATCTTCTGGAAACACCACCCTGATTCTCCTTGGGGACCCACACCCCCCCACCCTGAGGTTTGGGCGGGGGCTGATGTTCCTCCCAGCTCCAGGCTTGGATATGTGACTCAGGCCTGGCCAATCAGCATATCCTATCCCCTTGGGCACAGTGATTGGTCCAGGGATAGGCATGTGACCTCACTGTGGCCAATGATATTCCTTTCCTGCCATGCTTCTTCTGACATAGTATCCTGAGGACACTGGGCTCCTGGAACCAGCCAAGCCTGAAGCCGTGGACACTTTGATATGTGAGCCAACAAATCCCTTTTGACTTAGGTTTTTGTCATTATAAAATATAACACTGTTCTGAGCCCTGTGGTTCCAGACAGGAAGAAATCTCTCGGCCCTTTGTAGGCTAAACGCAGTGCTCTGACAAGCCAGTCAACTCCAATGTGGGTCCTCCACGAGAGGAACGTGCAGGGCTGCATCCACCACGCACTGGTCTCCTCTGTCCATCGATGGTTCCATAATCCCGCCCCATCCTGTCCTGTGCTGAGTCATTTCCTGTCCCCGGGGAGCCTGCGTGCTTTGCAAACACTGAGAAGCTAATTAACGTCAATCCTGGTGTGGTACTAAATGCCCTCTAATTCTCCCACAGGAAGCTCCTCCAAACAAAGACTAAAGAATAAATATAATTTGCGAGAGAAACAAAAAAGTATTTAAAAGAGCACACAGGCGTATGTGGTCAAGAGAAAGAGCTAGGCAGACGGCCTAGGCACCCATTTTCCTGACAATAGCACACCACCATCCCTCACACCCAGATTTTACCACAGGGGAGTGGGTTAAAAAATTAGGATACTAAGTGATGATAAAAGTACAACTAGTGGGGGCCGGCCCGGCGACATAGGGATTATGTTCTTGCGCTCTGCTTTGGTGGCCCAGGGTTCGAGGGTTTGGACCCTGGGCACGGACCTATGCACCGCTCGTTAAGCCATGCTGTGGTGGCGTCCCATATACAAAATAGAGGCAGATTGGCACAGATGTTAGCTCGGGGACAATCTTCCTCACCAAAAAAAAAAAAAAAAAAAGTACAACTACCGATGATTTCACTAAATTTCTAAATTTCATTGCGACCATCTCCTTGATATTTACAAATTTGTAATGTATAATTGAATTATCCTGAAGGGGATATCTTTTATTAATTGCATCAACCAGAGAGTGTATATTACAAATGAATAAATAAGACAAACAAGTTCAAATTTGTAGACTTCAAATCAAGATTTGAGCAAGGAGGCCCTGCCATGTACCCACAGGAATTTGAATCAGTACAACTTTTCTGAGAAGCATTTGATGTGAAAATCCCTGAAACGCACGAACTTTTACTTGACAATCCTTTTTTAGGAATATGCTCAGAAGAACTAATCCTGTACGTGGTTATCGGTGCAGGAACAAGACTGTTGCTTTTCAAGAGTGAAAAATTGTAAATGACCTCGATTGTTCAGCAACATGGAAGTTGGTTAAATAAATTATGGCATTTCCAACGATAGGATTGTACACATTAAAACTGTCATATAGAAAAATACTTAAATGGCATGGAAAGATGTTCATAATATATAATCAACTGCAAAGAGCAAGTTAAAACAATGTGTATCATGTGCTCCCATATTTAAGAAATTATATAGAGAGTATGCATGAGAAGGGACTGGAAAAAACATGAAAATATTAGAATTTGTTCTCTCTGAGGGGTGGGGGTTATGGTTTTTCAATATTCATATCTTTTTTGCCAGGAACACATAATTTGAAAAGATAATTTAACCCTCACAAAGTCACTATAAAGGAAATTTAATTTCCTGTGTTTTTTCTACCGTTTGACTTAAGTTATTCTGCTGAGTGGTAAATATGTATCACAGCCAATTTGGCGCTTTTCCTGTACTCGCCTTTATCAATTAGGCTGCTTTTGGCTGCAAGTAATGGCTGTCCAAATAGCTGTGATGCTTAAACAATCCGGTTCATCACCTCAGCAAGTGGGAAGTCTTGAGGCAGCACCACTGGGGCTGACACGGTGGCTCAAGGATGTTTTCAGGAGCACCCTGTCTTTCCATTCTGCCATCTGTAGTTGGTGGTGGGCACTGTGGTGCCTCAAGGGCCAAAGAGGCTGCCAGAGCCCTCCTATCACACCCTCACTCTACAAGATGCCAAGAAGAAGGAAGGGGGTGAAGGGCAAAAAGGGCCCTTTGCCTCTCCATCTGATCAAAGAGAGCAGCCTTCCCACAAGTCCCCCTTACATCTCAGGGGTACTGGGTCTCAGGCCTCCTCCAGAACATTTCCTGGCAGGAGGGAATGTGATTGGCTGAGACCTATCAAGATCCCTCCCCTCGCCCCCAGGGCTGGGCATGTTGCCACTCAAAGCAACTGGGAGCCTGTTGGGAAGAAAGATAAGGCCGCGTGGAGATCCGGGGTCTTGGGTTGTGCCCAGGCCCTGCAGGGTGGAGGAGGCGTAACCCGTCCCTCTTGGTGGCTAACAGATGCTGGGGGCAGACTGCCTGCCGTCAGATCCGATTCTGCTGCTGGCTGGCTGGCAGGGCGACTGTGGGCAAATTGCTTCTCCGTGCCTCAGTTTCCTCAGTCATGAAACGCATGGAAGGTTGTGAGGATCAAATGAACTAAAACCTGTGAGCCCAAAAGAATTGAAAACAGATGTTCCAACAGAAATGCGTACACAAGGGATTCCAGCGGCACTATTCGTGATAGCAAAAAGGCGGAAACTGCCCAAATGTCCAATAACAGGAGAATGATAGCAAAAGCGCCACATCCCCACAGTGGAATCTGCTTCACCATATAAAGGAATGAAGCACTGACACAGGCTACAACCTGGAAGGACCTGGAAACACCATAGTGAGTGCAAGAAGCCAGACACAGAAGACCACGTGTGGCATGAGCCCACTTACAGGAAATGTCCGGAACAGGCCAGTCCACAGAGACGGAAAGTAGTTTGGTGGTTGCCAGGGGCTGGGGGGAGGGGAGAATGGGGAGCAGCAGGGTCCAGGGTTTCTCTGGTGATGGAAAAGTTCTGGAACTGGATGTCCGTGTGGGTTGCACAGCATCGTGAATGTACTCAATGCCACTGAACTGTACACTTTAAAATGGTAAATTTTATGTTATGTGTATTTTACAGCAGTCAAAAAACAAACCCTGGAAAGCCCTTAGAGCCGCGCCCGCCTGGCGTGTATGGACTGCCACGCCGTTACTCGTTCCTAGCCTTCGTTCTGCGCCGGCGCATTGAAAACCTGCTCCCAAATCCCGCCCTTCGGTGCATGCACTCCAGGCTGCTTTCTCACTCCCCAACCTTCCTGCCCATCTTGGGCACCCAGGGATCCTTCTGTCACCCCCACGCCCTGCTAGGAAGCTGGGGGTGGGGGTTATTTGGGGTGCTTTCTGCTTAAACACGCCGGGAAGCCATTCTTCCCCGGGGTCTCCCCACCCACTGGGGCTCTACCTGAAGGTGCACTAGAGCTCCTTCTGTTCTCCGTTTTCACAGGCTTATTGGGGCTTGTGCCCCCTCCCCAGGGCTTAGCCCTTCATCTACTGTCCTGTCATTCATTAATTTAACCACTGTTTATGGGATATCTCCCGCCCAGCCCTGTTCTGGGCACCAGCTGTTTGGTGAACCCCAGGGGCTGGCCTTGAGTGGAGGAGACCAGCAGTAATGAGGTTTCTCTCCCTGTGTCTATGATGCCGAGTAGTAGCAACCGTTTTGCAGGAAAATCAAGTAAGGAAACGGAACAGAGAGAGAGAGATGGGAAACTTGAGGTCCTGGGTCCCCAGAATGGTTGCCAGACAGGCGCCCCCTTCCTTCCATCACTGGGCCGCACACCCAGGTGTGCCAGCAACTGGATCCTTCTTGATTTCCCATGCAAGTGGGCTCGGCTGCTATTCTGAGAGGCTCCCTCTCCCACCTTTCACCGGGTGGTGGAAACGCGATCGGAATCGATTCTCTTCCCTGGAGAGGAATGCCAGCGACCATTTCGCTAACCAGGAGTGTTTGCACTGGAAAACGGAGACAGTCCGTCTTTGCAAACAACATCTCAACTGGTGGGTCCCGACGGGGGTCGCCGCCTGCGTGCTGGGAATGTTGGCGGTGCAAAGGATACAGGGGTCTTTTAAAGGCTCTGCGACTTGGGGGAGGAGGGGACATCGCTCTGCGCAGTCCCGCCGGCCCCGCGCCCTGGCCGCCGTCTTCCCTCGGCTGCCCGGCCGGGCCCGCAGTGCCAGCGACAGCCGCGAGATGGCAATGTTGCTCCACGCGTGCGGCCGGCGCGCGTGGGCTGAGCGCCCGCAGAGGTGGGTGGGGGCGGGGAGGCGCGAGAGGGCCCGCGGGGGGCGCGGCTGCCCGGTGGGCGGGGGTTGGCGGGGCCTGGGGGCGCCTAACGCGGAGGAGAGGGCGGTGGCCTGCGGCCCGCGGCTGGCTCCTGCTTGGATCTGCCTCCCCACACTCACAGAACCTGGGGCAGGACCTCTCCCGGCCCCGGTTTCCCCGTCTGTACACAAGGGAGGAGTTCGGGCTGTGTAATTCTTATGATCCTGCCCTAGACTATGAGGCCAGCAGGCTGGGGGTGAGATTCTGGATTTGCTGGGTGGGGGGATGGGGTGGGAGTGAGAGGACGGCTCTGCCCAGCCCTGGGGTCTCCTAGGTCACTGCTGCCAGCCCCTGCCCCCTTCCCTGAGCTCTTCACGATCCTGGAAGGCCTTGTTCCTGCTCAGAATAACGCCAGAAATGCCCCCTTCTATACAGACTCGGGGCCTGGTTAATATGCAGAAATCCTCACCCAACTACAGACAGGCTGAGGCAGGGCTGGCATTCGCATCCCTACTCACAGATGAGCTCAGAGAGGATTAGGGGCTTATCCAAAGCACACAGCCAGGGCGTGGAGAAGGCACCCTCAAAAACAGATCCTGCTCCTCAGCCTCTGGTTCACCCACCGTCGGCATCGGTCAGTCTGGCCGAGCACCATGTCTGTCTGCCTCAGCTCTAAGTACAGCAGTACTTAGAACAACGGTGAACAGGGCTCGAGAGGCGGCGGGGGCTGGGGGGTCTACTTTAGATGGCGTGGTCTGGGAAGGCCTCTCTGAGGAGGTGACATTTGAGCTGAGAGCTGAAGGGAGGAGGAGCCAGCCTTGGGAAGACCCGGCAGGGCGCGCCAAGAGGCGGAAGCTGCAAGGGAGAGACGCGGGGGTGGGAACGCGGGGTGCCCGAGGGACAGACGCGAGGCCGGCGTGGCTGGAGCGCGCTGAGCTGGACAGATGGACGTGCCCACGCCCCAGCCCCAGCCTTGACCTCGAGGGGGCGGGGCGGCTCTGGGGGGTGTGACGGGGTGGTCCTGAGTCGGGAGGAGGGAGGCGGTGTCTGCCATCCCACCTAATACAGGATGACCCTTGGCTTGGGGACTCACTGGACCGTTTCGCCCCTCCCCATGCACCTCTGCCAGAAAACGACTTCTCATCTTTGGTCACAGACCCCCAGCCCTGGCTGGCCCGCTGCCTGGTCAAACCTGCCAGCACCTTGGCATAAACACCCCAGGTCGCTCCTGCTCTGCGCTCGTCTGCTGTCACGTTGCCCGGTGATTAGGTGTGTCTGCATTTCTCCCGGAGGGGCAGGCTCCCACACTCCATTCATCAGCCCACACAGGCCTGGCACACAGTAGGTGCTCAGCTCAGCACATACTTATGAAAGAGAAGCGGTGGCTGTGGCAGCAGGGCACGGAGGATTCCAAGAAAGGCCTGACAGCGTCTGGGGGATCATCCTCCCTGCTGGGGAAACAGTCACAGAGAGAGGACAGAGGGCCCTTTGCAAGGCCAACCCACACCCAAGGAGACCACCCATTGTCCAGCCTGTCGTGTGGCTCTCCATGCATGGCAGGCCTTGCCAGGGAGCCCAAAGGGGGCTCAGCCAGGGCGGGGGTTCCTTGGGAAGGAAGCCTATTAGTTGCAACCGGAAAATTCCTCTGTCTCAGAATTAACCTGGGCTGGAGCCTCGCCTCGCCACCTGCCCCTAGCTCTTTCTTCCTGCTTTTATCTAAGAAGAGCCGAGAGCTGCCTCTGCTAATGAGCTTGTCTGTACTAATGAAGCAGGTGCCCTGTCTCCCGCCATCCCCCCTCGCCAGCTGGGGGTGGGGGGGTGCGGAGGATTGCTCTGATGTGAGCTCTGGGCCCACAGAGGAAAATCAGACACATAATAATAATGACCATAACGATGAGAATGATAATGTCGACAGTGGATCCCTTTAAATGAGCTCCGACTTCATAGGTCAGGGGCTTTACATGGGTTATCTGGGACACCAGGTGGACCCACATGGCTTCCATTTCTCAGATGGGTAAACTAAGGCTCTGGGGTTAGCCTGCTCAGGTCGCACAGCTAGAGAGTGGCAGAGCCGGGATTCTCAGCCCAGACTCCCTGCCTCTGAAGTCTTCCTCAAATCTGTCTTGGCATCACCCCACGCGGCCTTATTGACAGGTTCCAAAGAGTTTGACCCACTTTTTCATGGAAAACGAGACACTGGAGCCAGTAGCTGCTATGACGGGGGCTGGAGCAGAGCAAGGGCTCCAACCCCGGCGCCACCTCCCCCGCCGGGCGGCCTGCTCTCCCACTGGGCGGGGCGACTTTCAAGGCGTCTGAGGACCGCTGGCGGACCCCATGTGCGCCCAGCGTGATTCATCCGTTTTCCCCGCGCACCCGTTGCCTTGCCCGGGTGGCGGGTGGAGCGCCAGGGGGATCTAGGACTTCTGGATTATAGGTCTGGGAGCCCCGCTGAGGCCCTGCCCCTGGCTGGAGGAATCCGACCACCCAGTCCCCATCCCCGCCGCCGCTACACCCCCGGCGGGCGCTGTCTGACCCCGCGCTGGGAACTCGCCCCTCGGACCGCGAGGACCGCTGCTCTGGCCCGCGCCCCTCCGCCTCCGCGCGCTCTTAGGGCCTGTGAGAAACAGGAAGGCGCGTCTTCTCGCTCTGGTAAATAATGGCCCGAGGGTCCCTGCCTGTCACCCCGGTAGACATCCCTAAGACGCCTTCAGTCTCTTTCAGGATCCCTGACGGCGCCCAGCCAGGGCACCCCGCCCCCGGCCTAGTGCTCTGTGGAAACGCCCCAGGTATCCCCCAAGTCCCGCAGGCACCCCTGCCTTCCCCTCCCCCACAGGCACCCCCAAGCTGTGCCAGATTTATCTTGTCTGTCCTCAGCCTCGCAGTCCCTGTCCCCCGCGGACACCTCCCCTCGAGACGTCGCTGCCCCACTCCGAGGACCTTCCTCTGTCTCCCTCAGCCTGCGACCTTGGGAACTCCCACCACTAAGCCCCGAACACGTCCCGATCTGTGTGCGCTTTGCCGCGCAGGTCACCCCTCCGGCCGCCCTGTCCCCGCCAACGCCCCTGGCTGCCCCTGCGGGTCTCCCCAGGCCTCTGCGGCCAGGCGCCCTCCCCCGGGGACGCCGGGGAGTGGCACGTCCCGCCGCCTGTCGCAGGGCAGCCGCCTGGTGCCCAGTCTCCCGGCGGCGGGGCCCCTCCCCCGGCCTCCCCGGCCCCTCCCTCCCGCCGCCTCCCTCCCTCCCTCCTCCCCGGCGCTCGCTCGCTCACTCTCTCGCTGGCTCGAGGGGCGGCCGGCAGCTGGCGCGGGCAGAGGCGGCGGCGGCGGCAGCGGCGCGACCGGGATGGGACGGGCGCTAGGGCGCAGGAGCCGCGGCGGCGGTGGCGGGGGCCGCGCAACTCGGGCCAAGTGCCGGGCCGCCGGCGAGGGCGCGGGGTGCTGAGCCCCCGCGGCCCCCGCTCCCCGGCCGCGCACGGCCGAGCCCGGGAGAGCGCGCAGAGGCGCAGCCGAGGAAGCGCCGCCAGCGCCGGCCGCCTGCGTCTGGGGAAGAGCGGCGCCCTGGGAACGAGCCATGCCCGGCGCCCGAGCGTAGCCGCCGGGGGCTGCTCCCGGGAGCCGCGGGCCGGGCCGGGCGCGCGACAGGAGCAGCCCCACGCCGCGCCCACCGCGCGCCGAGGACCATGCCGCCCCACGGCCGGGCGCCGCCGCTCGGGCTCCTGCTGGCGCTGACTGCGCTCCGGTGCCCAGGTAACGCGTCCCCGGACCCCATCCCTGACCCCCGCCGCCGCGCTCAAAGTTGTCTCCCGCGCGGGGCGGCCACCTCCTTCTCAAGTCCCCAGTAGCTTGCATCTCCCGGACTTGGACAGATGTGGGGAGACCCTGGGAACCTAAGGGGTCCCCAGCACGTACCCCTTTGCTTGGCGCGAGAGGCCTCCTGCCTCCCTCCCCAAACCCCTAGCTCTCCTGAGGATCTTCAGGACGCACGGGGGCAACAGACGGGCTGCGCTCAGCCTACGGAGGCGGGTGGGGGCGCGCCTTCAGGAATCTAGCCCCCTCCCCGCCCCGCCTTGGGGCAACCTCCCCCAGTTCCCGCGGGGTTTTGCTGCGGCAGGGCGTCAGTGGACCCCTTCTCCTGGTTTCCTGATGGCCGCGGACGCACGGCCGTGCTTTCCCGGGACACACGCGGGGCCCCCGCCTTGAGGTCGTCTCGGTTGGAGCTGTGTGTCTTGTCCGCAGCCCCTCCCCACGCCCCGCCGCACCCTCCTACTTTTACGTTCTCCCCGAAGGTGCTCCCTCCCCAAGTGGCCTCTCCTTGGCCAAGGCGCAGCCGGATGCTCTCCTCCTGGAAACGCGGGCTGCCCCAGCGCCCTGACCCCAAGGCGGGCGCGCAGGGCCTCCTGGAACGTGGTGATGCTCAGAGCCGTCGCCTGGGTACCAGGAAGCCCGGCTCCCTGCTGACACCGGCGCAGCTGTCTCCAAAACCTAGCGAGTGGGAAAAGCAAAATAGTCAGATATTTTGCCTCCGCTGGAGTTTGGAAAGCTTCCTGTTACCTCGGTGTGGCTACATGTTGGTTCTAGAGGAAGCTTATCCCAAAATGCCACCTCCTCCCCTCCCCCCACCCCAAGCAGTGGAGAAAATCCTAAAGGCTCAGACGACGGGGAACAGTCAGGGGCAACAGTCATGTGCATTGGAAGAGCTCAGTTCTCCCAGCCTTTTAAAACCAGGGCCCATCATTTGCTTTAGAAAATTTCTTCTCCTTTCCTTAACAAACAAACCACACAGACACCCAGAATTCAGTAGAAAAATACAACTTTAACTTTTCAGCTTTAACTGTCTTGGGAAGGTTGCAGTTAGGAGCAAACCTTGTATGCCAACTTAATGTGTGATGTATTTGCACAGAAAAAGTAAATATTGTCTTCCTTCGAGATGCCCTTATGTGACCCAAAATATTTAATAAAACCTTCGACTTGGAGAAAACCTTCTGTTAGAGGTATCTGTCGGCATTCAGCTTTGGCCCGATCTAGACGGTGGCATTGGGCTTAACGTGGCCTCGTCTTGGATCGGCTTGGCTGATAAGCAGCTGTGGTGGTGGTTCTGCTCTGGGCATCCCTCTGTGGCACATAGAGGGGCTGTTGCCATGGATGAGGCTGTTTCCTTTTAGCCGAAGCTCCGGGACCTCTTCCCAAAAGCGCACAGTCCCTCAGACTTGAAAATTGCAGTTTTGTCTCTATTTTGTTTCTCCGTGGGGGTCAGCGTTCGCCTGGATGTGTTCATAAGCAGATATTGGAAGTCTCTCAGAGAAGCTGCCTGTCTGACGCTGTGTAAGAGAAGGTGGGGCACCCCCCTCCCTCGCCCCTAGCAATTGAAGAGCCTTTGCTGGCTCTGGGGGTCCGGGGTCCGGGGAGGGAAGGTGTGCTACCCCTGAAACCTGCTGCTGGCCCATCTCCTGGCCCTGCTGCCCTGCTGCCCTCCAGGAGAGTCCCCACTGGGTGACTTGTTCTGCACGGGGCGCTGGGGCAGAGCCCCCAGTGCCATCGCTGGGTCCTTGGAAGCACATGTAAGTCTTTCACTGGTCCCCACCGGGGACATAAAGAGAGACAGTTTGATAACTCTATATTTAGCACCAGTTAGGAGAGCTGGGGAAAAAAACAAGGCTGAATTCCTGAAAGATACTTAGCTGCCTCCTGTTGGTTGAAAGGTTGGGAGGAATTAACTAGAGCTTCCTTCGGAGCTGGCTGGATTTTCTGGATAATTTCTGGCTTGGTTTACCCACCGCGTTTGGCCGAGGCTCTGGGAGATGGGTGGAAGTTCAGAGGCGAGGAAGGACGCGCTGGCTCTCCATCACAGCCGGGCTCTGGCTGCTGGTGCCCCCTCCCCCCTCCTGCGTGGGTAGCTGCCACGGCAGAGAGTGTGGTGGGTGTACTTCTTCCAGCCTTGGAAGTGCCGAAACATATGGAACTGTGCTTGGTAAGAGTCAGCACAAATCCCCCGGCTTAGCGACTGGGGGGCCCCATTATTCAAGCCACTTTTGTGCATGCTATGGCTTTGCAAATTAGCGGCGCTGTTACAGCCCCTGCTGGGGAAAATGGACGTGTCTTGCTTCATTGGCCCATTATGTTCGGGGTCTATAAAATCAGGGTGGGTGGAGAGCCCCCGACAGAGGGGCCTTGTGAGTGGCAGAGCCTGCTGTGGGGGGGAAGGGGGTTTGGCTTCAAGGCAGAGGCGCTCTTAGCCCTGCTTGGCACCTTGGCGTGGCATGCGGTGTATTTCTTGCTCATCACAAAACTCATTTGGGAGGGGGTTGCCTGTTGTGGCATTGCTCTTCTGAGAGGTGGCACTGGAAGGTGACGGGGAGTGGTATGCAAATACTGTCGTCTCCCCAAGTGATTTAATGGCAGTTTGGTGGAGGTTCCCAGAGTAAATCATTTCACTGCTCCCACTGGATGCGGGGAACTTGGGAGGCATGGGGCTTCTGCATGGGCTGCGATGCTCGGAGCAACAATGAGCACGGTGGTTGCCATGATTCAAGGAGCCAAAGAAACCGCTCGCCTGTTGGCGTGGAGTCTGGGAGGGTGGTCTTTGGGCCAGCAGAGCCCTTCAGGGGCCTTGTTCCCAGACGAGCCTCCGGGTTGTGTGCGGCTGGGTGGCTCCTTTCTTCCTTCCCCGGGTCTGAGATTGAGTGGGGACGGAGAGGGTACCTTTCCCTTTGGAGGTATGGGGTTCAGCAGATGCATCGCTCCCATCACCGTGGAGAGATAGTGGCACCCTGGCACCAGAGGCAGCATCACTGGGTGACAGTGGTACCCCAAAAGTGGCCTTGTAGAGTAAGAAGTTGTCTTAGAGCGTCTCCTCCGTCAGCCTCCTCTGCAGATGGAGACTCAGGCGTGGGGACTGACTTGCTCAGGGCCTCACAGTGAACTGCTGTCAGATCTGGGTGCGTGGCTCGTGCACTTTCTCCCTTTTATAAAAACCCTCGCCCAGGACTTTCTCGCCCTCCACAGAGGCCTTTCAGGTAAAGGATTCTACGGTCCTTTAGGGGCCTGGGCCTCCACATAAGGAGCGCAAGGTCGTGTGAATGACAGCCGCTGGATGTGGCCCAAACAGCAGATGCCAACTCAGAAAGACAGACAGCAAGTGGTCCCGATGATGGTGGTGATGGCGGGCGGCGATGGACGCAAGCGCCTCTGAAGTTGTCGCTGTGTTGCAGGTGCTGTCCCAGGCCTTTCCTTGTATGAACACGATGGGATACCCCTCTGGCAGGCAGACGCTGTCACTATTCACAGTTCACAGGGGAGGATATTGAGGTCCAGAGACGCTAAGTAACTCACCTGAGGCCACACAGTGTCAGGAGTCGGGTCAGGCACTGGTCTGTGCACAGAATGGTGGACGGGCTTCCCGACAAGCCGGACTTATATTCCAATGTGTGTGTGGTTATTGAGCCCCCTCCATGTGCCGTCTTTGCTGAGGGCCTTCACTTCCTTTCTGCTCTCTCTCAATAAATCCGTTAACGCGAACTGAGGTTGACAGCCAGACAAATCAAACAGATTGGAGTCAGCTCTGCAGGCAACTAGGAATCCTTTAAACTTTGTGTCTCGAGGGATTAGAGGGTTACGTTAAAGGGCGAGACTTTGGCAGACAGACTCCCCTCTGTTCCCTTTGGTCTCAGGAGGTTCTTCCTCTTCAGCGGACCTCAGGATCAGAAACCACACCATCACCACCTGATCTACAGCTTAGTGTGTGTGTGAGCCCTTCGCACGCAGATTTCACTGCAGCGAGTCCTCAACAACCCCAATGGGGTGAGGACTTGCATTTGCCCCATTTTACAGATGAGGAAACTGAGGCCCAGAGAGGTGCAGTGACTCCTGCGAGGTCACACAGCCACAAAGGGATGGGCGTGTGAACCCACCGTGTGTCCACCTCAGAGCCAGTGCTGTTAACCGCTACCTTCCCTGTGTTCGTGGGTGCTGAGTTTCATGGGATTTTGTGAGTTTATGGATTTTGAGACTAATTTGGGCCCAGGGCATTCAGGGATGTGTCTCGAGCTGAGGGAAGAGTTGGTCTTTTTTGAGAAAGCTGTTTTGGGGAATTTTTTTTTTTTTTTGGTGAGGAGATCAGCCCTGTGCTAACATCTGCCAATCCTCCTCTTTTTTTTTTTTTTTTTTTTTTTGCTGAGGAAGACTGGCCCTGGGCTAACATCTGTGCCCATCTTCCTCCACTTTATATGGGATGCCGCCACAGCATGGCCTGACAAGCAGTGCATTGGTGCGTGCCCGGGATCCGAACCGGCGAACCCTGGGCCGCTGCAGCAGAGCGTGCACACTTAACTGCTTGCGCCACCGTGCCCACCAGTTTTGGGGACTTTTGGTCCCTCTAAAGTCAGCCCCCTCAGTCAAGAGCCCTGGGGTGCACCAGCAGCGAGGGGCTTGTATTTTGGGAAATAGAGCCAGCGTGGAAGCCAGTGCAGGGCCGCTGGCTGCCTCTGGACCACGTCTGGCCCGCAGACTTCTCTTGTTAGTTGCCAGTATTTAAAAAGTGGGAGATGTCAATGTCATGATCCAGGTTTCTGGCTTCTCTCAAGAAACTGGGAGATCTGGTCTAGTCCCCTAACCTCTCTGAGACTCAGTTTCTCCTTCTGTAAAACAGGCCCTGTCTTAGTCCATTCAGGCGTCTATAACAAAATACTACAGACTGAGTAAGTGGCTGATGAACCACAGGCATTTGTTTCTCACGGTTCTAGAGACTGGGCAGTCCGAGATCAAGGTGCCAGTGTGGTCGAGTTCTGGGGAGGGCCTGCTTCCTGGTTCATAGCTGTCTGTCGTCTTCTCCCTGTGTCCTCTCTTGGCGGGAGGTGCGAGGTTGCACTCTGGGGTCTCTTACAAGGGCCCTGTCCCATCATGAGGCTCCACCCTTGTGATCTCATCACCCCCAAAAGCACCCCCCCAACACCATCCCCTTGGGGCTTAGGCTTCAACATAGGAATTTTGAGGGACGCGGACATTCAGCCCAGAGCAGGCCCTGCACTCCCTCTGCTGATCTCGTATGAGGTCGGGGGGCACCGACAGTGTGAGGGGGCCGTCCAGCGCGGCCTGCGGTTTCTCAGGCGGGAGGAGAGGCAGGAAGAGACGGGCAATGGGCTCTTTGCTGCAGCAACCACAGCTGTGAAGACAAGGATACTGGACCCTCGGCCGTCTACCCAGTGGTTTCTCACTTCAGGATTTCACTGATTCTTGGGAGACGGCCCAAGGAGAGGTTAGGGGCTCGGATGTGTCCCCAGATGGGGACACCCAGGCTCAGAGGATGCAGGGATCTGCTTAAGACATTACAGACCATGAGTGGCAGGGTGGGGCCTCCTCCCCAAAGCTTCCGACTCCTGTCTCTCCTGCCCCTAAGGTGCTTCCTTGTCCTGGAGTTTTGCCTCAGTTTCCCCACCCTCAGGCTTAGGTGCCTGTGACCTCAGGGGCTTGCATTCTAGGGCAGGTTCAGTGTGACAGAGACAAGAGGCCTATAAATCTACAAATGGTAACATCCCAGAGAGTAACTTTCGCTCTTCATATTCAGTACAAGGCTATACAATAGGGAGTGATGGGGCAACCCAGGAAGACTTCTTGGAGAAGGTGGCTTTTATTTGATCTGAGACCTAAATGATCCAAAATGATCCAACCCAGAGAAGGGTGTTCCAGGCAGACGGAATGCAAATCCATGCAAGGTTCTTTGCGCAGTGCCTGGCACGCAGCAAGTGTGAGAGAGATGCCACCTCGCTCACTCATTCATTCATTCATTCATTCAACAGACACATGTTAATCCGTGCTGAGCACTGGGACACAGCAGGGAACGTAAGAGGCGTATCCCCCACTCTGAGGAGCTGTCATTCAGTGGAGCAAGACAATAATAAAACAATGGACAAACAAACGTGATTTAATGTCAGGCGGTGACACCGCCATGGGGAGAAATAAAGCGGGGTCGCTTGGGGTCACTTTTGTTCTCCATCCTGGTGCCTGGTTTTGCATCTTCCACTCAGGATGGCATGGACCCCTGATGCTCACTCCCTGCCAAGGGAGGGAGAGAAAGAAGCCCAGGTTCTTTGGAGTTGAGTTCCAACGCCTCCTCTTGCCCACACCACCTGGGTCCACAGTCAGGGCTCCCCCAACTCCCTTCCCTGACACCTGACTCCTTACCTGATCAATACCCTCGCCTTACGCTTCTGCCCCAAATAGTTACATAAAAAATCAATAGAGTCCAATTTGATTTGCTGTATTTTATACCGAGGGTGATGGAGTGTCTGGAATCGCCTGGTGCTTCTGAGCCCAGCTGTTTTGCAGTGTTCACCTAAATTAACCTGTTGGGGGATCTAACTCATCGTGGCTGCACCTCGGCGTCCGGAGTTCAGTGCCTGGGAAGGTGACTCAGTGAATAACGCATCTGTGGTGTCTGCTTTGTGCTCGCAATGCCTCCCGCCAGGGCTCTTAATGCACCGGAGCAAATGGACGCGTGAAAATACTGCTGTGGCTGCAGCCGGCGCTCCCGGGGCTGACTCCACGGGCCTGTCGGAGAGTCCTGGCGTTCCTTCCAGAACTCGGGCATGGTGGCTGGCCTTGCCTGGTCTCCCGGCTCTCGGAATGCGTGGCTGCCTTTGTTTGCCCCGTTCTCTCCGTCTTGTGTACTGTCATGTTGTGTATTTATATCCTTGGCTTGGTGCTTTTCCTTTCTGTAGTTGTGCCATCTGCTGCTGCGGGCTGCTGGCTCTCCTGGGCGAGCCGAGGGGGCCAGGTGAGCTGGGATGTGGGCACCTGGGCAGAAGGATGAGGGCCAGGTGGGAGATGCCGCCGGAGGGGGCGGCCAGGTGTGAGGGGACCCTGTTCCCCCAGAGTCTGCTCCAAATGGAAAGACTGGGCAGGGGGAGTGGAAGAGGGGGGGCACAGTGTAGATGGAAAATGTTTTGCCAAAATAGTTGTTTCTGGGGTGACGGTGAATCGGAGCTTTTCCAGGCCAGTGGAGAGCTGTGGGCAGCCTCTGGGCCGTATCTGGCCTGCAGACTTCTCTTGTTAGTTGCTGGCATTTAAAAAGTGGGAGACGTCAATGTCTAGGTTTCTGGCTGCTCTCAAGAAATTGGGAGATCTGGGGGGCCTGGTCTAGCTCTTTGACCTCTCTGAGACTCAGTTTCCCCATCTGTAAACAGGCCCTGAACTCGCCCTTGCTGATCTTCTTCCTTGAACCTCAACCAATCCGCCTCATTCCTTCATGCCTGCCTCTGCTCATTCTTCCGCGTTTTTATTGTGCGCCCGTGCTGTGACAGGCACTGTTATTGGAGCTGGTGATACAGCAGGGACAAGACAGGCAAAGGCCTGTGTCCTCATGGGGTTAGCATTACGGTGGAGAGAGACAGAGTCTCAACAAAACACGTGACTAAAATACACTCTTTATCGAGTGGTGTAAAGTGCTGTGGAGAAACCTCAAGTGCAGGAGCAGAGAGGGCGCTCTGCGGAGGGAGGTTTTGCAATTTTAAGTAGCAGAGTCAGGAAGGTGACCTTTGAGCAAAGGCCTAAGAAGATGAGGGAGCGAGCCAGGTGGCTGTCTTGGGGCAGAGCGTTCCAAGCAGAAAGAACAGCCAGTGCAAAGGCCCTGAGGTGGGAATGTGCTTGGCAGGTTCAAGGACCAAAATGGAGGCTGAGCTGAGTGAGTGAAGGGGGAGGAGTAGATGAGGGGACGGGGACCAGAGCCTGGTAAGGACTGTGGCTTTTACTCTGACTCACAGGAGCAGACGCAGGGAGACCCACGAGGGGCTACTGCAATAGTCCAGGCGAGTCACGATGGTGGCTTGGACCAGAGTGTCGCTGGGGAGGTGAGAAATGGAGAGATTTGGGATGTAGTTTGAAAGTCGTGCTGCAAGATTTGCTGGATGATAGCTTCGTTCAATAAATATTGGTGCCAACTGTATGCCCATCACTGTACTTGGAATTGGGGCCAAATCAATATTTATTAGTGATGAAATTAACAAACAGAACTTACATCTGTGATTCTGGCTTTTGCCTTTTGTGTGGTCTTCCCGACAGCACTGGGGAGAAGATTGGGGTGAATGAGACTGAGTTTCTGCATCTGACACAGCCATAATAGTAGGTCATTAACTAGAAGAAAGTTAAGAGGATCCAATGAGACGATAGATGCAAAATGCTTATTAGCACAGTGCCTGGCGCATCCTGAGTGCTCAGCTGCTTGGCAACTATTAATACTGTTGTTAGGACAGTGGGGGCAACCAGGGCTCCATGGCACTGTTTGCCCCTGGAAACACAGCTGGTGGAGGTCGGATTTGAACTGGGATCTCGCAGACTCAGTTTGGTGTTCATTCTTCCAGTTGGAACCATTAATATTAAAAGAAAAAAAATTCTTCCTGTGCTCATGATGTGATTATTCTGGCACAGTTGACCGTCAGTGTGCCAGTACAGGTGTGCTTGCTGTATTTAGCAGACGCGTCAAGTGAAAAGTTGTGTGTCAATCAAATGCTATTTTCTCCATCAACGTCTACAGCATTTTAGAGATGTGTAAATTCCATCTGACCCCGTGCCGGCCTTGGCTCCTGGTATGTTGCTTGTTATTTTCTGCACTCCTTAAACCAGCCATCATCAGGCTATGGCCCGTGGACTAAATCCGGCCCTCCACCTGTTTGTGTTAATAAAGTTTTATTGGAACACAGCTACGCCTGTTTGTGTACATACTGTCTGTGGCTGCTTTCTCACAACAATGGCGGGGTGGAGTAGTTGTGGCAGAGCTCCCATAGCCTGCAAAGCGTGAATAGATTACCTGCTCTCTGGCCCTTTTAAAGACGAAGTTTGCCTTAAATGGTAAAGCAGGGAATGTTCTCTAAATGTGTGTTTATGGTACTTTGCGGTCAAGAACAAGTATCCCTTTTTAATGTCAAAAAAATTATCCAGCTTGTCTGAGTAAGAATTGTGGGTTTGGTATCTCTTGGTTGAAAAAGAAAAACATATTGATCGAAAGTTGCCATCAAATCAGTAATGCTTTTGAACGAGTGGGGTTTGGTAATTACAGTAGCATTTATGTAACATTTTAAAAATAGTAGCACATGTGTGTGCAAGATATTTTTACTCTGCAGGCAGAGCTCCATGGCTCACAGCTCAGAAGACCCCTTGTAGGGCTGCTGCTGGAGGGAACTAGTATTAAAGGAATCCACTGGTTAGTTACTTTATACTCAGAATGACTCCAGTCAATGGGTCTCTTTTATGACCTTGGGTTTTTTCTTTTTGGGTCATTTTAACGACGAACATCGTCTTCTCTGTGTTTATCTGTGACACCCAAATCTGTGATATTTTACGTTTCTAATGCTAAGATTTTGGGTGCATTCATGGAGATGATGTGCCAAATGCAAGGTATGTCACTGTATTAATCTGGATTCTCATAGTTGCAAGGGACAAAACTGGGAATTGACTGGTCTCTGGAATTGGGAAGTGTTCGAGGAGGAAACAGCTTCAGGCATGGCTGGATCCAGGGGCTTAACACTCTCCTAATGAGATCTTCTGCTCTCTCCCTTTGTCTGTTGGTTCTCTTTCCCCTGTATTCACCTAATTCTCAGACAAGTTTTCTCCATCTGATGGTGAAGCTGGCCGTAGCTTCAGGCTTTCCTCTGACCAGCAGAAGTTGAATGTCCCTTTCCTAGTGGCCCCAGCAAAAACCCCAGGACTGAGTTTTACTGGACTAATTTGGGTCGTGTGCTGACCCCTCAACCAGGGACTGTGGCTGTGGGGATGGAATCCTGTATCTGATCGGCCACGCATAAGACAGAAGCTCATCTCTGGAGCTGGAGTTGGAAGAAGTTGCCGGAAAGAGAGGCAAGGATGATTCCCCACAGGGAAATCCTTGTGCTCCCACCAGAAGGGAGAGAAAGTTGCTTACGACAGCCTACCCAGTGAGATGGGGAGAGAACCTCCCCCTTACCCTCAGGCCGGGAGAGCTCTCAGGGGGGGCTGTGCCTCTGGTGCCCCTCCCCCAGGACCTGAGCCAGCACCCGCCCTGCCCACCTCTAGCGGGTGCTTTCCGGGCTGCTGGAACCCCCGCGGTTTTTGATTGTGCAGGTGACCTCTGGAACTCCAGCCCAGTGAGTTCACACATATTTTGGTTGCTTTGGTTGAAAATATGAAATATTTAAAATGTAATCTGCTAAAATCTGTAGAAAGAGAACCTGGTCTTTGACTCAGCAATGCCACTTCTGGAAAATCTATATTTTCTAGAAATAAAAGCACCACTATGCAAGGTTGTATGTTCAAGAACGTTTATAACAGTGTCTCCTTAGTGCTGGAAAGGGAACGAACCTGACTGTCCGTTGGTACAGTCCTTAGGTGAGTGGTGGTGTTTCCATGCGGTGGGCCACCATGTCGCTTTAAGAACGGTTGGACCTGTATCTGTTGTCTTGGAGGGTGACCCTGGCTTATTGTCCAGTGAGGAAAGTGAGTTGCACGGTAACTTGCATTGTGCAATGCCGTTTTAATAAAAACAACCAACCGAAACCCCCTCGTGTATAAAATAGCTAATATTTACATAGTGCTTTCCATGTGCCAGTCACAATTCTAAGTACTTTACATATGTTAACTCATCTAACACTTACGACAAGCCTAGGAGGGGTGTGGGTGTTATTATACCCATTTAAAGAAGGAGAAATTGAGGCACTGAGAGGGTAAACAAGGTTACACAACTAATGAGCGGTGGCACCGGGGTTTTAATCCGGGTAGTTTGGTTCTTCACCACCACTCTATGCTGCTTCTCAAACACGCTTTTATATTATTGTATTAGTGTGGAAAAAGGTGTGGATGAACTACTGACCTCAATGAAGGAAGGAAGCGGGTGGTGCGGTGGGGTCGTAGGAGAGGAGTTGGGGGGGAGTGGAGGAAATCTGGAATATTTGAGACATTTTAGCCCCTGCAATGCTCATTTTTAAGTAGAGAGCCCAGCTCTTTCCCTGAGCGTTTCTGGGTCCGGGCTGGGGCTGGCGAGAATGCTGCAGTGGGACCCTCTGAATCTGCTGCTGTGTTTGGCTGGAGTGGGGGCCGTGGTGCACGGGACTCAGTTGACCAGGGAGGGATGCTGCTTGACGGTTCACTGGGGGAAAGGAACCGGGATGTGGTGTGATGGACACATCCGTTGAGAATGGGTTCATCAGTGAGTGACAGAGACTTAAAATAGTGGTGGCTTCAAAAGTAGGAGTTTGTTTCTCTCCCAAGTCAGATTCTGGAGCTGTGCAGCCCAGGACTGTAGCTTGGCTCTGTTTCATGAAGCCCTCATGGACTCCTGCTCCCTTCTACCCTTTCAAGGTTGTGGTCTTTGTC
Organism: Diceros bicornis minor; assembly: GCF_020826845.1. Lineage (NCBI taxonomy): Eukaryota > Metazoa > Chordata > Mammalia > Perissodactyla > Rhinocerotidae > Diceros > Diceros bicornis. The sequence continues at coordinate 5,647,607 of NC_080774.1, read as the reverse complement.
CTCATGGTCCAAGATGGCAGCTACAGGTGCAGCTGTTTCATCTCCATTCCAGGTGCCAGGATGGGAGTGTAGACAAAGAAAGAGTAAAGGATGTGCATCAACTGTCTTTTACAAAAGAGTCCTAGAAGCAGCCCCATGATGCTTCCACTTAGATCCCATTGGCTACGACTAAGTCACATGGCCACATCTAGCTGCAAGGGAATCTGGGAAATGCAGCCTTTACTTGAGGTTGCTAGAAATCAAGAGCTCTGTTACTGTGGAAGCAGGAGAGAATGGATACTGGGGGATAATTAGTCGCTGGTACCTTAGCAGGCGCAGCACAGCATTTGCAGAGAAGATGTGAACCATCAGGATCTTTTATAATCACACTTGTCTTAATATGTGTGCACACGTGATTTTATTTTGCCTTCTAGGGTGGGGCCTGGGAACATAGTTTTTCTGGGTGCCAGGAGGAAAAAGAAAGCAGTTTGGTGAATGCATGACACTATCTCTGTCAAAGATGTAAAAATGGTTTTAAAAAATGTCACAGATAAGTCTGAAGTCCCTTTTGAACAATTTCATATCCTTCCAAAAGGTAACCACTCTTATTAGTTTGCCATGTATTTTTCCCTGTAGGAAATATGTATAAGATAACATGGTTTTAAGTTTGTTTTAATATGTATACATCTTGTCTCTTCTCCAGTATCCATGTACACACAGAACTATTTCAGTTTTTTGAATTGCTGCATAGTATTCCATGGCATGGAAATATCAGGGTGTATTCAGTGATTTCTCGCTGCCTCATAAGATGGGGGAGTCCCCAGACACAAAAGGGGGTTCAGAAGGATTTGACAGTGTCTGTCCCACCCACCAGGAGCACTGCACAGAGACCAGCACCCAGGCAGGATCTCCAACGTTTGAGGAAAGCCAGGGTGTGACTGAGTGACAGCAGACGAAAGAGCTGACGCCTAAGGAAGTGGAGTTAGCAGAGACACGGGGGTGATGGGGGACGGGTTCTTAGGACCCAGGCCTCCTGCCAAGAGGCAGGGACCTGCCAAAGTTCCCAAGGTTCTGTTCCCAGTGGTTCCAGCTGTGGATGATCCCCAGTGGACTGGGATGCCAGCCCATCTACTCCTGGCGTTTCTCCCGATTCTGGGAGCTTTGATCTCAGCAAAGGGCCATCCTCCCGTTCCCGTTCCCCCGTCTCTGCCTCTGCAGCACTTAACACAGGTCCATTTGTTTCTAATGCAAAAGGCTGTCTCCAAAGTACCATGAATTCAGGATGAAATTTTTATTTCCTTGTGATGTTTTTTTCTCCCTCCACCCACCACCCCCTACACCCGGCCCAGTTGAAGCGTTTTTGTCTGAAATGTACGGGCAGAGCTGTTAGAGGGTCTGCATATTTCAGGAGAGGTACTGGGGAGGAGGTGTCCGCCCTGCTCTTACACCAGCCTCACGTCCACAGGCTCCCAAGTGGCCTCATTTTCCTACTCGATCAATTTGCCTGTCATCTCGGATCATTTTGTAAGGCGACTACGTTCTGCTTCTCTCTCACTGTAGCGTAGAGGACAACGTGAGGGAGGAAGGTGCCGGAATTTCTTTCTCAATCTTTCCCATCCTTCAAGGTTCCCTCACTCCTCCAATTCCTCATTATTCTCTGTGAAAGTTTTTAATAAGTGTCGAGTGAGGGAATGAACTTCTGTAGCATTTACTGTCAGCTTGCTCTCTTTTGCTGCTTAATTATATACTGTTTGCTGCTCTCCCAGCTGCTCTCCTCTCGCTGTTTCAAGTACGTCATTAAAATTAAGGGCGTGAACTTAGACGGCAGACTGCCTGGGTTCGAATCCCAGCCCCGCCACTTGCTAGCTCTGTGACCTTGGGTGAGTTACTTAGCCTCTCTGTGCCATAGCATTCTCATCTGTGAAATGGGAGAGCAGGAGCTCCTACTCCTTGGGGTGTTGTCGGGATTAAGGGAGGCGTTGTTTAAGGATTCAACACAGGGCTTGAATCTGCATGGGTCTTTAGTAGATGTTTTCACTGCATTAATCCTCTTCTCCATTTGTTGAGTGTTTAATTGAACAGCCACTCTGTGCCTGGTGCTCATTTTTGTGGTTTTGCTCATCTCTGTTCACACACAGTGCTTCATCTCCAAATCCTGTCTTATGATAGTGGTCGTCTGCTATTTTTGCCTCCCTCTGAGAATAACACCCTGATTTTCTTTTGGGGACCACTGCTCCCCAGCTTTGAGGCCATTCGGTCTGGGTATTGCTGACTTTCTCCTCCTCCATGGGCGGGCTCATGACTGTGCCTGACCAATCAGAGCATCACATCTCCTAGGCCTCAAGGATTGGATCAGGTTGAGTACATGACCAAGCTGGGCCAATGAGAGGCAGCCCTGGGATATTTGTTGCAAGCGTTGGGGAGGAGCCCTCCTGTTGTAGTTGCTAAGCTGGTAGGATGTGAGCCTCGATATATCAGTTAGCACTGCTGTGTAACAAATTACCACCAACTAATGGCTCAACACAACACACATTTATTATGGGTCAGGATGTTAGCTGGACATGGGTTACCTTCTGCTTCTGGATCTCTCACAAGGCTGCAATCAAGGTGTTAGCCAGGGCTGGGGTCTCATCTGAAAGCTTGACTGGGGAAGGACCTGCTTCCACACTCACATGTTGTTGGCAGGATTCGGTTTTCATGGGCTCTTGGACCAACAGCCTCAGTTCCTTGCCATGCAGCCCTCTCCATATGGCAGGTTGTTTCATCAGAGCCAGTAAGTGACAATCTCTTGTAACCTGATCACAGAATTGATCTCTTTTCAACACTGAGGCATTATATCGGTCAGAAGGAATTTACTCAAGGGGAGAGGACCACACGATGCTGTGGATGCCATTAGGCAGGGAGTATTGGAGGTCATCTTAGAAGCTACCTGCCATTCTGGAACTGCGTGAGAATAAATCAACCTGGAGGAAAACAAAGCCAAGAGAGGGCGCAGGGGAGAGCTTCCTGGTGACCACACCGGGGTACCCCGGAGGAGCTGTTTCTGGTATAAGCTTGATCTTGAACCTCCCCAGTCCATGACCCAATCCATTTTTTCTCTTAAGCTACTTTGAGTTGGGCTTCTGTCACTTGCAACCACAAGAGTCCTGATGAAGTCCTGTGACAGCTTCTCAGGTCCCCTTGCCTGGCAGTGACTGTTCCTCCTTGGAAAGCCCTTGGCATTCTCTGCACTTGACTCAAATCTAGAAAATGTGCACGTGCCTCACCTCCCCCTGCTGACTGAGCTCATGGAGGGCAGAGTTGTGTGGATTTTTTATCCCCCCTCCTTGTTTCACTCGCAGTCCCTGGAATGCTGTCAGACACAGGAGCTGCCATCTGCCAGTAATTACTGGGATGAGAGGTTCTTCCTTGTCCCCCCTCCCCCCCGCCAATCAAAAATGTTTCAGAAATGATCTCAGTCTCCCGCACCTGGCTTGTGGCTGGGAGGCTGAATGTCAAAGATGAAAACATCGTTGATGCTACCCCCTAGAGGCGGCACACAGCTGCACATGGAAATCTCAGTGAAGGCGTGGAGTTCACAGCCTTGGGCAGGTCATCCCCACAGAAATGACAGGTCACAAGCAACAGAACGGATCTGAGGGAGCACTTGGCTAATTCCCTTCACATTCTAGATTTTAATCAGTTACTTCTATGACACCCCGCCGTACACAAACCAACATATACCAACGTATACCAACATATTTCTTGTTAGTGATAGGATTTTGTAATTTTTTCTAGGATTAGTAGAATTTTATCGTGTATCCAGAACTTATGATATTCTATTGGATGCCAATATATGAAAAATACATGTTTTCTCCACAGAGCCACTTTAAAGTGCTTTTCATGAATGCATTCAGTCCATAGCAGCCACCTAGCCTCGGAAGTCGCCTATGGTCACTTCCAGGGCATTTTATTCGTTAGAGGCCTACCCATAATCTGGGAAAGGGGAGTATGATTCCCCTTCTTGATCAGGGGCATGTCAAAGAATGTGCAGACATATTTTAAAGCCATCACAAGGGCTGTGGAGAGAGACTGCTGCAGGCAGGGGCCTCAGTGAGGTTAATCCACAGTCGCCTGAGGACTATCGTGAGTCTGACCAACAGGAGGGGCGGGGGTGGGGAGGGAGGCGCTTCTTGGCTCCTGGATCCGTCAGGAAGGCTGTGAGTGGTGGGATGGAGAGTGGAACTGCCTGACCCCCCCCAGCTGGGAGGCGGGGGTCCCATGGACCTGGTCCACTTTCCTCTTAGTTTTTCCCGCTGTCATAATGTCCCACTGGCCTTCCTCAGAGGCACCAGATGCCCCTGGTACTTTTCTGGTCACATGCCTTGGGGGTCTTGGATTTAAATGGGGCCACCTCCCAGTCTCTGGCCTGACTCTGGGCAGCAGGCTTGATGTGGGGTCCTCCACCTTGGGGCCACCAGCCATGGCCTCGATGACCTCGCATCTTATCCTGGCGGTGGCTTTTACCCAGGTGTTGCTTCCCCAGAGCCACCTGCCTCCCCGCTCTTTATTCATGTGCTCCTTCACACCTTTAAAAGGATGCACGGCGAGTCGTGAGCACTCCAGGACAGCGGCGGCTGCCTGCACCACTGGGAGGAACTTGAATTAGAATGTTAGTTTCACCTGGGGCTCGGGCGCAGTGTTTCTGCGCGGAGCACACATTTAAAAGGGGGAAGGATGTAATTGGCTCCATCCTCCCCTGCTTGTTCCGGAGGCTCCTGGGGGAGTGGACGGAGGTTCCGTCTCGGTGACCTGCTTGTTTCTCTGTCGGGTTCTGTGAGCCCCTGCTCCTGATGCACATGTGGAAGGAACCTTTGCAGCCTCCTAATCCAGTGTTGTCAGCCAGCAGCTTACGGCCACATACAGCCCCGCGGCATGTCTGTTTGGCCAGCCCGGTGCTCTGATAATGTTTGATTATTGAATATTGAATATTAAATAATTCAATATTGAAGATCTGGAAGATTTAGTGTTAAAATCTGGATTTTTGGCTTCCCTTGAAGAGCAGCAGGCTGGTAGCCCTGGGTCCACGGTCCCAGAGAGCAACGATTGGCCACAGTGACACATTCTCCAATTCCTTCATCAGGTATTTAACTGAGCACGTACTGTGTGCCAGGCACACAGTGGGGACGTAGGCCCTGCTGTCAAGGAGCTTACCTTCCATCTAGAACGCGTCCCATTTCCTGTCTGAGCCCTCCAGACCAGCACTGCCCAATAGAACTTTCTAGAATTTTGGGAATGTTCTCTCTCTGTGCTGTCCAATGTGTGGCCACTAGCCACGTGTTGCTGTTGAGCACTTGAAATATGGCCAGTGCAACTAAGGAACTGAGTTTGTAATTCCATTTCGTTTTAATTCACAGATATTTAAATTTAAGTTTAAACAGCACACGTGGCTGCCGGCTAAAGTATTGGGCAGTGTGGCTCTGGACATTTGAATATGCATCTCCCACTGGTCTGCTAATCTGACTCCTTCATCTGACAGTTGGGGAAACTGAGGTAGGTGGATCGTGCAGAGTCGGGATTGGAACTCAGATCTCCTCGATAGCTCACCTGGGGTGTGCAAGGTCGCCAGTTTCAGTGAAGCAGTGAAGGGCGGAGATGATGTCAGATGTGGCTGGAGAGGTGGCCAGGGCTCAGGTTAGGCAGGGCCCTGTAGACTAAGGGAAAAAATCTGTATCAAAAAAGTAATTTATTGAGGTGAGATTCACGTAACAAATTAACCATTTACAGGGAACAATTCAGTGACATTTAGTCCATTCACAATGTTGTGCAACCACCACCTCTATGTAGTTCCAGAGCATTCTCACCCCAAAGGAAACCCGGTACCCATCAGCAGTCACTCCCCATTCTTTCCTCCCCCAGCCCCTGGCAACCGCTGATCTACCTCCTGTCTCTATGGATTTGCCTGTTCTGGACATTTCATATCAATGGAATCAGACACTAGGTGGCCTTTTGTGTCTGGCTTCTCTCACTCAGCATCCTGTTTTCAAGGTTCATCCACGTTGTAGTGTGTGTCGGTGCTCCGTTGCTGTTTGTGGCTGACTCACATTCGCCTGTGTGCATAAGGAATTTGGATTTTATCTAAGAGCAGGGGGGAGCCATGCAGGGTCTTGGGCAGGGGCTGTTTCTTTCTGAGCGTTGCTGGAAGGAAGGCCCCTTCTGCAGCCCAGTGGTAAACAGTTTCCTCCCCTGGGTTCGGAGAAGCCCATTTTCAGCTTTGCTTCTGGGCTCCACGGCTCAGGGCTGTCCCAGCTGCCACACCAGGTCCTCACGTGCCCCTTCATTCCATCATCGTGAGCACCCTCCTAGGACCCCCTCTGAATTAGTTCGGGGCACAGGTCAGCAATTTACACGAGGCAGATTATGTTTGGAAAATCGATTTGACTTGGAAAGGAAGCTCCCTCACTGAGGAGAAGGGTTTGTGCTCCGAGGGGCCCTCGCCTGGGAAGTGGGGGCCAGTGGGTGGTGTGAGAGATTTGGGGACTGAAGAGGAAAAAAGGCAAGTGAGGCCCTCCATCTGTGCAGCCCGAATAAGCATGAGGGCGTCTCTCTCCAGCTGAGTGCAGGGCCTGTGGACCCCGGCCAGCCCAGCGCGGCCCGCCCTCTCTAAGTGGGCACAGGCTCGTGGACTGACTGTCCCGGGGGTGGTCCAGTGACCAGCTGGACTCCTTTGTCCCGGCCTCGGAGAGCAGGTGCTGGCATGACAGAAGAGTGGCTGGTCACTGGGACAGCCCTGGCCTGGGAGCAGGGGGCCCCTGGTTCCTGCCCCCCTCCCCGTCGCCCATGCTGAGGGGGGTCTGCTCAGTTTGCTCTGTTCTGGGGTCTGACAGCAGGGCCAGGAGCGAGGACCACCCGTCTGCTCTCCTGGCCACCGCGGTGCTGCTCACGCCTGGGAGCATGGAGACACTTGTCCCTTGTTCCCCAGACCCCGCCGGTCATTGGCCTGGACCACTTGGCAGAGCTCACAGTCTCAGCGACGCAGACAGGCTGCTCTTTTATGTGGTGGCTCTTCTTTGCTCCACGAGTTCTCTTTTCTCTTTCATACTACAGAATGCAACTGCTATTGATTTTATTTAAAAAAATGTAATGATACAAGTTGTATGTATATATTCTCTCTTAGTAGAAAATGAAAACATTCCTTAATCCTGAATTCTCTCCTTCCCCGGAGGTGACTCCTCTCAGAATCGCGTGAGTCTTTCCAGACTTTCTTCTGCGGGTCTCACCTGAGCCCACTTGCTTGTTTGGTCATTCAGTCATTCAACAGATATCAATTTATTGATCATCTACTCTCTGTGTCAGGCACCGGTCTGGACCCTGGGGCCACATCAGTGAACAAGGCAGACAGAAATGCCAGCTCTCTGGTGGGGTGGAGATTCTAGTGGGGCAGCGAGTGCTGTGGAGCAGCATAAGGCAGGGAGGGGGCTGGGGAGTCCCGGGTTGGGGGGTCGCCATTGTCCAGGGGGTGGTCGCGGTCAGAGGAGAGCTGGCTGAGGTCCCGGGAACATGAAGGAGCAAATTGTGTGTCTTTCTGGGGGAACGGTGCTCCAGGCTGCAGGGGCAGCTGTGCAAAGGCCCTGAGTTGGGGGCTGCAGGTGTGTTACTGGAACAGCAGAGAGCTGGTGTGGCCAGAGGGTCCACTGGGCAGAGGAGATGGGACTGGTAAAGAGCCAGCTCATGGAGGGCTCGGTGGGCTATTCCAGCCCTTTCGACTTCTACCCCTAGTAGAATGGGGACCCACTGGAGGGCTAGAGCAGCCAAGTGACCTGGACCACGTCCCATTTTAAAAGCGTCACTCCGCCGTGGTGTAGAAGATGGACTGATGCGGGGTGGGGTAGGGTCAGGGGTCGGGGGGAAGGTGGGAGACCAGGGAGGAGGCCACAGCAAGGATGGGGGCTTGGACCGGGGTGGCAGTGGGGGTGGGGAGAAGGGAGGGGTCGGGGTTCTGGCCCGAGCTCCTGGGAGAACTGATTTGCACCAGCTCGGCCGGGGCGGTCTGAGGATGGCAGCGGTCCGGGGCGTGTCTGCTTTGCGATGCCTGTTCCAAGCGGAGGTGTCAGGCACACAGCTGGATTTATGGGTCTGGCGTTGAGAATTTAAACTGCCTCCTGCCCCAAATATCTGCCCCCCAAAGCTCTCCACCGCATCGTCTTCCTCTGCCCTGCCCCTCCCCGGAGTCAGCCTCAAACCCTGCAGACTCCCCTGAGCACAGCCCCTGGGGTGAGGCTGCTCCCTGCGGCCCAGCTGCCTCTGTCTGGGCTGCTGAGCTGGCTCCAGGGCAGCACGTGGGTCCAGTGCCGGGAGGCTGAGTCCTGGCGGGAGAGCTCAGTGAGGATCAGGATGTGACGCCAGAGGATCCAAAAAATAGCAGGGGGGCGGCAGGCGCATTCCGGCAGCCCCCACCCCGCCGTTTGCCCTCCCTTCCAACCGCGTCACACGGTTCACCTTCTGAGCACTCAGGCCTGGCCTCCTCTGTCACCAAGAATGACAAATGTCTTCTTGTCCCGGCTTCTTGCTGGTGGGGATGGGTGACGGCTGGCCTCTGCCTCTGCTGTGCGGCCGCCCCTGACCCTTCCTTTCACCACCTCCCCGGGGAGTCTGAGCAGCCGGGCTGCAGCCAGCAGAGCGAGCCCCGGGGGTGTGGACACCTCTGTGAAGCGCGGCTGCTCCATCCACTGATGGGCGCTAACGGGCTGTAATGAAGACACAGATGAACCCGCAGATCACTTGTTTCTTTCAACTGGAAACAGGATCCATGGATTCGGTACCTTTCTTCTCCCTTTAGGGATTTTAGCTCCCCCTCGCCCCCCCAGGTGGTTCTTAATCTGACTCGACAATCGTGGGCTGACTGCTCTAGCCTTGGGCTGGATTTTTGGGTGGCTGTGTTTGTTTTGGATGGCGGGGGTTACAGTCCTAGCCCAGGGCTGCTCTGCTGCCCCTTAGAACCACCTGGAGGGAGGGCGGGCTTTTCCCCCGGGGCCTCAATCTCCATGCTTGTGCACTGGCCGCTTTTTCTTTTCCTATTCTCTCACGTATTTAGAATTCTGTTTAACGCTTCAGTATTTTATGTGTGAGCTAAAGTATAAATGTAAAATAAACGATTATGGAACTTACTGGCAACAGGTTCTAACTAGCTGGCTCCACTATTTTTCTTAAAATTGAGGTGAAATTCACATAATGTAAAATTAACAATTTTAAAGTGTACAATTCAGTAGTTTTTAGTCCATTCACAATGTTGTGGAACCATCGCCTCTATCTAGTTCCAAAACATTCTCATCACCCCGAAAGGAAACCCCGTGCCCGTTAAGCAGTCACTCCCCATTTCCTCCTCCTTCCAGCCTCTGGCAACGACTAATCTGCTTCCTGTCTCTGTGGATTTGCCTGTTCTGGACATTTCCTATCAATGGAATCCTGTAATGTGTGGCCTTCTGTGTCTGGCTCCTTTCCTATAGCTAAGTGATGTTTTTGAGGTTCATCCACATTATACCACGTATCATGCCTCCAATCCTGTTTATGGCTGAATCGTATTCATATGATTCATATGGATGGACCACATTTTGTTTATCCATCATCTGTCAATGGACATTTGGGTTGTTTCCACCTTTTGGCTCTTGTGAATAGTGCTGCTGCGAACATTCATGTGCACGTATTTGTTCGAGCACCTGTTTTCAATTCTTTAGGGTATATCTGGGTACTTTTCTTTTAAAGGTGACATATCCACTTGAGGGTTGAACCTTTTTTTTTTTTGAGGAAGATTGGCTCTGAGCTAACATCTGTTGCCAGTCTTCCTCTTTTTTTCTTTTCTCTCCCCAAAGCCCCAGTACATAGTTGTGTGTCCTAGTTGTAGGTCCTTCTAGTTCTTCTGTGTTGGACATCCCCTCAGCATGGCTTGATGAATGGTGAGTAGGTCCGCACCCAGAATCCGAACCCGTGAACCCTGGGCTGCCGAAGTGGAGCATGCGAACTTAACTGCTATGCCACTGGGCCAGCCCCTACCTGGGTAGGGTTTTTTTTTTTTTTTTTTTTTTGTGAAGATCAGCCCTGAGCTAACATCTATTGCCAATCCTCCTCCTTTTTTTCCCTTTTTCTCCCCAAAGCCCCAGTAGATAGTTGTATGTCATAGTTGCACATCCTTCTAGTTGCTGTATGTGGGATGCGGCCTCAGCATGGCCGGAGAAGCGGTGTGTCAGTGCGCGCCCGGGATCCGAACCCGGGCCACCAGTAGTGGAGCGCGCGCACTTAACCGCTAAGCCGCAGGGCGGGCCTACCTGGGTAGTTTTTAAAGCTCCATACGTGATTCTAATGGGCAACCTACTTGCAAACCATGGGAACCACCTTTGACCTTTGAGGGTGAGTGGGGAGAGGGGGCGAGAGCGTGGTGGGAGCTGGAATTCAGAGCCTGCCAAAAGACTCTTTATTTTTAGTCAAGTGGCCTCTAGCTGGTCACTCTGTAGCGTCTTGTCCAGTGGTCCTTCTCTGGCCCGGGCACTCTCTATAAATAACCACCCTGTTTGGTTTTCCTGCGCAGCGTTTATCAGCGTCTGAATGAATCTCCCTTTGTTGCCTCCATGGAGCGTCTCCTTGTATATGATCTGAATTCCCTCACTCGAGACCAGGATGTGATCTCCAGGAGAAGAGAGACCAGAATTACCTTGTTCACCCCTGTTTTCCTGGCACCTAGAGGGGTTCTTGGTGGACAGTGCCAGGCTAGAATCTACTTTCTGAAAATGTCAGAGGCTGGGCTGCTGCCAAATCTGCCTTTAGGATAACTCATGCATCCATCCATCCATCCATTTAGTCACTTGACAAGTATTTATTGATGCTCACTCTGTGGCTGGCAGTGTCCTTCAGTCCTGGGGATAGAAAGACAACACCCCTTTCATCAATGAATCCTCAGTCTATTGGGGAGACAGTTAGGTAGACAATCCGAATACAGTGCACAGAGTGTTACTGTGGAGGTGCTAATGGGCAGCAGGAGCCATTAGGGTTAGCTTCAGGAAGAGGTGTTTTGGGATTATTTCAGTTGCAAGTGACAGAAACCAAAGTCAAACTGGCATAACTAAAAGAGAATTTTTTATTTTATTTATGTAACTGGAAAGTCTTGCACAGGCTTCAGGTATGTCTTGATCCAGCCCTCAACTAATGCCAGCAGGACTCAGTCTCTCTCTCTCTGTCTCTCAGCACTAGTTTTTCCTTTGGTGGCTCCATTCTTAGGCAGGCTTTTCTCAAAGATGGCTGCTATGTAGGTCTCTCATCCCACCAGCTTAGCAACTGCAGCAGGGAAATGAACATCTCTTTCCTGATGGTTTCAGCAAAAATCCCAGTTCTGACTCTCACTGGCTAGGATTGGGTCATGTGACAATCCTCGAACCAATCGCTGTGACTGATTGGCCAGGCCTGGGTCCTGTGCCTTCTCCTGGAGCCAGGGAGGGGGTGGAATCACTCTGCCTGTGCTACTTGGACAGAGAGCCAAGTGGAGTCCTGCAAAGGAACACAGGGGCAAGGTCACCAGGGAAGGCACAGTGGTTGCTGCTCAGGCCAAAACCGTAGGTGCCCACTCTAGGAATCAGACTTAAAAGAGCTAAAGAGAGCTTACTGTCCTTTTTTTTTTGTGTGTGAGGAGGATCAGCCCTGAGCTAACATCCATGCCAATCCTCCTCTTTTTGCTGAGGAAGACTGGCTCTGAGCTAACATTTATTGCCAATCCTCCTCCTTTTTTTCTTCCCCAAAGCCCCAGTAGATAGTTGTATGTCATAGTTGCACATCCTTCTAGTTGCTGTATGTGGGATGCGGCCTCAGCATGGCCGGAGAAGCGGTGCGTCGGTGCGCGCCCGGGATCCGAACCCGGGCTGCCAGTAGCGGAGCGCACACACTTAACCGCCACGCCACGGGGCCGGCCCGAGAGCTTATTGTCCTTAAAAGAGGATGTGCTGGCTGTTTCTCAGTTGCCCTCCACCCAGACCCATTCTGCACCCTTCTTTGCCCTCCCCTGCCTGGGAAGCTGGCCCCCCAGGGCTGCATCACCTGCACCTCTTTATCCTTCAACTTCCGGTTTGATTTGGCCAAGAAGAGATCAGCCTGGAGATGCGAGGGTCGGGAAGGAGAGAGACTGGAGGTGTCTCTTCCCTGCTCCTCTTGCTGTGTCCCCACACGTGTGCCTGGGGCTTCATCTCCTTCTGTTCCTGGGGGGAGCCTCGCCTCCCAGATGTGGCTCCCACTGGGGTCATGACCCTTCTCTCTCCTTGTCCCTTGAGCCTCAGGGAAGTAACAGCCTCCCACCCCCGCCAGTCTCTCAGTGTCTCACACCCCTGCCGTCCCCCATCCTCCTACACTCTGCAAACAGACACTTCATTGAAGTCTCTCTGTTCAAACCATCCTGGAGGGCGAATTCTCTTTCCTACCAGGACCCTTATGGACGCAGAGGAGACCTTTGCCACTGTGTTGGTTTCCTATTGCCACTCAACTGGTTAGCACAAACGAAGTGGCTTAGAACACCAGGAATTTATTTTCTTACAGTTCTGGAGGTTGGAAACCCACAAGAGGCTGATGTCAAGGTGTGGGCAGGGCTGTGTTCCTTCCAGAGGCTCCAGGGGACTCTCTTGGGGAGCCCCCTCCCCACCTGCTTCCTTCCTTTTCCGCCTCTGGTGGACGCCTGCATTCCTGGGCTCGGGGCTCTTTCCTCCATCCTCAAAGCCAGCCACAGGGCGTGTTCTTTCTTCTCTGACCTCTGCTTCAGTCCTCACATCTTCTCTCTCTGACTCTGGCCCTCCCTCTGGAATGACCCTTGTGATCACTGTCTGGATAATGCAGAATCTCCTCGTCTCAAGATCCTGAACTTAATCACAGCTGCAAGTCCCCTTGGCCACATTGGGTCACAGTCAGAGGTTCCAGGGATTAGGACGTGGACATCTTTGGGGGGAGGCCATTATTCTGCCTCCCACAGCCACCTTTGTCCATTTCTTCTTAAGAACCTCTCTTTGACCTCTGACCTCTTTGACCTCTGACCTTGGGCTTCCCTGGAAGGCCTGATGCCATCTGCCTGCTGTCTTAGCTCGGGGTCCATAACAAGATGCCACAGACAGGGGGTTTAAACAACAGACATTTATTTTCTCACAGTTCTGGAGGCTGCAAGTCTGGGATCAAGATTTGGTTTCTGGTGAGGACTCGCTTCCTGGCTTGCAGACGGCCGCCTTCCCTCTGGTCCTCAGGTAGGGGAGAGAGAGAGAGAACAAGCCTTCATGTCTCTTCTTATAAGGACACCAGTCCCATCGTATCCAGCCCCACTCTTATGACCTCATTTAACCTTAATCACCTCCATAAAGGGCTGTCTCCAAATACAGGCCCATTGGGGGTTGGGGCTTCAGCATATGAATTTTGGGGCGACACAAACATTCCGTTCTTACACCTCCCCTCCCCCAAGCTTCCTTCGCTAACCCTCAGCCTGAAGGCCCCCTTTGTGTCTTGCTGAGAAAACAAGAGCCGAGATCCCTTTTGGGTCTTGCCTCACTGTTGAAATTACTCTGTTGTCTCGGCCAGACTCCCTGCTCTGTGAGTGTGGGCAAATTGACAGGATGCTAAAGGATGTTCCAGAAAAGGTCACTGCTAACAGGCCTCTGATTAGTTTCTGAGACAAGAAGTCAGTGATTCCCTTTCTGGGCTGGAATGGGGGTGCAGCCCGGCTGCACAGATGGCTGGACAGGAGGAGCCCGGCCGGGGCGCCCCCAGGCCGGGAGCTTGCAGGAGGCATCGCCCGCCCCTCCATCGTCCTCCCGGCCCTGCGCGATGCTGTGGCCGCTGGCTGTGATTGCGGTGTTTCACAGGCTGGAGCCGTTGGCCCCTGAGCCGCTGAGCCGTGCAGATGCCTTCCCCGTACGCTCCGGTTTGTAATTAAAACACGGCTTGCCACGCTGATTAGATTGAGTGGTTAAGTTCATCTGGAAGCGTTTTTCATCTGCATTGTGTAATTAGCAACATATGATGCTTGTATTAGCTCAATTAAAAGTTATGGTGATTAATACGGGTATCAAAGCAGAACCATAAATCAACAGATTCGAGACACTTGGAGTTCACGGGCTGGAAGGCAGAGCGCCAGCCACGGCCCACCTGGGGGAGCAGCACTTGGATGCAGCCTGGCGGGGTGCTGGGAGGTGAATAGAGTGCAGGCTGGGGGTGGGGTACCTGGCTGGGTTACTCACTGACATCTCTGAACCTCAGTTTCCCCATCCTGAAGATGGGGGTACCAGCACTTATCTCTCAGACTGTTCTGAGTTTCAGAGCCCGGGATATATTGTACATATAATCTCCTCTCCCCACAGACTCTCACCTCCTTCCCTTAATTCTAAAACGCGCTGACGGTCATTACCTATCAAAATTAAAACCATCCAGACGTTCGATCCAGCGCTCCCGAGCTGAGGTATTTACCACTCGGATGCACTTGCATGTGTGCAAAATGTGCACGTTGTCGTAATAGTGATTGCAGTGATTGTCCGTAAGTGGAGAGATTTGAGAAGACCCTAAACTTATTAAATAAATTATGATATATCCCAGCAAGGAAATATTTTGCAGCTGTTAAAAAAAGAGGCAGGTCCATTTATAATGCTATGAGACTGAGCGTAAGTGGTGCTGTTAGTGGATGAAGCATGATGAGAACGATGGGGAGAGACTTGCTGTGTGTGGACAAAAGAAAAACACTTACGGATATGTGTGCAGGTGTGTGGAGTGTGTGTGGAGGAGATCCTTAAGGACTCCCAGGAAACCGTGGCTCCTCCTGGGAGGGTGAGGGGTTGGCCGGAGGACGGGATGGGAGGTGACCGTTACTCATTTGTACCTTTTCAGTTCTGCGCCGTGTGCATTTATTATTTATTTAAATAAATTAATTTAAAAATATTTTAAAAGAAAAATAAAAAAGGCAACCCCCAAATGAGATGAAAAGCCCTAGTCTGGTATTTTGCACAAATTCTCTCATTTGGTCCTTGACCCAGAGAGCTTTCAGAGCAACTTTTCTGTGCTGCGGAATTGTGACGTTTTGTATCTGGCTTCTAGATTTGTAGCACAGAAATGAAATCTAAAAGTCTCCAACACCTATGCCATGGCATTCCAGGGTGGGAGAGAAGAAACCCTTGCCCTGACCAGATTCCTCCTGGTCAGCTGTGACCCGGGTTTGGGCGTGGACCAAGACTGTGACTACAGAAGTGTCATCGTGAGCTCTTCCCATCAGCCCCTCCCGCTGGGCCGCCCAGGACCCCACAAGAAGCTTGATGGCCCATATGTTCCCTGATCTTCAAGAGAGAAATGCTTAGGGGAATCATATAATTCCTGTTGAAGATGTTTTTTTTTGTAATTAGAGTTAGCCAGCAATTTCACTCCTAGGTTTATACCCCAAAGAATTGAAAACAGGTGCTCAAACAAAAACTTGTCCACGAACATTCATAGCAGCCTTGTTTATAATGGCCAAAGGCCACACAAAGGAATAAAGCACTGACACCTGCTACGCAGTGGATGAACCTGGAAAACGTGATGCTGAGTGAGAGGAGCTGACACGAAAGGCCACATATGGTAGGATTCCATTGATATGAAACATCCAGAACAGGCAAATCCATGGAGACAGAGCAGACTGCTGGTACACTAAATTGTTCACTTAAAAATGGTTAATTTCATGTTAGGTGAATTTCATATTAAAAAAAATTAGAGCCGTCTGTAGAGAGAGGTCCTGACTATTTAGATTATTTGTTCATTGCTCAAGAGATCAACATCTGGAAGGTTGTGATAAATTGGACTTTTTTTTTTGGTATGTAGCCTGGATGGTGAGATTTCTAGCAGTGTCTCGGCCTCGTGGCAGAGATGCAGAAATGCATTACCAGACTTGGGCCAAATCTTCCGGATGACACTGATAGCACATTACATAATCTTTGCTCTCTGTCATGTTAGATAGAGGAGCTTGTTTCTCCTGTGTCCTTCCAGACTTTCTTTATGCACGTCCAAGCAACTACTAATATGTATTTTCATTTTCTCTACTTTTCTTAGAGGAGAAGGAGCCTACTTTATGCATTTCCCTGTGGCATGCCTAGCAATATATCTTGGCAAATGGAGGTATTTTCATCAAGGCTTGGGCAGGGGCCTCCTTCCTTCCTCAGACCGCCTCTTCTCTGAACGGAGGCTGTTCTTGCCCTGACCTGCACCCGTGTGAGAACCAGGGGCCGCCTAGCCGCCCTGCCGGGAGATCCGTAAAGAAGTCTGTGGGATCTTGTTGGGCTGCAAACCTTTCCCAAGCCTGCAAGATGGTGCCACCTCACGGAGGCCTAGCCCTGCTTCCACAAGTGCAGATTAAATCCCTGTGTTTTGGGTATTGATTTGATCTGGGCGTCCTGCCAGTCTTGGAGAAAGCCAGGATGTTGATGCAAGCCCTGCTCTCTTGGCATCTCCAAGAGGTCTGGGATGGCAAAGCTGGCTGGGCTTGTGTTTTCTGAGAGTGGGTGGGGGTACCATTAGGCTCCTGGCTTGGACATTTTCTTGGCTGGGCAGGCCATCAGCAGGTCCTGGAGGCTGTGGTAGCCTCCTAATGGGCCTCTCTGCCTATTCTCCTGTCCTCCTGTCTATTTTTCAGATCGTAGCCAGAGTGAGCCTTTTAAGATGTTAAATCGGTTCATGTCCCTCCTCTGCTCCAAATCCTCCATGGCTCCCAGGTCACTCTGTAAAAATCCAAAGTCCTGAGCATGGCCCACAAGGCCCCTTCCCCTTACAGTGCTTGCTCTTCACCAGCCACTGGCCTCCTGATGGGCCCTGAGAGGCCAAGCACACACCTACGCCAGGGCCTTTGCACACACTGTTCCGTCTGTCTGAGATGCCATTCCATGATATTTGCATGGCTCACTTCCTCAGGTCAACATGATTCTAGTCATGTATCATCACACCAGAGGGGCATTTTTTGACCATCCTGCCTACAATAGCACCTAACACTCTTTCTCCTTTTTCTTTGTTTTTCTTCATGGAATTTGTAGCCACCTGATGTAGAACATGATTATGAGATTATCTGTGTTTTGCATGAGAATTTCAGCTTCGTGAGAGCAGCGACCTCCTTTGTCTAGTTCATGGGTGTCTCCCTAGGACCTAGGACAGTGCCTGGCACACAGGAGGTGCTCATTAAATACAAGTCGAATAAATGTTTAATGAGCATGTACTCTGTCCTGTACTTGGCATATGAAGATTCCAAGAGCGTAAGACACACTCTTCAGGAAACTTCATCTCTAGTTAGAGAGATGAAGGGGATCATTTTATCCATTGGTTTTGCAGGCACAGTGCCTAGGGCTCATGAGTATATCTGGGATTGTTCCTCAATGAAGCTGGAAAAAACTGCAAAGTAGTGACAATCATCAAGTATGTATTTAAATCTTATGCTTGGTATACATATTACTTTGTAATCTACCTCATTGATTTTAATGAATCAGTGGACATTAAGGTTGTTTTTAACTTTTTGCTATTCTGTACACAGAGCTAGAAATAATTGATTGGAAATGTTATAAGTAAAAATGAAAAAAAAGAAAAAAGTTTGAGACTTGAAAAAGTTATTGGTTCCAAAATGTGTAAAGAAAATGGAAATACTCAAACTCGTGTTCAGACAACCACAAAACTTAGTAAAAGGTTGGCCAGCCAACCTCAATGCTTTTTTTTTGGTTGCTGAGCAAGACTGGTCCTGAGCTAACAGCTGTGCCAGTCTTCATCTATTTTGTTTGTGGGTCATCGCCACAGCATGGCCACTGACGAGTGGGGTAGGTCTGCGCCCAGGAACTGAACCCGGGCCGCTGACGCAGAGCGTGCCAAACTTACCCACTAGGCTGGGCCCTCAACCTCAACTCTTATAAAATAATTTTATGTAATGTGAGTTGCAGGAGCATTTCGATATGTTTAGTACAGTGTCGAAAAGGAAGAATGCCCAGGGCCTGGAAAGGTCTTAAAATTGTGTTGGAGATGACCGTCCTGCCTGAAACAAAGAAATTAGATAGAGGGTGTACAGAGACAGTAGAAATTCAGAGGGGAAGGGAGAGCCAGGGGCAGTTCTGGGAAGGCTTCCTGGAGGAGGTGAGACTTGAGTTGGGCCTTGAAGGTCTGGTGAAATTTGAAGAACTTGTGGGAGGGGAGATTGCAAGGAGGAGCGGGTTTCCTGTATTCATGGGCTGAGCCTGATTTTGGTGGCTGGGGCAATCCAGCCAGGTCAGGAGGACAGCGCCCCCTCATGGAGGGGTCCTCGTGGCCAAGGGCTGTGGTTCAGACTTCTGGGCCTACTGCAGTCTTTTGAGGTGAGTGAAGCCGTCTTGATGTGGACCCTGTAAAACCTTCCCTCTTAACATCTGCATAAGAAAAACTGGAGTGCTGCCAAGGCCTCGTGCTTTATTCTGCAACTAGGCACGTGCTATTTCAGGAAGAGGGGGAGAAACAGCCCCACACGGCCTTTACTGGGTGGGAGGGGGTGGAGGGAGCGATGGGTGGTCGTGATTCCGAGGGGTGATATGTTCTCTGCCCCTTTTGGCTCTATGGGTTGAGCTGCATGCTTTGTTATTGCTTGTTGATCCCTGCATCCCTGCTTACCTCCATCACGGACTCCAGGCAGCATGGAGAAATGAATTGATATAGTGAGATTAAAACAACTGGGGCAAAAGGAAAATAAGGGAGACTTGAGTAGTTAGTGTAATGCTGGGGTGGGTCAGTATCAGAAACGTGTGCCAAGAGATTGACTGTAAATTTGGCATGGGCATCCTCGCAGCTAGGGTGACTAAGGAAACAATCGCAGGCTTTCTGTACATACAGGGACCTGATATAGCAATGTGGGGATTCCTGACCGTGGGAATATTTATTATTGGAATTACTGCAGTTATGTGCTTGCCTGGGGATTCAAAATTGCCATAACGTGAAGTACTTTCCAATGAACTGACCACTTATAAATTTAGTTCCAACTCAACTTCCTTCTAGGGCAGGGTTTCTCAGCCTTGACACTACTGGCATTTTGGGCTGGATAATTCTTTGTGGTGGGGGTCTGTCTGTGCATTGTAGGAGGTTTAGCAGCATCCTTGGCCTCCACCCACTAGAGGCCAGTATCAGTCCCCCCCTTCCTCCACCAAGTTGTGACAACCAAAACTGTCTCCCGACAATGACAAACGTCCCATGGGAGGTAAAACTGTCCCCATTTGAGAACCACTGCTCTGAGGTGAAAGGTCATGTCTACCCCCACCCATCCCATTATATCAATATCTTTTTTTGAAGGTTCGGGCAGGAACTGTAGATTCAATAAATTATAATGAACTGTGACTTCAGTGCACATCATAAAGTGAAATTGCAAGTCTTGCAAGAAATGCAGGATTTCAGGAAGTCGATTCGAGTGATGTTGGCAAATTGCTGGGGCCACAGCAAGACCATGGACCAATGAGGAACTCCCAGAGTTAGAGCCGTTAGCACTTGAGGAAGAGGAAATCGACCAAACTGCTAATTTGACGGATGCTTCAAAATAGAGTGATTTGAATATCAAAGGATGAAGAGATGACCTTGGGGACATCGATGGTGCCCTGAAATATTCTGGTGAAAACGCGTGTCTTTATGATCATGTTACAGAAGTCAAATGAGAAGGGAAGGACGTGGCATCATGCTCTTGATGATTTCGTTGGATGAATTAAATGATTACTCTCAGCATTTTGTACATGCGTTAGTCTAAAGATTGCAGTTATAATTTACGTTTTGTAAAACGTAAGAAAACAGTCTTATTTGCAAAATTTTCCTTTGACTTTTCTAGATAAAGTCCTAGTTGTGCCCCCTTGTTTTTTGGTGGTAAAATTCACATAACCTAAAATTCACCAGATAAACCATTTTAAAGTGTACTATTCAGCGTCATTTAGTATATTTACAATGTTGTGCAACCATTGCCACTATCTAGTTCCAGAACATTCTCATCACCTCAAAGTAAAACCACACCCATTAACGGTCACTCCCCATTCCCCCTGCCCCCAGCCCCCAGCCCCTGGCCACCACTGATCTGCTCTCTGTCTCTATGGATTTGCCTGTTCTGGACATTTCAAGTAGTTGGAATCATACAATATGTGGTCTTTCGTCTCTGCCCTCTTTCATTTAGGATAACGTCTTCAACGTCCGTCCATGGTGTGGCAGGTGTCAGTGCTTCACTCTTCTGATGGCTGAATCATATTCCATCGTATGGAGGGACCACATTTGTTGATCCATTGCTCCATTGATGGACATGTGGGTTGTTTCCACTTTTGGGCTATTGTGATTAATGCTGCTCTGAAGACTCAGGTACAAGGTTTTGTTTGAACACCTACTTTCATTTCTCCTGGGTGTATACCTAGGAGTGGCATTGCTGGGTCACATGGTCATTCTATGTTAATATACTGTGGTAAGTCTATGGTAATTCTAAGTCATGCCTTTTTTTGATTGTGAAATTCCAGTCTTTCTGTTAAGTGGGTCCACTTTAAGTGGACTTTCCAGGGCACCAGCTCTTCTCTGATATGAAGGACTTTCCCCGACCACTGAGTTATGTTGAAGCACGAGTCCCATTTGCTTAGATGGGTGACTGTCTAGTCAGAGACAGGACCCCTGGTGCTCCCTGAGGGACTGGAGACCCCCAGGCAGACCCCCTTCCCTGCCTGGATTGGGGCAGCTCTGCAGAGCACTCCTCCCAGGGATGGTTTTAAGAGGAGGACCAGGACAACAACCAACTATCTGATGTGATTTCTTTTAGAAATGTTCCCACATCTTTCTGGACCTTTTCTGGCCGCTTAAAAAATTGAAAAAAAAAAAAAAAACACCTGTTTTCTTGAATTGAAAGCAGGTTGATGGTATAACTATGCCAACAGTATAAAAAAGGTATTTGCCAAAAAGTAGCTTCTTTCCTCCCATCTCTGACCCCCAGCTCCCCAGTGCCTTCTGGCTGTGCTATGCCTGTTGTACATTTTGGCTTTCTATCATGTTTCTGGAAGAACTTACTCTACAAGGGTGGGCTGACTGCCCCACATCTCTGCAGCTTAGTCCGGTGGAAGTTTCTCTCCCACGAAACAGTTCAATCATGGTGCGAAGCTGGCTTTCCCTGGGGTGATTCAGGGACCCAGGATTCTTCAGTCTTCTGGCTTATTTAGCCCCCTGGGACTCGAATCCCCTGCGGAGGCTGCAGCACTGAAGCGAGAGCCGGCGGTGAGGATCACGTGGGTGTTTTTATAGGCCAGGCCTGGAAGTAGCGCCTCCCTTCTACTCACATTCCATTGGCTGGAATTCAGTCACATGGCCACTCCTAGCTGCAAGGGAGGCTGGGAAATGTAGTCCAGCTGTGGGCCCAGCACAAACAATGAATGGATTGGGAAACAGCTAGCTTATCTGTAGCAAAATTATATTAGCAACATGCACTTCTTTTTCAGGGAATGCCTACAAATACTGGGCCCCCTGGATTTTAAACCAAACTCAAGGTGAGTATGGCCAAATCCCCACCCCAGGGGAGAAAAGAGACCCAGGGTCTAGGATTTCCAGGACAATATTTCTGCTCTTAGCTTGCTGTCAGGCCAAAGATCCCATTTCACCGTGTGATGGACATTTGGGCTGTTTCCAATCTTTGTCTTCTATGAAAAAATGAAGCAGTATGTGTCCTTGTGTGTACATCTCTGTGCGCAAGTGCAAATATACATGTGGGGTTTTCTGTTTAGTGCTGCAGGACCAACCCCCCATCCATTCAGTAGCTTGCTCCCAGCAGAGGGTGTCAAAGTTGCATGTGACCGAGTCCCCCAGAGTTGTGTCAGGCCAAATAAAGGGGCCAAGCCTGGGAGTCAGCACCCCGGCTTCCAGACCCAGCTCCACCTTGGACCAGCTGCTTCGCCTCTCTGACTTGAATGGGGTTGATGGTAAAGTTAGCTGGCATTTCTTGAGTGCTTGCTCTGCGCCAGGCACTGTTCTAAGCTCTGTACACGTACTGATACATAGTGATACACTGATACACATATCCATAGGACAGCCTTCTGAGGAGGGTACTGTTGCCCGTCCCATTTTGCAGACGAGGAACTGAGGCACCGAAGAGTTTAGCAGATTGCCTAAGATTACACAGCCGGGAAATGTGCTCCCGCCTGGTAGGGCGACTGGGAAGGTCCAATAAGAAGGCCGTGTGGGCGCGGTGGAAAGAGGCCAGCTTTAGAATCAGGTCTGCCCCTCCCTGTTCTCACTTTTCTCCTCTGTAAAATGGGAGTAAGATCTACCCCTCAGGGTTTATTGGATCGGTCAGTCCTCCATTTATTCATTCCGCCAGCACTGCGCCAGCACTGCAGGGGGACGGAGAATCATCTGACCAGGTCCTGCTCTCACCGAGCCCCAGATCTAAAGGGAAAGTTCTCTAGGATTAGAGCGAATGCACGTTTAATTCCCGACTGTGCCCAGTGCTCTGTAGGCCCTTGGGGACTGGTAGTTACAGAAATGGATAATCACATGCATTGTAAACTGTTAAGTGCTGTACCACCGTTAGGCAGAAATGATATTGAAAATCTATTCATCCTCTTAGAGGGTGTTTTTGTGGAGCAGTGATGAGAAAGGTATGGGGCGACCCAGGTTCCTTGGGACTTCATATTAGCTGCATTTGGCAGGGCTGGCTTTGTGTCGGGTATGGAAGGACTTGACACATATTAACTCATTGAATCCTCACAAAATCCCCACGAGGAAGGACTGTCAGTATCCCCACTTTACAGATGAAGAAGCCGAGGCACAGAGAGGTTGAGTCACTCACTCAGGGCCACACAGCTGCTGAGTGGCGGAGCTGGGAGTCAGACCCAGGCAGTCTGGCTCTAAAGCCTGTGATTGTAATCACTTTGCTCTGTGGGGTCCTGTGCGGGTCTGGGGTACTGGGGGAGGGTCAGAGATGCCTGCCAGGCAGCAGAGGGCAGACTCCTTCCAAGTCAGTGCTGGTGGGTTGCTGGTGCTGTAGGGACCCATCCCAGTGGTTTCCTCTTGACCCCGGGCCGTCCCTCTGCAGGATCATGCAGAACCAGCAGCTCAGAGCCCGGGGCAGATCTGGCAAGTGTAGAGGATGCTCTCGTGCCCGCCCTCTCTCCTCGCCCTCCCTCTCTCCTCGCCGTTCCCCTGCTGGTCCAACATCCCACCGCAGACACCCGAGGGATTCTTCTGGCCATGAGAGCCGCTGTGCTTGTGTGCGGGGCTGAACAAGAGAGCTGGGAACTCAGGAAGTCCGGGAGCCCAGCTCTGCGGGGCGGGACAGCTCGGTTTTCCTGCGCTGTGCCCCAGGGCTGCCCGGCAGGGCGGGGCCCAGGCGCACAGTGGTCTGTGCGGTAGCAGTGCCCAGGCTTGATAACCCGCCTCTTGTCTGTCACACCTTTCCACTGCCCGCCCGATGTTTCCTGGGGTCACCTCCCAAATCAACCGCCTGCACCCTAATTCTCATCTCCGACCTGCTTCTGGGGTCCCCAAAGGAAGACAGCAAGGGCAGCTGGGGTCTGCCCCCCATCATCTGGAACCAGTGGCACGGGAAGCCCGCCCCTCCCTGCCCCTGGGTTCTGAGCCTCACGCCACGGCCGTGAAGCTTCTCTGAGGCTGGCCTGGCCGGGATTTGCGTGGCCTCTCGATCCCCTTCATTAGCACTTCGGGGGCTCCCGGGACCAGAACACGTGTGTGGACAGCTGCAGACGGTCGGCGCGGGGGCAGCGACTTGGCAGCCGGATCTTGATTAATGGAGCGTCGTGGAGGTTGGCACCTCCGGGGTGGGAAGGCAGCAGCAACCCCTCGTCTGCTGACCCTGAAAGGTTTGGGGCAACAGTCGAACAGTCCGGGCCTCGATGCTCTCCCGACCTCAGCATTGCTGCCAGGCCCCCGTGCCCACAAGGCCCGACTGGAACTCACAGGGACAAGGAAACGCAGGGGCTCTGGCAACAGGGCAAGCGGTCAGGGCCGAGCCTTCTCACCTTGGAAGGACCGCTTCTGTGGCTGGAAATCTGCGGTGGGTCCGTGGGGCCGGGAGGGATGGAGAGAACGTTCTCTCCAGCAGACACCACTGGTTGCCCACCCGATAGCCACTACCCCTTCTTCTTGGCTAGAATAATATTTATTCTGGAGATGCTGGGCCAGCTCCAGAGCTGATCCTGATTGGTCCCAGCCGGTGTGCCAATCAGCTCCCTCTTTGCCAGTGATTGGTGTAGAGGTGGCCATGTGACCAGGGTCTAGCCAATGAGCTAGAAGAGCAGGTGTGCAGGGGGGTCTTTGAAAAGGCTGCTCCCCAGTAAGAGGAGTGTAGGAGGAGAAAATCTTGGGACGCCCCTTCTTTCCCGCCTGGGACGCCCTCGCGTGAGCCCTTGATGACTAGCTGCGGCGCCATGGCGCGTGGGAGGAGAGGCGCCCGGACGGGGGAGCAGACAGCTGGAGAGACGCGCGTCCCCGGTGACGCGGGGGGGCCTCTGCAGCCGTCCTGCCGCCGCCCACCTCTGAATGTCTGGTTAAGTAAATAACACGTGTTCTTATGACTTAAGCTATTTTAGTTGCCTTTTCTGTTATTTTCGTCAAGTGCATCCTGATGGATAAGGTCACTATTTTCGAGAAGTCTTGCTGGGGAATGTTTTAATAGTTTAACACTTGACCCAGAACTTGCTTTTGAACTCTTAGCAGTTTACTGAATTAGAACTTACTTACATTTTGCTCCTGTGATGTGAGTGCACTGAACCCTGGCAGAAGAGAGTCCTGATGTCCTTTGGTCCATCAGTCCCTTGGTCCTCAGGTCCCTGCCTCCTAGAAGAGAGTATTGAGGTCTGTATTAGTGAGGAATCCTGTGGCTGCCGTTAAGAGAAACTCAACTCAAACTGGCTAAATAAATTATCTATCTATCCATCTATGGAAAGAATTTATTGGCTCTGCAATGGAAAACTCAAGGCACAGATTTTCTAGTGTTGCCCCTTCAGGTACAGCTGCATCCAGGGACTCAAACAGGGCTTTGCTGTCCTCTCTTGGCCGTGTTTCTGGGCAGGTTCTCCTCATGAGTTGTTGGAATAGCTGCTGAGGCTCCCAGATTCGTAGGCTCCCATCCTCCCAGCTTGGCAATCCTAGTGGAAAGAGAACTGCTCTTTCTCAATAGTTTCATCATTCCTCCCCGAATTTCATCTAAAGGGCCCAGCTAGGGCCCAACCCAGAACCAATCACTCCGCTCAGTTGGCTTGGGTCACGTGCTGGGTGGCGTCAATCTCCTTGAACTCCACGGGCTAGGCGTGGGGGAAGGATGGCTCCCCAAAGGAAAGCTGGGAGAGATGAACAGGAGGAGGAGGCCTGGCACCCGGGCAGGCAAAAACAACACATGTCTCCTACACAGGCCAAGGTGTTTTGGGAGGAGAGGAGACACAGCAGATGTCCTCTAGTTTCTTTTTTTAATTGCTAGTTGTAGCACCTTTTGTTTAAAACAAAAAAAAAAAACACCTTACACGTGAAGCCAACATGTAAAGGAGAAGGAAATGGTGCTTCTCAGGTTGAGCTTCGGGGAGGGGTGAGTGGATTCGCATCTGTTTGTGCTTCTTGAAGTGTGGGCCCTGGACTCTTCAGCACCTGGAAACCTGTGAGGAATGCAGATTCTTGGGCCCCCGCCCAGGCAACCAGAAATTCTGCAGGCGAGGCCCAGGAATCTGCATTTTCACAAGCCCTCCAGGTGACTCTGAGCACGCTGATGCCTGAGAGCTGCAGCAGAGAACGTAGAGGTGGAAGCCTCTCTTGGTTTGGTTGTTGGTTCGTGGCCCGTCCACACCGCTGTCTTCCCATTCTCTCTCTTTTGTGAGTAGTGTTGGCTTCCTAGGGCTGCCACAACAAATTACACAAACCTGGGGGCTTTAAAACAGTTCTGGAGGTGAGAAATCAAGGTGTGGGCAGGGCCGTGCTCCCTCCGAGGGCTCTAGGATGCTTCCTGCCTCTTCCAGCTCCTGGTGTGGCCAGCCATCGTGTTCCTCGGCTTGTAGAGGTGTCAGTCCAGTCTCTGCCTCTGTTGTCACGTGGCCTTCTCCCTGTGCGCATCTCCGTGTCTCTCCTCTTCTTGTAAGGACACAGTCATTGGGTTCAGGGCCCACCCTAATCCAGTGTGACCTCATCTTAATTAATTACATCTGCCAAGAACATGTATCCAAATAAAGACACATCCTGAGGTTCCAGGTGGATATGAATTTTGAGAGGGGGGCACTGTTCAACTCACTTACATGGATAAACCTCAGCGATTCCAGAAATGTAGATTTTTCTCTGGCATCAATTCCTGAGAGTTCAGTAACCAGAGCCTGACTTTAAGTCCGTGCAGGAAAACTTGGGCACATTTTTCTCAATAAAAATGGTATAAATAACTTTGCACATTTACGTTGCCCTCGTCCCAGTGGTTTTGGAAATGTATTTTTTAGTGCTGGAACTCTTTTATCCCTGCAGGAAATACCGTGCAGGCGCATGGGCTGTGGACACAGCTGCTCCGCCGGGAACCGGCTGGAGCCCCGCCCACCGCTTGCCTGGAAGTATTTGTTACATTCTAGGATTCCAGAGGGCAGCGTTTGAAAGTCATTGCTTGTACGTTTTTTTTCCTCAAGAAAGTATAATGAAAAAAAGCTTATCTCTCTCCTACCAATCCCTATCAATACTTACAAAAAATGCACGTGCCTGGTAAAAACTGTTCAAATAGGACATAAAGTTACAAAATGAAACTTCTTTTGGGTTCCTTCCACCTAAACTCAGTCTTTCATTCTAAAGATAACCCCTATCATTCCAGAAGAATCTTATATGTACGTACCAGTCTGTGTGTGCGTGCGTATGTGTGTGTGCACCTCTGTGCTTTTTATCTATGTGAAGGAAGGCATAGTGCACACACTCCTTTGCACTTTGATTTGAAAAAAACTAGTAATTAATATTCTAGAGTTCTTCCTACAAATGCACGTGTAGATCCGCCTTACCCTTTTTAATAGCCATGTAATATTCCACCGTCTGCATATATTACAATTTATTTAAAAAATCTCCCTGTTGACAGGTATTTATGTTGTTTCCAGTTATTTTTTCCATTATAAACAATGCTGGCGTGAACATTTTTGCCTCTCTCGTCCATTGTCATTTTTCACGGTCCCTTGGCTAGATCCTGTCTTAATTCTTTTGACAGCTTCTCCATTAGATTGTTTCCCATTTGAAGGAGATGGAAGTTTGGACACGAGGGGGGAGCGGGGAGCCCCATGTTACAGGCACGTGGTGCCTTAAATTTCCTCTTGCAAGAATTTCTTCTTGAAAAAAAATCAACTTGCTTTTCTAACTTTTAACCTACTTTTTTTCCAGACAAATGCCTGCAATAGACAACCCCCAATCATGGAATTTTTCTGTTGAATTCCCAGCCAATAAACATCTCCTGATTAGTTGAATTATAAATTGGCTTTAGGAGAGAGTTTTAGGCATAAATATAGAATTGACACCTGCTTGCCAAGACAGACAGGAATGTGCTGTACATATTGGGACAAGGTTAAATGCGCATAGTCACATTATGCGTTTTCCCCTCTCATAAAGATATTAATAGCTCCCGTGTTGTTCCTGAGGACCCAAGCTTGACTTCTTTGGGCAATTAATTAATTGAGGTCTTCAGTGAAATTGTTTTGTTGTTCTTTTCTGTTTTTAGATCTGGCAAAGGTTTTTTTTTATTATGGACTCCTCTAGTTAATAAGCAAATCTTTCTGATGAAAGTTACTTTAGTATAAAAAGTTCTAGCCTGGAGAAGTTGGGAAAATCTTTTTTCTTCTGAGAGTCTCAACTTCCTCATCTGTCAAATGGGTTGCTTGGATCAGAAAGTCTACAGGACTTTTCCCGTTCAGCTGTTTCCTAGCTATTTGAGGGCTATACTGGCTTGTGTATATGTCTGTGATATCACTGGCTTTGGGGGTTTTTTGCCTTAAGTGGGTCAATATGTTACTCTTGGGAAAGAAGATTTATCCAGGCCAGGAATAGGATTAACTAACCCGTGTCTGGTAAAAGTAGTTAGTAGGCCCTCAGCAGTCACCTAGGATTCGGTTTGGCTATACAGAGCAGAGAAAACCAAACTAATAAGGGCTTAAGCAAGATAGAAGTTAATTTTCATCTCTCACCACTGGTGTGGTGACTCCATGTATCAAAAAATCACTGGCTCCTTCTACTTTCTGCTTTGGCGTCCTCGGCTTGTGACTTTTGTGACTTCCATCCTCATGGTCACCTCATGATCCAAGAGGGCTCCCAGAGTTCCAGCTATCACCTCCACCTTCCAGGCAGCAGCGAGAGGAAGCAGGTACCCCTGCTAGCTGTTTCAGCTCTCTTTAAGCAGCCTTCTCAGAAGTCCCACACTGAGCTGACAAAGTCTTATGCTAAGCACCTTCTTCATGGAGACATAAGCTTGTATCTCCAGGTCAGGGGACCCATCTTACACAACGACCTCCCTACAGGATCTGGCAGTGCTGGCCCATGGCAGCCACTTAGTAAGCACTTGTGGTTTGATAATTGAATTTTCTGCTGATTTCATAGTGGATAGGAATCTCTTTTACTGGTATTATGATAGGGGGTGTAGGAGAGTCTGTGTCTCGCGCTAGAGACTATAGGATCTCTGTAGTCGGGGACATGGACACTCTCCCTGGAATCCTCAGCACAACTTCTGGCACGTCGCCAGTCCTCTGTGAGTGTCTGTTGGATTGGACTCTGTTTGGGCCGAGTGATTGTGACGAGGGACGATGCTGGGCCACGTGTGAAGTGGGAGGGTCTGTCGCGTGTGCCCTCCTCTTGGATCTCAGCCTTTCCCCACCTCCAACCGTTTGCTTTTCCTGATCACATGATTCTTGTTGCTCTGTTGGAGTGTCCCATGGTGTGTCTTCACTCCAAAGGACCCAGTGCTCTCTATTCCACAGTGCTGGCTCCCCAACCCATCAGCTCACCCCTGTGAGTGGGAGACGGTGATATCTCCCCCCACGGCTTCCCGCTGAACCCAACTTGGGATAGATAGTGTAGCACAGTGGTTCTCAGAGTGGGGTCCCCGGACAGCAGCATCACCTGGGAACATATTAGAAATGCAAATTCTTGGGCCCCACCTTCTGATCAGAATCCCTCCAGGGGCGGGACCCAGCGGTCCGTGTTGTACACGCCCTCCAGGTGTTGGCAGCGCTCGCGCAGGTGTGAGGACCGCTGGGGCAGCAGACAGAGCGCTGGGGGCTTCTAGGTCTGCCCTCACTCTGGAGCCTGGGTGTGTGACGTGGGGACTGGAGAGCCATTTAGGATGCCCAGTTAGATTTGGGGGCCGTGGTCAGCAGGCTGCTTTTCAACCAGTGCTGATCCACCTCCCACCTCCCGTAGACTCTGGGGTGAGAACTTTCCTTGTTCTGTAACGTCTATGATCAGCTGATAACACTTCTTCCCTTTTGGCTCAGAGCTGGGATTATTTTCCTCTTTCCCATATTAAATATGTAGATTTATATGATTTTGGTCTTGCATTGTCTGCTGATGCTGGACTTTGGGGAGGACCCATGTGACCTAAGCCCGTGGTTCTCAAGCTTTGCTGTGTAAGGTCATCTCTTAGGTACTTGTTAAAAAATGCAGATTCTGGGGGCCCACCCAGTCTGATGTGGAAGAGTGAGCCTGGGGCCCAGGAATCTGTATTTCCAGCGGGCAGTGCAGGTGATTCTGATGCGTGTGGTTCGGGGTCAGCAATCTGAGGAATATCCATCCAAGCGAGTCCTTGGCCCCGAGATGGGATCATATAGAGCCTTGCAGCGTTCAGGAGAGGGTTCTTCCTGTCACCCGATGCCCGGATGCACCCAAAAGATAAGACCTCCAGATGGGCTTCTCCGCTCTGTGGGAGAGAAGTTCCTCCTGCGTTATTAATGTTACGCTAATACTCCAGTAGCTTTATCACGGGCTGTGGGCTGTCATGGGGATGGCATGTCCTGACTCCGATACCCGAACCCCAGGGAGGCGTCAGCTGCTCGTCCCTGGTGGTGGTAGTGGTGGGCAGCAGGTCGTGGTGCCCTGGGAGCGGGTCCATTGTGTCTCTCACCTGTACAGTGAGGGGTTAATAGGAAGTTCAACTCAGGTCAGGCGGCAAACAGAGAGAGAGAGTCACTGCCTCTCACTCCATGTTCTGCCCACATCTGAGGCCAGCCTGGCAGTGCCAGGTTATGATTCGGGACCTCCAAAATGTATCTCGAATGGTCCACCTCTCTCTATTCCCTGGTATGGCCCTCGTCCGAGCCGCCACCGTCTCCCTCCTGGAGGATTGCTGCGCCTCCCACCTCCTCTCCCTGCTTCCCCTGCTCCGCCCAGCCCGTTCTCATCTCCTCCTTCGAAATTCACGTAGCGTAAACATTTTAAACTGAACAATTCAGTGGCATTTGGTACATTCACAATGTTGTGAATGGAATCACACAAATATGTGACCCTTTGTTTCCAGCTTCTTTCATGTAACGTCACATTTTGGGGGGTTCATGTTGTGGCGTGTATCAGCACTTCATTCCTTTTTGTGGCTGAATAATATTCCATCGTATGGATGGACCACATTTGGTTATGCGTTCACTCGTGGATGTACGCTTGGGGCCAGGGGAACCTTTTCAAGAGGTGGTTGGATCATGTCTCTCCCCTGCTTATGACGCTACTTTAGTGCCTCTCCGTTGTCCTGGTCCCTCGAGCTGCCTGCAGAAGCCCTGCTGAGCCTGGCCCCAGCCAACCGATCGAACACCTGTTTGACGCCACCTCGTGCCATCTGCCCCTCCCTCCTGGGGCTCACTACCCCTCAGCGACTGGGTGCAACACACCTCCAGGCAGTCCTGCGATATTCATGACCGCCTCTCGACCCTTGGGTGGCACTGACTGGGTGGCACTGCCTGCACTGGGCTGAGCGTGCTCCGGCAGCTGTAGAGAGAGGCGGATGCTCCAGGTAGCTGTCCATATCGGGGAGCCGCCCGCCAATGCCGCGGGTGACCTCCAGGGGGCGCCCAGGGGCGTGGCTTTGCTGTGATGCCCTTCTTCAGACACGCGTTCCCCCAGCGCCCAGTGCTCTCTCCTAGGACCCCGTTCATCTCCCTCCCAGACCTTGTCTCCACTTGGTATCAGCTGGCACACTTGTTCAAGTTGGGTCGCCTCCGGGACGGCGAACCGCACGGCGGCAGCACCCGCCCTTTGCCGGACGCTGTGTCCCTGCGCGGAGCCGCTGTCGTGTGCACGGTGGATGCTCGGGGCGTGTTGTCCGGTCACCGCATCAGCGGCTCGGCCGCCGGCTGGTCCCCTCCCCGAGCTCTGCGGAAGGGCCACGGCTCCAGGAGCAGGTTCTGATGTCCCAAGGACCCAATCCTTTGTGCTTTTCACTTGAGAGTGTCACAAAAGCCTGAGATGCAGGGAGCACAGAGCAACTGCTCATATTTATTTTCCGAAACAAGACTTGATTGTGTTTGGATTTTGTGCTGCTTTTTGCTTTCCTAAAGGGACTGGCTTCCAAGAGTCAAGACGTGGGGGGATTTCTGGGAGGTTATTACCTGTTTTCTCGCACAAGGCCGCCTCTGTTTGTCAAAACAATCTCAGATTCAAGCTTTGCTTTCTCTGCTTCATGCAAGTCGGTTTCTCGCCCTGTTTCTTCTCCTTCAGGCTTGGGGCTGTTCTGCTGAAGTTGGTTCCCAGGGGCATTAGGTGTTGATTTTGTATTTGTTCATTTATTGCTGTGCATTCAAATAGCTGTTTTTGTAAGTCTGGTGGTCCTGTTTTCTGGGCTTGATTTTTGAGGAAGATTTTGTCTGGAAAGCTCTGAAAGCCAGAGAAATGTATGGAAGAAAAAGATGAGAAAAGATGACTGAGATGGCTAAGATAGGGGAGGGCTGGGCTGCTCAACACACATTTTTCACCCACATGGGAATTTTACAGTTTTACAGACCAATATTGATTTGTTTCCTCTCAAAATTCTGGCAATTTGCGTTTATAAGTGTTGAGAATAATCAGGAAGAAGGGAATCAGGGAGTTGAGAAGAGAAGGAGGAGGTAAAGCAGATGGTAGACCTCAAGGAGATGCGTTCATTCTTTTGTTGAGAAAATATCAGTAGAGCCCCACACAGTCCCAGTCTCTGATTTGGCGCTGAGAATAGAAGATGAAAGATACACACCCTCGCCCTCAAGAGACTTGTGTTCTCTAGAGGGAGACTGAGTTTCAGTCCAGCATGGTATTACAGTAGCACATGCCCAGGGGGGCCATGGGAGGGGAGAATTGAGATGCCTAGCATGGGAAGGTCAGGGAAGGCTTCCTGGAGGAGGTGATGAATGGACAATTCCGTTTTGTCCATTCAGGAGAGAGAGAGAGACAGAGAAAGAGAGAGAGGGGAAGATGAGGTGAAGTCTTAGGTCTAGAAACTGTAAGGAAGGAGGAGTGTGAGATTTATAAGTGTTGATGATGTAACCAGGCCAGGGGGTTCTGTGACCTCTGATTTGCTCTGGCATGTGTCATCAAGGATAGAGCAAATGCTCTCAGGCTTTGGGAGTTGGATTACAGTCATAGTCAGGATTCTTTTCGTTGTAGGAAACAGAAACTCAAGTCAAACTGCTTAAAGAAAAAAAAATTTCCCCTCTTTTGGTTATACATAAAGGAAAAGTTCAGAAATCTCGCGGGGCCGGCCCCATGGCTTAGCGGTTAAGTGCGTGCGCTCTGCTGCTGGCGGCCGGGGTTCAGATCCCGGGCGCGCACCGAGGCACCGCTTCTCCAGCCATGCTGAGGCCTCGTCCCACATACAGCAACTAGAAGGATGTGCAACTATGACATACAGCTATCTACTGGGGCTTTGGGGGAAAAGTAAATAAAAAAAAAAAAAAGAAACTTGCTTCAGGTGTGGTTGGATCCAGGAACTCAGGACATTCCATTGGAGCTTAGTCTCTTTCTTTTTGTCTTGACTCTGTTTTTCTCTGTGTTCTTCTCACAGTGGCAAGATGGCTGTGAGTAGTTTCAGCCTACATCCTTGCCTTTCCACAGGCCCAACAGAACAGCAAGCTTCTTCCTCGATGGTGCCAAAGTCCCAGAATTGAGTGTGAGTTGGCCCAGGTGCATGCAGATGAGATTTGGAAGGTAGAGGTGAGGGAGAGCCACCCTCTTCCATGTCTCCAGGCAGGCGCTGTTGCAGAGTTTCCTGGCTTTCCTGGGCAGAGTTAGCGACGTCCCACTGCCTGCTCACGGCTTTGAGCGGGTCGAGAGGCAGGCCATGGAGAACCAGCTTTGATGGGGTGGACTGTAGCAGGCATGGGGCCTCAGGGGCAGCCTATAGATTGTGGCTTCTTCTGGATGGTAGAAGCTTCCTTGTCATCCTTATCTGGATGGTGCTGGCTTCCAGATTGTGGCAGTGGTGGCGTGATTCTGGAACTAGCAGCTCTGGTGGCAGCTGCCCAGTTCAGCTGATGGCTTCCTGGTCACGCAGGAGACAATAGCTCCTTTGTGCCCTGGATCTGCCATGTGGCTTGGAGGATCCTTTCTCAAGTAGTAACCTAAAGACCTCGTTTCTTCAACCTTCCCAATGATCCATAAGCCCTTTGGTTCCCTATAAGAAGTCCGTCTCTGCTTCAGCTAACTGCAGTGGATTCTGTTCTCTGCAGCAAAACCCTGACTGACACTTTTAGTGCCTCCAGGCTATGGCGGTCACCCTGGAGCCGAGGGAGTCAACTCCGAGTTGGTTCTGGACTAAATTCCTGTAATTCTCATGGCATCAGGGGTAGAACCAGCTTCATAGACGTGCTGTTCCCATTAGGGGCATGTTCCCCAGCTGCCTGCTTCCTTCGACGGGGCCTGTTACCAGAGCCGCTGTCTCCCCAGGGCTCACTCATGCATCTCACCCGCCCTGCTGAACTACCGTGCAAGGAAGCCCTCACCCGGGGACAGATAAAAACCCACATAAATGACACTTCTGGGCTTGGAGTCAGAGGGTGGGCATGAGTCCTTGACACCATAGCATCCACCTCCGGGTCCAGTAGATCATTTTAAAAAGTACACGCACGCTACTTCTATAAAGGCGCGTTCCTGGGAAATTGAATGCCAAACTTTTCAGTTTAAACGCCGCTTCCTGGACCTGCCATCCGTCTTCCAGACCAGGCTCAGTGTCCACGTGGCCATCTCCCTTTGCCCCTCTGCTTTATCTTCACACGCTCACTGCAGTTCGTAACTAGGGGTCCGCGGGGCCATTACTTAATGTCTGCCACTCCCTCCGGGCTGGAGGCTCTGAATCTCCAGGACGTTGGTCCAGACCTGATACGGAGGGCGTGCCTGAGACACACTTGCTGAGCAAGTGGTGGGTCTAAAGGTCTGCAGAGCCCCTGAAGTAGGCAAGTGGGGGTGGGTGGGCTGGGCTGGCGCCTCCTTTGAGCAGCGATCTTAACCTGTTTGTGCTGTGGGCCCTTTGATGTTAGGCAAAGCCGTCTCAGGAAAATGTCTTCAAATGCTTGCAAGAAAATACATGGGATCACAAAGGAAACCAATTTTCTTGAAATCCAGATATCAAAATACGAGGAAGAAGAAATTTGTGATATGGTAATTTGCTTCTTTAACGTGCTACATAATAAGATGTGTTGTGGATGTAAAAACTCCCCCAGTTCTGAAGTCATGATAAGCGTAAGTGATGTGTTGGGATCTACGGAAAGGGAGCATGACATGAAAACCACCCGTGGTGCTCTCGGTGGCGGGATCACAGGTCCTGCTCATGCACGTGAGGGTTCTTGCTGAGGTTTGTGACGGAGGCGGCGCTCTATTTCAGTCGAGGTTTCACGATGTGAGGTCACCCCCGCCCCGTGTTCACGGGCCCCTGACTTCCGTCCCCTTGCCCCAGTGCCCACACTCTCTGTTTGAAGGAATGGTGTCTGGAGTCCTCGGATGTGACCAGTGACTTGTGGATCCCCTCTTCCTTCTCATCCTCCTTTCTGCGGGATAGTGGGTTTTAATGAGGCCTCGTGGTCTTGCCCTGGGGGCTGTTCTGGGGCTGCCGGGGAGGCACAGGTGTGTGTGCGTGTGTGTGTGTGCGCGCACGCATGGATGTGTGTGTGTTCAGAGCCCCTCTCTCAACCAGAGTGGTTCCACCTCGATCTGTTTTACAGGTTGGGGGTTCCTAAGATTTAACTTGGTAGAAGGATTCTGCTGCTGAAAAAATACTTTAAAAGCCGCTCCTCTGGACCCAGTCAGGACCCCCGGGTATTACTGGTCCGGGCACTGGCATCCGGAACCTGTGACTGTGACCTTATTTGGACAAGTGGTCTTTGCAGACGTGATTAAGTTAAGGACTGGAGATGAAGTCATCCTGGATCAGGGTGGGCCCTAAATCCAATGACAAGTGTCCTTATAAGGAGAGGGAAATTTGGACACAGAGACACTCACAGAGGGAAGAAGATGTGAAGACAGGGGGAGAAGGCGGTGTGATGACAGAGGCAGGCATCGGAGAGAAGCGTCTACAAGCCAGGAAACCCTGGTGCCAGCCACCACCAGGAGCTGGAGGAGGCAGGAAGGAGCCTCCCCCAGAGCCTGCAGAGGGAGTGCAGCCCCGTCCACACCTGGATTTCAGACTGCTGGCCTCCAGAGCTGTGAGAGAAGACATTTCTGTTGTTCTAAGCCACCCAGTGTGTGGCCATTTGTTACGGCCGCTGCAGGAGACGGATGCAGTCTCCAAAGCCCTTCTTGCTCTCGACACCCATGAGCAGAGTTTGAGGACTGATGTGTATACGTTTTCTCAAAGTTGGCTGCGCTGGGGTATGTCTGCGGCCCACCAGTTCGAGGGTCTCCTTGCTGCAAATGAGATTGAACTAGAAAGCAGACGTGAGTGAGGAGCGTCAGAAGTCGGCTAAAGTCTGCCCTGAAGTTCTCTCCAAGCAGGCGGTGGGTCCTCACAGGATTCGTTGTGAGTGAATGCAGTAACAGCAAACGTTGGCTGAGGTTCTGTTATGTGCCAAGTCCTGGGCTGAAACACTGGATAAGAATTTCCTCTTTTAATCCTCATAACAACCCCATGAAGTCAGTTCTGTTATCAACCTCATCTTACCCTTAGGGAAACAGAGGCCCAGAGAGGTTGAATGATCTGCCCCAAATCGCACAGCCAATACTTGGCAGAGCTCGGCTTTGAACCTAGTTAGGTCAACTCCAGAACCCAGCTTGCCTTCGGTGGAGATGTAAAATCTAGGAACGTACCAGAGCTGGGATGTCCCATTTCCCTCCCCCTCTCCACCCTCCATTTGAGGAAGAACCTGGAGCATTGGAGGGCATTGGTCTAGGGCGTCTGAGGGGCACAGGGGAGACGTCGGAGCATCTCCAGCAGGCAACTTTGTCGTTCAGCGTTTCCTGGTAGCCACCCTGGGTGCTGCCGAAGGCGCCTGTCCTCCGAGCCCGGTCCTGGAGGCCTTTCCGAGGCCCGTTTATCCACTCCTCAACCTGCCTTTTTTTTTTTTTTCCAAATTGCAGTAAACTACACATAACATAAAATTGACCATTAGTGACATTTAGTACATTCACAGTGTTGCGTAACCATCATCACTATCTAGTTCCAGAATTTTCCATCACCCCGAAAGGAAACCCCATAGCCATTAAGCACTCCCTCTCCATTCCCCCCACCCCCCAGCCCCTAGTAACCACTAGTCTGCTTTCTGTCTCTATGGATTTGCCTGTGGTGGACATTTCATATAAGTGGAATCACACAATATCAGTCCTTTTGTGTCTGGCTTATGTCACTTAGCATGATGTTTTCAAGGTTCATCCATGTCGTATCATTACTTCATTCTTTTTATGGCTGAATTGTATTCCGTTGTATGGATGCCATACATTTTGTTCATCCGTTCATCAGTGGATGGACAGTGGGCTGTTTCCACCTTTTGGCTCTAGTGAACGGGGCTGCTGTGAACACTCACGTACAGGTCTTTGCACACCCGTTTCCAGTTCCCATGGACGTATACCCAGCAGCGGAATTGCTGGGTCCCAGGGGAACTCCAGGCTTGCCTCAGAACCTCTGCTTCTGAAATGAGCACTGATGTGGGCGTGAGGTGTCACCGTGGTCCTGAGGAGACGATGGCGCAGGTCTGCGTAGCTGTCCAGCCATGAGCTGCTCTTGCCAAGCCCACTGCCATGTGGGGACCCGAGCCCTGGTCCGTGTTAACGTGCTTGACTTGCTTTCCCAGGCTGCATCTGTCCCCAACACCCTTTGTCCCCATCACCAGCCGAGTGCCAACGAAGCGGCTTCGCTGACGTGACTCGTGGTCAAGAGACCTTCCTCTCCTCCCCGCACAAAGGTCAGTTCATCCAGCTTACAGCGGGACCCCCTGAAGACAGCTGTCAAAGCCCGTGGAGGGCGATGGCTTTTCCTCACCGAAGCAGACGCTGCAGGGTGAGAATTCCCCTCCTAGACGTGCGTGCTGGTTGCAGCTCGTTAACCACTGAAGGAGGCGCAGGGGAGTCTGAAAATGCCCCTCAAGGGAACTGTAAACTGCCGCCTGCTCCTCATACCGCACCACGTCACTGCCCTCTCTCAGCTCCTCCCTCAGTTTCCCCATTTGTGCAGGGAGGGGATTGCGCTAGATTAGTGTTTCCCAAACATCAGTGAGCGCCAACCAGCTCTGCTAGTTTTTCACTTAAATATGTGTACGGTCACACGCCACAAAATGTTTCAGTCAGTGACGGACTGCATAGACGACTGTGGTCCCGTAAGATCAGCACCACAGAGCCCAGGCATGTAGCAGGCTGTGCCATCTGGGTGTGTGTAGCACACTCTATGATTTTGTAATGATGATGTCACCCGATGCATTTCTCAGAATGTGTCCCGTCGTCCAGCAACGCATGACTGTCCTCACAACAACCATGTACCGCTAGCACTAATGGAAACCAGCATCCCTTGAAGTAATTTGAAGGCAATGACTGAAGTACTTTTGTTGGTTTCCTTTTGTTTCATTTGTTTCCATTTTCCCTTTCATTATATTGGTTTCTTTTCAGAATCCTTTCATAAAAGAGCCATGTGGAAAACGGAGGAGGAAAGAGGGTGCGAACCTTTCCTTGTTCCCGGGAGCCCCCCCTTCCCCAGCTGGGCCACTGCTGTGGTTACGGGGGTGGAGCACTTGCTACTCTTGCCCCCACCATGCCTGCCAGGGGGAGACCCCCATGGAGCAGCCCCCAGCCCTCCCCTTACCCCCCTGCAAGTCCATCCTGGTCACAGGAGGCTGTGGGGAGATCACGGGATCCATCAGAGTTCTAATCCCAGAAGGCCATGGCCAGGGCGTGGTCTGTGAGGGGCTCACTGCCCTCCAGCTAGGAGCCCCCTAGCACCCAACTGCCAGAGGCCAGTTGCTGGGATGCGGCCTCAGCTAGGAGCTGGTGCAGGTTGATGCAGCCCGATGTGGAGAGGCAGCAGCCATTCCCCTGCATGAAACCAGCGTCAGATCTGCCTGGTTCAAGCTGTGAAGTTCTTGATGAGTTCAGGCACCCTGGCTACCTGGCACCTGGAACATGTGGGGGACACGACACTGGGGACAGGCCTTGATGATGTTGATTCTTCTGCCAGGTGTGCAGACAGCCCAGGCGGGTGGCATGGGGACAGTTGGGCAGGGAGCCACAGACCCGCTCAGCCTCCAGCTTGTTCCACATTGTGTCCTTGCAAGTGCCACACACGCCCATCCCACTGCCCTGCTCCCCAGCTGCACCTCCAGGTCCAGGCTCTGAAGTGGGGTCACCAGCTCCCGGGCCAGACCTGCCTTGGGGTGCCTGAGTTGACTCACTCAGACATCTCTGCAGCCTGCTGCAGGCGGGGGAGCCACAATAACAGTGATCAAGGTGCAGTACCAACTAGGAGCTTTGTGCTTCTCCCATGAGGCGGGGCAGGCAGAGCCATTCCACTGACCACAAGCAAGTGCACTGGCCAGCTGGAGACCCTGGCCCTGGCAGTGACTGGTGGCACCTCTCCTGTGATCTTACTGGCTTTCTGCCTGGTGACGAGTGATGGCTAAGTATCCACTGGAAATTGCTCTGCGCTGAATGGAATGTCAATCCGGTTAGATCATAAGACCTGCATTGCTGTCAGTGTGAGCCCGGGCGGCGCCCCCTCCCCCTCCCACCCTCCCCACCACAGGGAATGAGAGCCCGGCTGGGGTTAGGGAGCGAGTTGATCTCTGCAAATAATGCAGAGGATTATGAATGTGAATAGAGCGCTCGTCAGAGCCGCGAGGAAGTCAGCGTCCTGGGCTGCATCTCTCGCCCTGTTTATTAACATGCCGTCCCAACTCGGATGCCTTGTTTCAAAACAGTGTGCCAGTGTTATGATTGTGATTACTATTATTATTTGTGCCGCGGCGTTTGGAAGCTCTTATTAAGTGATTCTCATTTGCTTCGGCATGAATGCACAATATCTGAGACTTGGGGACAAATTCAGTGTCTCTTGCGCACACAGTGCCATTTAAGGAGGAAGTCCTAGATTCCAGTGTTGGTCTCAGTGTACAAACAAACACTGATTTTTCCATTTTGGGCTCTTTTGTGAAATGTTGAAGTGCTTTGATTCTTAAACCGGAGCCGGCTTTCAGGCGTGTTTCATCTCGCCCTTTGTTCTGTGGATGGGGGTGATGGATTTTGCTGTCTGGAGGAATCCGTCATTTTGGCTCCTTCTGCTTGCTAGGCATCTCCAGTGTCTCTGACGTGACACTGTGTGCGGTTTTAGCATTTCATCACGTCTCCCACCGGGAGAGCCCGGGTGGATGGCAGGAGGAAGAGGACAGGATTCTCCGCTTGTTTTAAGTTATTACCATCGTGGGCTTGGGATGGATATTTTTAGGAGACATTAAACCAAGTGCAAGGAATCTGAGAGGCACCCTCTCCCTATGCAGGGATATGCCATCTATGTGCTGCTTGATTGCTCCCAGTGATGAGGCATTCACTACCTAAAAAGGTAACCCATTCCATCAAAACTCAGATCTGGGGCTGGCCTGGTGGCCTAGTGGTTAAGTTTGCACCCTCCGCTTCACGGCCCGGGGTTTGCTGGTTTGGATCCTGGGCGCGGACCTATGCACCACCCCTCACGCCATGCTGAGGCAGCGTCCCACATAGAGCAACTAGAAGGATGTACAAGTATGACATATGACTATCTACTGGGGCTTTGGGGAGAAAAAGGGCAAAAAGGAGGAAGATTGGCAACAGATGTTAGCTCAGGGCCAATCTGCCTCAAAAAAATAAAAGTTGTCGTTACAAGAAAAAAAAAAACCACTCCGATCTAAGTGTTACAGTTTGTTTTTTCGTGTCCATAACCACCCCCTGCTTTGAGCTTCTGGAGTTGTTCAGAACAAGTATAATCCTGCTTACCTATTTGACAAACAAATATCACGTCTTCAGGCTACCCGTTCTCTGTTTCTTCTGCTTTTAGTTTGATGACAACTTGCCCGGGACAGTTTCATACAAAAGGCTCTATCTAGTCCAGAACCTCCCAGGAGATAGGTTCTGGGGGATCCTTGGGGGCTCCCCAAGATTCTGCCTGTTCACAGAAGATGGAATATAAGCTCGTCTTTTATGCCTCGGCCAGTTCCCTCCTGTCTGCATTCTATTGAACGATATTTCTTGACACTTTTGCTATGTGGCTGGTTCCTAGCCCTGCTATCCATGTCACCTCCTAAATTATCATTTTTGGTTCACCCAGCAGCTGACATACATTTAGCCTCAGGGAAGCATGTGACCCATCAGAGATAACATGGTGGCCAATCAGAGCATAGCCTCCCCTTGGCCAATAAGAGCATAGCATCTCTTCCTGGCCGTATCAGAGCATAGCCCCCCTTGGCCAATCAGAGCATAGCCTCCCCCTGGCCAATCAGAGCATAGCATCTCTTCCTGGCCACTCAGAGCATAGCATCTCCCCCAGTGGCTATCATTGGCTCTGGGATGGGCCTGACCTACTGGTCCAAACCTCAGAAGGTTTGGTGGGAGGATGTGGGAATATGGTCCCCACCTCCAGAGGGCATGACCTCCCCCTTGCCTTTTCCTTTCCTTTCACCAATAAACTCTCTTTTCCGCTCAAGCCAGCCTGAGTTGGTTTTCTGTGATTTGCAGCTAAGAAACGTCCTGAAACGCTTAATGCTTCAGGGCACATTCTTCAGCGTTACTTTGGATTTGCACGTAGATTCCGTGCAGCCAGGAGGCACAGCAGAAGCCTTCAGATAAAATCCCAACCAGCATGATTTTTATTCCCAGAAGCAAATCTCGGAGATGGTGGCCAGGAAAGAAAGTCTGAAAAGAGAGAGTGTAACTACCACTGTAGGATTCCAAAAAGGAAATCCAACTCCAGTCTCGGGAAGGCGCGGACCCACAGACACA
The DNA here is from genome assembly GCF_020826845.1 of Diceros bicornis minor. NCBI lineage: Eukaryota > Metazoa > Chordata > Mammalia > Perissodactyla > Rhinocerotidae > Diceros > Diceros bicornis. The sequence continues at coordinate 5,606,300 of NC_080774.1, read as the reverse complement.
GGAGACCGAGCTTGATGCAAATGCACGAGGTTTTATTAAGCGGAGCTCCGGGTCGACACGTATCTCTCGCAGGAGACAGAGGGGTCGACCCCGAACCTTAAGGGGCAAGCTCTTTTATAGGATTCGGAAGCATAAAGAGGGAAAAGGTTGGCGGGGTCTTACATGATTGGCTAATTTAAAACATTTAAACAGTTACATTTTATGGCGCGAATTGCTATGGCGCGAAGCAATTATCAGGTTACACACACGCGTCCCCATCTGGACCCCCTCCACCCCGACCCTCCCAAACTTATCCCTCTGGAGCACTCTCTTGTTCTCAATTTTCCCCGAACAGTTTAGGGCGAGTCTTCTATGAATAGAGTCAGTCAGGATCGATAAACGTTCCCCCTTATACCAGGAATCCTTAGGGTGTGGAGGTGCCTGTCTCTAAGGTATTAACTTTTAAATTTTTAATATAATTTACTTCCTTCACCACCAGCAGGCGTGTCGGTACCCACAGCTAGTAGTTTAAGGAATGGTTCTGCACTTCTGGGGCCTCTTGTCTTCCTTCCGGGGGAAATTAGGAGCTGGTAGGAGACACATCCAAGCAAGCAGAACCTCAGAAATACCTAAAGAGTCATCTTTATGCGTGTAAACCAGATTAATTCAATCGAGCCTTATTTAAATATCTTCAAGCTCAAACAGGTTTATCTCAGAGGAGAAAAAGAGGATGAAATCTCCGTATGGGGACTTGAGTTATTGTAATATTTTAGGGAGGTTAGCAGGGGGCACCACTGATTACACTGCCATTCGTCCACACTACACTAACTTTATTACCTTTGTCTGGATTTAAAGTGTTTGATTGAGTTTATGTCACCTGATGTGTAAAAAAACCTTTGAATATGCTCATAGTTTTGTGTGTGAGTGTGCCCCGTGGCAGCGCTCATGAACTATAAAGCAATCTAGCGATTCCGCTTAAAGGTATAAACCCAGTTGATTCAGGCTGCTTTCTTTATGCGTTGGCTTATGCTTCAGGCTGGTGTTTTTATGTGGGAAGGAGCCTCATGGGGCGGGGGGCGGTTTGGAGGAGGGGAACGTCTGCCCGGAAGTTGTTACCGTCAATCTTAGGCCCGCACCACGATTTATCTTCTCCCTGCTGACTCAAGGGCACACGCAAATGACCATCCTGCACACTCACCTCCATCTCGGTCTTCTTCCTGGAGAGCTCAACCTGTGACACCTCCCTCTTATTCACCACTGGCCTGGCCCCTGGACTGGTGACCACGGGTTGAGGGCAAAGGTGAGGTCTAGGTGCCACTGAGTCCCTTAGGAGCTGTGTGACCCGGGGGTGGGGCAAGGGAGGGAGTTCCATAACCTTTCTGGGCTTGTTTTTCTAGTGACATGGGGATCAGTGATACCTGGCCCCTCTTTCCCATCCTCAGTCCCCAGGATCTGGAAGGGTCTTGCAGACAAGTGACAGCTGCTTGGCTCACATTAGCCAGTGTTCTCACACTCGGGCGTACATCAGAATCACCTGCAGTGTTTCTTAAAACACATCTGCAGGCCCCAGCCCAGAGTTTCTGATTCAGTGAGTCTGGGGTGGGGCCGGAGAATTTGCATTTCTAGCAAGTTCCCAGATGCTGCTGATGCTGCTGATATGAGGACCATAGTTGAACCATTGAGATAAACAAAAGGAAAATCCACACAAGGGCAGGAGTTGTTAGACCTTTCTTTGAACCGTATTGCTGAGGAATTGTCTAGAAAGCCTATCTATTGAATGTGATTAGGTTGGGGTGGAGCACAGAATCCTCTCCCACATAATAATCAACCAGATGCCATGGTGGGCTCATTTTGCTATGAGATGATGACGAAGATGAAGATGATGTAATAATTACTATGTTGCTCAGACTTGCTTTTACAAATGCAACAGTCCCTGACATTTTGAAGCAATTTGACAGCTGTCGTCAAGCGTTGGGTGACTGATTGGATTAAGGGTCGGTAAGGCCCTTTCCGATCCTGTGTTCTGAAAGTGGGGAGGAGTGGGCCAGGTGTCCCTGATCTCCAGGAGGGACTCAGTGGCACACAGACCTCACCTTTGCCCTCAACCAGTGGTTCCCAGTCTGGGGGCCAGGCAGGTGGTTAATAAGAGGGGGCTGTCTTAGCTCAGGCTGCTACAGCAGAACATCCTTGGCTGGGTGGCTTACACAGCAGACATTTCTCTCTCACAGTTCTGGAGGCTGGGTGTCTGAGATCAGGGTGCCCGCATGGTCAGATTCTTGGTGAGGACTCTCTTCCTGGCTTGGAGATGGTCACCTTCTTGTATCCTCATATGACGGAGAGCAGAGAGAGGAAGCAAACTCTTCCTATAAGGGCACTAATCCCATCATGAGGCTCCACCCTCATGACCTAATCACCTCCCAAAGCCCCCACCTCCTAACACCATCACACTGGGGGTTAGGATTTCACATATGAATTTTGGGGGGATACAATATTCAGTCTATGACAGGGCGTGCTGCAGGTTGGGTTCCCAGGAAGAAGACTGAGGCTGAGGTTAGGGTGCAGCATGTTTAATTTGGAGGGTCCCCCATTGGGCTGAGATGGCTGGTCCTTCACACCCCGGCCTCCATCAGTCACTGGCTGTGGGTCCCCCAGGAATGGGCTCTGCAGTCTACGGCTGGGTGCAGCCCATGCTCGCAGCAGCTGAGGCAACAAGGCCCTCATGGTGGGGGGTCTGGATGGCAGATCCCGTGCCCACCATAAGAAGGGGGGCTGCGAGAGCTGTAGACAAGGCCCCTGAGGAGCTGGTCCTGATATTTCAGAAGCCTGCGGGAAACTGGCTCATTGACCTGCGATAAGTCCCCACTGCGTAAAAAAATGTCGTCGCTCTGCTTTTGGCAGAAATAGTTACCTCGATGTTCTATCTTGTGCTTATCAGACCTTCTCTGGATCCTCTGATGCCCTGGTCCTGGGCCCTGCTGGCCTCTCACCCTCCTCGTGTCCCCTTCCCGTCTCCCCTCCCCTGGGGAAGCCTGTGCCGTCTCCAGGAGGGAGGCTTCGCTCTTGCTCATTACCTATTCTATCAAATCTTTTGTCTAAACACAGGAGTACTTGTGCGCCCCAAGAGGCGCAGGCTTTTGCAACTCAAAAGCCCAGCATCCATTCTTCTTTTCCTGATTCTCTCTGGGTCCCCCCTTCCCGGAGGCAGTGAACACAGAAGGCCCAGAGGACTGGACGGGAGAGGGGCAGAGTGAGGAGGATGCACTGGGCCCAGGGAGCACAGCAATTTCCATTTCAAATATATCATCTCATCTCATCCTAAGAATGTGGGTGTTGGGTGTGGCGTGGGAAAGTCGGTGGGGCCACAGGAAGAGACGAGAACAAGGCTTGGAAGGAAGAAGTTGATTACACTCACAGATCCCAGAGAGGGGGCACCACGTGGCACGTGGGGCCATGGGGCAGGCACCAGGGTTCTCAGGAGCCAGACAGGAGCCAGGGGAAAGCCTAGACCAAGCCTTTATTGGGATTTCCACTGGAAAGGCAAGGCAGGGCCCACTAAACAGCTTAGCATTGGCTCGCTGGAAGTATTCCAGCAGGCTCTGGGCTATAGGGCTGGTCTCTAGGGGCCTAGCCCTGGTGCTGGAATGATTTAGGGCAGGGGCAATATTGGCTTGGTGTGTGAGCATAAGGTGAGGAGGTGGTTGCTGGTATAGACTCCGCAGTGGTTGGTTTGCGTATGACAGGTGTGCTCACGGGCAAGTTGTTATCATCTTTAGGAATCAGCCAGCCCTGGAGGGGCAGGATCTCCTTGGGTCTGTCAGGCTCCCAAATGCCAGAGCATCAAAAATACAGAGAATAAGAAAATAAGTTAATATAATTGGCCCTGTAATGAATGGATGTCAAATAGATCAATCCAGAATCTAAGAAAACACAGTTAAGTGCATCCACGTTCATGCTCCTGTGGGCCCTGCCCGAGGTCTGCTGGGAGAATGGCCACGGCTGTCCCCTGGAAATCTGGGTCTCTGACTCTTCCCTTAAGCCTGGCACAACGTGCCCACAGCTCCCGTGGTGACCTTTCTGCATTTCCTGCTCTAATGCCTCCGTCTCCTTATTTGATTTCGTAGTAACATTAATGAGGTTTCTCTGTCTACAAAGAGATCATTTCCACTCGCGCTAATTTAGCTCTAAGTGCGAGAGCAGCGCTCAGGAGTGAGTGGGGCCCTGTGATTTCTTTATTTCCAGACTGCCGGTTTCTGCGGGTGTCAGTAGGGCACAGGTGTCTTCCGGGGCTGGCCTGGGAGTCTGAGGATTGAATGGCGTGGAAGAGGGACTTGCTGCTTCATACGTGGTGCATTTGGCTCAGGAAGGGAGACTGGTTTGGAAAATATCAAAAAGTATCTTTAATTTGGGCTGAATCAGGCTAGTTTTAAAATATTAAATACTATGAAACAGTGTTTTAGAAAAAAATAACTGGTTGGAAATTTATTTTGTGACTTGAGATTTTTCATCAAGGATGGGCCTTAAGATGGAGTTGTAGCTAGGTCCCTTGCTGGAAGCAGTTACATGAGCCTTTAAACCAGGGATTGCAAACTGAAACACTTGCAGGGCTTAGGGAACGAGGGCTGATGGGAGGGAATCAGGCTGGGTGTAAGGAATTCGCTGCTCTCTGCCTGTCTTTTGATTCTTCTTTTGATAGGGACTTGGGTACAGAGAAACATTTCTCTACTATAGGAAAAACAACATTGTAAGCTCAATGAAGCAACTGATACCCAGACTCAGGGTTGATGGGGCAATAGGGGATGGAGGAGACTGTGGCAAACTGGGGACCACATGCTCCAAATCAAGGAGGTGGTGACAGCTCAGCTCTAGCTGTTTGGTTCCAGGTGGGAATATAGGCCTGTGTTGTCAGAGCTGATTTATCCAGAAAGACCATATGTTTGGATTTTTCACGTGAAATCTCCCCATTTTCTAATATTAACAATTAATGACAATTAAAAAACATAGTGGGTGGGCAAAACAAAAGAACAACAATAGCAATCAGAACACATATACGCACCCCATCTGGTCTAAGGCCTTAAAGTATGACCTCAAGTTTTCTAGAATTTGGAGCTAGAAGGATCTCTAGGGCCCGCTAAATTCAACCTCCTGCCTAATTTAGGAGAGTTACATGTGCTGCCTTCTTACAGAGAGGCATCCTTCCTCTAGGATAGTCCTGCTGGTGGCGTGCTCACTGCTTCGTGAGATGGAGTTCTCCTTCTTGACTGGCCAGAGTTGGAAGAAGTTCTCCCGGGTGGGAAGGAACAGAATCCCAGGCAAAGCAAAATGTGAACCTTGTGAAACCTCAGGGCAGAGTGCAGCCAGCTGGGCCTCAGGGAGGGGCTGGCCTCAGGAAACGCGATGTCACCAGAACCCTCTGTCTCTTTGCCTTGCTTCTCTCGGCACACTTGTTTTCCTTTCTCCTCGCTCTCCCGTGGATGCTTTTCTCCTGTTCTCTGGTCCCCACGGTGGGATATGGTCTCCTCACACGTTCTTCCTTTAGATGCTTCTGTTCCGGCCTTTGCAGACACCCACACTCACTGTCTCTGGGTCTCAATTCCACAGGCCCAGGAGAGAGAACCTGATTGGCTCACCTGGAGTCAGGTGTCCAGCCCTGGTCCGATCAGCTATGGCCAGGGGTGAGGTTGCACGGAACAAAGATGGCTCCTGAGCAAACCTGGCCAACTCCCTGGGCTGGAGTGACTCCCAGAATGGCCAGGAGCCCCAGAAGGTGTCCCTGTGATTCTGCGGAGCTAACTTTGTGTCGGGGTGGTCGTCTTAGTCCTGCCTCCCACAGAAGCACAGAGACACCCCCACCCGCCGCTGAGGACTCGTCTCCCTGAGTGTCTGCCTCCCGGCTGGATATTCACAGTCCTTCCTTCCACCTGGTTCCTGAACAGTGAGGCCCCAAAGGCCTCCGCCCTGGGCGCCCCCTCAGGAAGAGCTTTAGTTGGTCAAAATTTTCTTGAAATGTGCTATCCGATCCCATCCCAGCCCTCGGGGACAGTTGCAAAAATAGTGACATTCCTAAGAACTCAAAAGGGTTAATCATAAGATGAAAGCTACTCAAAAAAATCCGCTGGCTCTGTGTCTGGAGCCCCGTGGAGCTAGGAGGGAGCAGCCTGCCTCCCCGCGACATGCCGACATGGGAATGTGAGCTGTCTCATTCTGAAAAATCCATCTGTCATCGCCCAGGAGCTTGGCAGAGGAAATGACCCCCTTGCGGAGCCGCCTCTGACCCTCTCCTCCCCAGGTGGAATTAAACACTCTCTCCTGTCCGTTTCCTCAGCACCGTGTCCGTCTTCTTAGGATGGCTGTGTCCCTGTCGTAGCATGGCCATTCAGGGTGAAAATAGCAAGAGTTCATATTTATGGAGCATTCATATGTGCTGGGCACTGTGTTAAGTTCTCAACAGGGAGTAGCCAGTTACTTGTCCCAAATGTGCTAATCAGATATTAATAACAATAATGACTATTTATGGAGCATGGTGCGAAGCCCATTTTGTACATCACTTCATTTTCTATCCTTGTAATCACCTCCCGAGGTCGTACTGTGATCGTCTCCATTCCACAACCCCAGAGAGATAAAATAACGCGCTTGAGGTCACCCAGCCAGGACGTGGCAGGACTGGGACTTGAACCTGGGTCTGACTTTGGCATTTGCGCGTGGCTTGGCTCTCTCAGACAACTTGGTGTTTGTCCCTGTTTCTGCGGGTCTTGGCCCACATGAGGAGCTTGAAAGAAATGACCAAAGGAGAGAAGGAGCAGGAAGGCAAGAGGAATTTTGGGAAGACAGGCAAAACCAACCACTTGTAGGCGACACCTGGGGGCATCTTGTGGGGAGAATTCCCGACGTGAGCTTGGACCGGGTTCCGTCTGTCTGCTCATCCAGGTCAGACCAGAGGCAACAGAAGACAAGTTTCCTTGAGGTTCTTGCTTGTGTGTTAGTTTCACTTGCCAGCCAGGCACGCTGACAGCTCTGCCAGGGGGAGCCTCCTTGTCACCCGTCACCCACAAAGGACTGGCAGAGACTGTCTTTCGTCCCCCTCAGAGGCACTCGGATCCGAGATGGAGTTGCCTTTTTGTTTAAGTGCATTCCACCCCCCTCCTGGGGCTTGAGGATAAGCTTACAAGCCTCTTCCTACTTTTAAAAGATGGGGCCTGTGACAAGGCACTGACAGCAAGCCCTCATCCTCTTTGATTTGATAGAATGTGCAGAAAAGCGGGGAACAGGTGAGCGCCTTGCTTTGCGTTTCCGTGGGGGCTGCAGAATTCCATGTGACGCATCCCCACCTTTGCCACCCTCCAGACCCAGCTCAGAACCAAGGAGGGGGCAGGGGGAGGGGAGCACTTACAGAGCTGTGTGTGTGTGTGTGTGGGTTGTCAAGCCACAGTTGCCCACGAGCATGGCTGTGCTGCGTGCTTTAGGCAATTATCAGCTATCTCTCTAATTCTGTTCAAGGTGACTGTCAAAAATCCACAGAAGACTCTCCTAATGAAATGGAAAAGTGTGCAAATTTATCCTCCTGCATACAGATGCCTTTTCTTTTTATCTCCTAATAATTGCTCCCTTAGGTTCAGCTTCATGATATTAAAGGGTCTTTTCTTGTTCAACAATTAGTCAAAACAGTCCACCTTGTGTGCCTTCTGGAATCTGGACTTTGGGGACTGACGGGCAGGGACTGGGGGCCTTGCAGTGAGGTCTCTGCCCTTTTTCTTCCTTTCCCTTTTTATTTTATTTTATTTATTTAGTTTTATCTTACAGGGGTGGTTTGAATGCAGGGGAAATGAGATGTTCTTGAGAGTGAATATGTCTGAGGGAAAAAATCTTTCAACAAGTCAAGATGAAACGATGGCTCTGGAAGGACACGTTCTGGTTGAGGTTGTCACAGCGACTGATTGTGGGTTTGATGAAACTAGTGTCTAATGCCAGGGACAGTTAGCAGGTTCACCTGGGTCCTGCTTTAGGCTTCTGGCGTCAACCCTAATCACTGGGTTCTAAGTCACCTGTTTTGTTTTAACTGTATTTGAATTTCTCATCTCTTGGATTTCACAGAAGCGATTCTGGGTCAGGTAGTCCATTCGTGTCCTGGCACCTGTCATCAAACCTGGAAGATCTCTCGGAAGCTGAAAAATGATTAGCTTCCGCTACAAGGAGACGGAGGCCAGCTTGAGGAATCTGCTGCACTTTTCTCTCAAATAGCCACGCTAGAAAACAGGGCGATAGTTTGGAAATCACAATCGAGTCTCTGAAAGAGAGAGTGTGTCAATCCACAGGATTCATATATTTTTAATACAGCCTCATGAAGGAAATGCGAAAGCATAGCTGTGCTGTAAGGAAGGTCAGGCGTGGGGGGGGGGGTTACTGCAAAGCTAGTTTGAGGTTTTATTGCCAGTTAGGTTGGAAGGCAAAAACTTAGAGCTGAGGTTGGCAAACTGTGACCTACGAGCCAAATCTGGCCCCCAGCTTGTTTTTATAAATAAAGTTTTATTGGAACACAGCCACGCCCATTCATTTGCATATATCTGCGCTGGTTTTGGAGCTACCAAGGCAGAGTTGAATGGATGTGACATGCAAAGCCTAAAATATTTCCTATCTGAAAATGTTTGTGCACCCGTGTGTTAGAGGATGGTACTCCCTCTCTACCCTTTCCAAAAGTGAAAGTGAAGACCGAGGCAGCTAGATCATGCATTGGTTCACGGCTGTTGAGGACTGCTCATTTACCTTTGTTTCACCTCTTCTGGGCTACTTTTCTCTTCACCTAAGGGTGAGCAGGGGAGAGGACGGGGGACTCTTGTTGGGGGGGATTTCCACATCTTAGCAGCAGTTCTCACAAGAAGGCTTTGGGGACAGAAGTTGGACATCTTTGTCATCATCAGGCCTGGCATTGATTAGAAGCTGCAGTTTTTGTAGGTTAAAAAAATGGTCGGATAGCAGCAATTTCACATGGTTCAGCCTTGTACGTGTGCATTTTCTACCCTGAGGCTCCCGTTTTTGCCGAAGGTCAGCGGAGGGAGAATAAACAGCCACGCCGGCTTTTCTTTGCCCTGTTTAATCTCCGCTCTTGCTTCTCTAAACATGGAGGGGTTCTGCCTCTGGGCTTGGCATCTGCCATCAGGTGCTAGCGGTGGTGGGGGAGCCCTGTGGGTGGAAGCTGTGTGTGTGGGGTGCTCCAGGGGGGCTGCTGTGTTGCCAGGAGCTGGATCTGCTTTCTTGGGTGGTGAGGTAGGCTGGAGAAGCCTCCCCCCACCCCCAGACTATGCTAATCCCTGGAACCTGTGGATGTGACTCTATCCGGCAAAGACTTTACGGATGGGATTAAGTTAAGGATTTTGAAATGGGGAGGTTATCCTTGGTTATCTGGGTGGGCCCTAAATGCCGTCACAAGTGTCCTTATAAGAAGGAGGCAGAGAGAGATCTGGCACAGACAGAAGAGAAGGTGATGAGACCATGGAGGCGGAGACTGGAGGGATGTGGCCAGAAGCCAAGGAACGCCTGCAGCTGAAGTTGGAAGACGCAAGGAACAGATTTTCCCCAAGAGCCTGGAGGGAGTGTAGCCCTGCCAACTCCTTGATTTTGGTGCAGTGATGCTAATTTTGGACTTTTGGCCTCCAGAATTAAGAGAATAAATGTGTGTTGTTTTAAGGCACCAAGTTGGTTATGCCACCATTTGTTACAGCAGCCGTAGGGCCCTAATACTATGGTTTTCAAACTGTGCAAGTTTTCACCATATTTCCTTCTTTAGTTGCTCAAGGAATATTTACTGAGAGCCTCTTGTGTGCCAGGCACTGTTCAAGGGGTGTGTACAAAACAGGCACAGTTCTAGCCAGCCCTGATGGCCTAGTGGTTAAAGTTTGGTGCTCTCAGCGCTTTGGTGGCCCAGGTTTGGTTCCTGGGCGCGGCTTCCATGTGGCAGTGGCTCACATAGAAGAACTAGAAGGACTTATAACTAGGATATACAACCATGCACTGGGGTTTTGGGGAGGAAAACAAAAGAGAAACAAACAAACCAACCAGGCACAGTTCCTGCCTCGTGGGATGTTGTGCCCAGTGGGCAAGGCAGATAGTCAACAAATAAATGAGATGCTCTCACGCAGGGATAAGGGCTGTGTTCCTGGTATTCTCCTTGCACAAGAAATTCCCCCAAACTTGGTGCCTTACAGCAACCATTTTATGATGTTGCCAGACTCTGCAGGTTGGGGATTTGACCAGAGCACAGCAGGGGTGACTATTTCTGCCCCACAATGTCTGGGGCCTCAGCTAGGAAGGCTCGAAGGGGTGACTTGATGGCTGGGGGCAGGAATCACTGAAGACTCCTCCACTCACACGTCTGGCCCTTGGGCTGGGATGACTTGAAGACTAAGACTGCTGGTCAGAGCATCTTCATGTAGCCTCTGCGTGTGATTGGGCTTCCTTACAACATGGCGGCCTTCGGGCTCCAAGTGTGAGGCAAGTTGTGTGGCCTTTTAGGACCCTGCCTCCAAAGTCACACAGCATCACTTGTGCTGCACTCTATGGTCAAGTAGTCACAAACTCGCCTGTGTTGAAGGGGAGGGGACATAGACCCCACCTCTCGGTGGAAGGAAGGACAAGATTACATCATAGAAGAGCATGTGGGATGGGAGATGCTGTTGCCGCCATCTTTGGAAAATACTGTGAAGATGATAAAACAGGACTACAGGAATGAGAGTGACTGGAACATGGGGACTACTTTGGATGGTCAACAAAGGCCTCTCTGAAAGGTGACATTTAATCTAAATTCTGATTGGGCAGAAGGAGCCAGCCTTGGCAAGATCTGGGGGAAAGATGTATCCTGGTGGGGGGAGATATTTGTATCCTCAACAAAGGTGTGGGCTGGCTCGACCAATCAGCAAGAACACCTTGGCCATTGGGAACAGATGCCCACTGTGCACTACGAGGATGACTGTGCTGATGGTGTCCGGGCAGAGAGAAGACTGAGGGCAAAGTCCCTGGGATGGGCATGAGCTTCGCTTCCCCATCACTCTGTCTTCCAGCCCTGTGATCCTGTTTTATGGTCTTCTTTGCATTTATCCACTTTCTGAAAGTATCTTATTTGTCCATTTGTTGATGCTTTGTCTCCCACACTTATACATCTCCATGAGAAAGGGGACATTTTCTGTCTGGGAAACCTGCATTCCCAGTGTGTGTGGGAGCACCTGGCATATGATGGGTATCCGGTAAAAATGTGCAGAGTGAATGATGTGTTTCAGGGCGGGCTTACCTCCTAGCCACAGGGCTGCCTGGCAAAGAATTTCTCTTGAATTTTGATGTGTGTAGCTGCAGTAATTGTCACAAGATGAAGCAATTAGAGAAAAGCTGAAGAATGTCATCAACCGTCCGGACGCTGGCAATTTGTCATCGGGTCGCGTTGGAACCTGGTAACGATGCTACTCATACGGGCCATTGGTCTTTTAAATGAGATTCTCTTTCCGTGATTTGAAAAGTGCGCTGAGAGTAGAGTGGGAACCGAGCCTAAGGAACCCCTTGTAAATGGTTTCTGTAATTAACCCCCCGGGACGCTTGGGCAGTGGCATCGCGTCCATTACTTACCCTGGGAAATAAAGATAAATGTGCCTGGAGAATAGGCCTGGGAGGGTATAAATCTTGCTTGTTTGTGGGGGAAGGCAGCACACAAGGACTTGTCACTGTGATTCAGGTTCCTTTATGAGCACACGCATACTGGTAGGAGCTGAGATTTAGAACCGAAAGGTTGCAAGAGAGGACGGGTGTGTCCGGTTGTCCTTGTGGCTTTGGGCCGAGCTCCCTGCGGTGTCTGCTGGTCAGTTCTTGATGAATCCTGTTGACCCGGAGGAGATGGTCTCTTCACTCAGTTGCAGACTCAGCAGCCGCCGTCCTCGGGAAGGCCTTCTCGTAACCACAGAAATTACATTTTGCTCCTGAGTGAGCCGTGGATGCAGGCTGGCGTGGTAGAAGCTGCTGATATCCACAGAAGACGTTGTGCAGACCAGGATGGGGCCATGACAGAGAGATCAGAGCAGATGTGGTTATCCAGGGACGTGTTTACTTTGGTCCCTTTTCCATCGTGCATTTACGTGTTTGCTCAACGTCTTTCGAGTTGTGGGCAAGCCTTACGCTAGAAGCTGTGGTTTTCTTCAAAGCAAGTCCTGGTGTCTGGACCACATCATGGCCTGAGTTAGTTCCAGTGTTTCCCAAGCTGCTGTTGCTTTGGAACCCCCTTGTCACCGTGTACCGGCTCTCCTGTGACTTCTTAATACTTATGTTTAAATTGACCCACTTGTTTTTAAATTTAAGTGCCAGGTTCAGCTTTGTCCTGAGTCAAAAATCTCACTGGTTTGTTCATCCACATTTGTTGAGCCAGTTATATTTTTTTCTAACTCATATTAAAATAAATATATGTATTAATCAAATTTCCCTTGTCTGCCACCACAAGTGATGTTGTGTCCCACCCGTCACCTTCCCTAGCACCGTGGTTTGCTTTCTTCATGTGGAGAAACGAAATGTTTCCTTGGTTGAACATCTTTCTTACTTTGGCAACTTGGTGAAACTTACAGCTTCTGCCCATTGTCTCCTGTTAGGTTAATGTTATGTGTCACCTTGACCGGGCTAAGGGGTGTCCAGAGAGCTGGTAAAACATTATTTCTGGGTGTCTGTGAGGGTGTTTCTGGACGAGATTAGCATTTGAATCGGTGAACTGAGTAAAGAAGATCAGATCACCAACGACAGTGGGCATCGTCCGGTCTGTTGAGGGCTTGAATAGGACAAGAGGCAGAGGAAGGGTGAATTCGCTCTCTCTGCTTGAGCTGGGAATCTGTCTCCTCCTGCCTTCGGACATTGACGCCTCTGGTTCTCAGGCCTGTGGGCTCAGACTAGGACTAACACCACTGGCTCGCCTGGCTCTCAGGCCTGTGGGCTGGGACTGGGACCACGCCACCAGCTTTCCTGGGTCTCTGGCTTGTAGATGGCAGATCATGGGGCTTCTCAGTCTCCATAATCATGTGAGCCCATCCCTCGTAATAAGTCTTTTTATATATATCTATATATCTCCTGTGGTTCTGTTTCTCTGGAGAACCCTGACCAATGTGCCTCCCCAGTGAGAGGTTTCTGGCCCAGGTGTTTTAGGGCAAGGATAAATCCTGTCTTAAATTCTGTGACTGTTCTCGTTGCCCATTTTTTTTTTTCTTTCTCTTTGTGCAAAATGATGTCAGGTCATATACAAGAAAGATCACTGTTGACTGACTTCTAGAAAATTCAGAGTGAGTCTCCCGAGAGCAACAGGTCAGTTTTCATGGACCTGAAACACACTCTTATATTTCTCTTGCATCGTTCCTGGTGCCTAGAATGGGACTGTGTACCAGGGGGTCTTACTCTAACATTGTCTGATCCAAGGTCTGGTGGAAGGGACCTTAGTGCTCAGCTGAGAGATGCTGCTCATTGGTGATGTTTGGTGGAGAGGTGAACTCGTATATATCATGACCAGATTTCCTAGACCCCAAATCAGGATGTATTATCTGAATTTATTAATGTGCAGTGCCCCATGAGTGTAGGAAAATCAAATTGTCATTAGTTATGTGGTTAACCAGTGGATTTTATTGAAAGAATGGCATTACATGAAAATGTAATGGTTTCAGAATATCTGGAATGTACAAAGGCTGAATGGGAAATTTCTCAAACCAGAGGAAGGAAAGTTGTATGTGCTCCTGGACACTGGAATTAGCGTCAGTAATTCATGGCCCTTATTTCCCCTAAGCAAAAGATGCAAAATGATAACCCTTGGACTGAATCTGGCCAACAGATATATTTTGTTTTGCTTAAAGGTGGCTGTAGAAAAATAAGGGCCAACATAAAAAAATCAGACTGTTGCTCATAAATATCTGGATTTTTGGTCTGTCTTGAAACAGGGGAAGCTCTGGCAACATTGACCCTGCATTCCCACTTAGAAACAGACTCCTGGAATGGAGTTGACTAGTGCATGTTCCCTTTAGACAAAGTGTGGGCTCACCACTTTGCCACAGTCGCCACCACCCCCTCTTGTCTACCTTGCACTGAGGCTGTCAGTTACCATTATAATCCTCCTTGAACTATAGTATAGTTTTTCTTGTGGTAGACAAGTACCTCTCTATTCCTCAGACTCTATCAAAAATGAGAGAGAATTCCAGAGGGCTGTGTGTTCAAGAACAATAGGAGAGAACATCTTTGCAGAAGTGAAGATCATTCCTATGTACTTAATATGCAAGCAAAGTGCGTTGGCGGCCTCTGTTCATTTAATGTTGCTGTCTGGTCCCTGCAGGCATTTGACTTTCTGACCCCTGCATCCAGCTAAGAGGTCAGAGAAGGGCCCTGCAAGGCAGACTGTCTATTGGGAAGCCCCTTGCAGGGCCTGGTGCCCCCAGATGCAATAAACTGGTCTCCTGGGCCCTTGGGGATGGAGTGGATTGGAGTCTGTTTCATCCTTAATGAACGAATTGAATAGCTCGCAGCAGGGGAAGCTTTTACCCAGCAGTTTTCCACTTAAAACTCCTCTTTCCTTCCCTTCTCAACTAAACAATCGAGTTTGCTCTTGTGTATTATGCTGTGGAATTGGGGGTGGCAGTTTTACATCTGTGGGGACATTCATCCCTGGTTTGAGGTCAGATTTTCCTTATATAGTGTCTCTGTACCCCCCTTCATGGAACACGGAAAGCAGCACAGAGTGGATGTGAGCAGGTTCTTTCCTGCTGGATGGTGTAGGGAGGTGGACACGTGCAGATTGCTCGTGTCATTGTGTGAGGTGTCCGACCTTTCTGGGCCTCAGTTTCCTCATTTGTACAGCAGGCACAATAACAACCACACTTATCCTCGCAAGGCTGCTGTGATCGGGGTAAGCTCTTACGTGTAAAGCACTTAGTGCCTGGCACGTAGTGAGGACATTCTGTTTGTTCAGGGCCCTCTTCCCAGCACTCAGACTGGTTTTGTTCCTTGTGGCCTCTTCAGCACCTAGGACAGCTCCTGGCCCTTGGTTGTCAGTCAATAGTTGTTGCAAGAAAGAATGAATGACTGGTTTCAGGATGGTTTTGAAGTCGCTGTGCATCTGAGATGTGGGTACAAAGACAGCCTCCAAACCAGAAGTCAGACATGTGGTCCGACCAAGGATTTTGGTGTCCCTCCCGTGTGCAAGAGATGGCCTGGAACATGTCATCTGGATGTGAAACACTGGTATCTGTAGATGTGTTGAAGGTTCCTGGGGAGATGGGACCAGACATGGAAGTCACAACCATCTCGGGGAATTGTGGAGTAGATTTGCTCCCAATGATGGCCCTGCCTGCCGGCTGTTGGGGAAAGGTCAGGGCTGGTGTACTAGTTTCCTGTTGCTGCTGTAACAAATTACCACAAACTTAGCGGTGTAATACAACACAAATTTATTATCTTATAGTCTGGAGGTCAGAAATCTGAAGTGGTCTTAGGAGCTAAAATGAAGGTGTCGGCAGGGCTGTGTTCCTCCTGGAGGCTCCAGGGGAGAATCTGTTTCCCTGCCTCTTCCAGCTTCTAGAGGCACCTGCCTTTTCCGTGGCTAGTGGCTCATTCTCCATCTTCAAAGTGCATCACCCTGACCTCTGCTTCCAACGTCACATCTCCTCTCTGACTCTGACCCTCCTGCCTCCTTCTTATAAGGACCCTTGTGATGATTGGGCCACCGGGATAATCCAGGATCTCTGCATCTCAAAATCATGAACTTTAATCATGTCTGCAATGTCCTTTTGTCCTGTAAAGTAACATATTCACAGGTTCTGGGGATTAGGACGTGGACCTTTTTGGGGGCAATTATTCCATCTACCACAGCTAGATAAGGCCCTGGGGAGTCAGAGAGTGTAGGATGCTCAGGGTGGAGCTGCTGCAGCCAGGAGGGGACCAGGCAAAGCAAGGGACCTGCAGGTGGGGCTCCAGGCCCAGGATCAGGTCTGTCTCCACAAGTGCCCGATGCGGGCTTCGTCTGTGATTGCTGGAGTGGGAGCCTTGAAGCAATTTCCCCCAGGCCGGGAATGTTCATGAGTGAGCCGTGTAGGAGCGCTGAAGAGGACAGAGCTGTCTTGGGCGGGAGGAAATTTGTTGGTCTTTCTCAGCTCAGGTCTATGGGGGTCTCGGGAACAGGAGGATCTGTGAAACAGAAGCAGCTTGCGGCCAGCGCACACTTTCCACATGCCGCGCACACCCTCCCTTTTAATCAAAACCACACACCTAATTTTCAAAACACGATTTTAAGTGGCCTAATTTATTTTCCGGTTTGCTTTTCCCCCTTTGATTATAAAGGCCATCTGCATTCATTGTAGAAATTTAGAAACTGTGGCAAAATAGAAAGAAGAAAATAAAAATCATCCAAGATTCCGCTGGCTAGAGGTGGCCGCTGTGGGCGCCCTGGTGCGGTTTCCTCCACTCTTTCTCCTTGTGTGGGCGCTTGCACCCCCACGCACGCACACGCACACTCACATCTTTCCTTGTGAAATGCACTGATTTTTAAAACTTTTCTTGAGCTATAATATGCATACAGAAAAGTGCACACATCACAAGTGTGCAGCTTGCTCACTTGGACAACCTGAACACTCCTGTGACCAGTTCCCAGAAGCCTCTGCAGTCTGCTCCCGTCCCTGCAGCGGCCCCCACCGCCGCCCCATTGACACCATCTTGACTTCTAACCGCAGAGATTCCTTTGCCTGTTTTTGAACTTCATGTAAATGCGATCATGCTGTGGGCCTCTTTTGCTCACCTTTAAGTCTGTGAGATTCATCCACGGCGTTGCACGTCGTTGTGGCTCATTCATGCTCGTTGCTGTAGAACAGAGGTTGGCAAACTGTGACCTGGGGGCCAGATGGAGCCTGTGGGCTAAGAATAGTTTTTACTTTTTTAAAGCGTTGTAAAAAAATACAAAAACAAAACCAAAAATGCAACAAAGGCTATGTGGCCAGCAAAGCCTAAGATATTTACTGTCCGGCCCTTTATAGAAAAAGTTTGCCGACTCCTGCTGTAGGGCATTGCCTTACCTTATCTGCATATATCCCCATGTACCCATTCTGTTGATGGGCATTTGGGCATTAATTTCATTTTAAAATCAATGTGTTATAACTTAGCATAATTATGATTAAAAACATTTAAGAGTAATATATGCACATGGTAACAATTTAAATGACACAAAAGGGCATTAAATAAAAAGCAAAAGTCTAGTTGCTCAGGCCAGGCCCATTCACAGAGGTCACCACTGCTAACAGCATCTTTTGGGGGAGGTTTTTCTGTTTTGGCATAGTTGGGGTTGAAGGTCAAGTTTGGGGTGTGGGTTGGGGTTGGGGTTAGGCCTTCCCCACTCCACAATTGTAAAAAAATGATGAGGTTTTCTTCTAGTGCTTCTATGATTTCTTAATAAAGTATTTGACATTTGGGATATATTTTAGCATTAGGGTGAATTAGCGCTCCATCAAAATCCCAACAGCTCATCGGTTGTCTCAACGTGAATTGTCAAACAATTCAGTTTTTTCTGATTGTTTTGAGTGAAGTCATTTCATTTGGAGTTGAATACGTCATAGGGCACTTTGGAATGTGTCACCCAGTGAGACCCTCCCTGACGAGGAAATCAGCGAACTGGATGTGGGGACCGGTGCCCCACAAACTTGGGGGTCCGCAGGGGCCAGGCCGGCAATGTAAACGGAGAAGCAGGCCGGGTAGTTGCATGTTCAACATTGGGAATCTTCTTCCCGTTCACAAAAATACATCCTTTCTCTCCATCTTTGGGAATGGGAAAGCTGCTGAATCATGGAGACCCCAGAGTCCAGTGGCTCAAGTGAGACAGAAATTTTTTCTTTCTCATTTAACCATCCTGAGGTAGGCAGGGAGTCCTGGGTAGGCAGTTCTCTGATCTATGAGGTCATCCTGGCATCCGGGGTTTTCTATCTCTTTGTTCTGCCACCCCCTAGGATGGCGTCTGCAGCTCGTGATGGAGGTTGTCGCATCCCCATGGCACATTCCATGTTGGATATCAGATAGGAAGCAGACGGTGGGAAAGGATGTGACCTGGGAACTGCACACATCACTTCAGTTCATGTCCCAGAGCTTAGAACTGAGTTATGTGGGCACAGTTAGCTGCCAGGAAGACTGGGAAAGGTGACATCTGGCCTTGTGTGCAGCTCAAGCTTGGGGGGTTCTATTACCAAAAGGAAGAAGGGGAGAAAGGAAATTGGAATTAACCATTTTCCGCCACTTTCTCTCTTTTTTGCTCTTACTTCTGATACGCACAAGGTTATAGAGGACTGTTTCTCTACTATAAGGAAAGCAACACTGCAGGTGGGATGATGAGAGGTAGCTGAAACTTGCACTTGTGGTTGGGAAGACAATAGGGAGTGGTGGGGACTGTGGCTCCTCAGAGAGCTTGAGCCTGGGGGAGCAGGTGCTAATCAGTGACTGCTCCTTATTGCCCTGCAGGAATGCAAGCTTAGAGTTAACAGATCAGATTTTTCCAAGAGAAGCCAGAAATCGTATATATTTTTTTAAATGAAAAGTTTCTTTTCAATCTTGGTTCAATTTAAGAAATGCTGTGCGGACTAATCAACATAGATGTGCAAGGCAATTTGGCCTGTGGACCTCCAATTTATGATCTCTGCCCTAACCATGCCACGTTGAGACAATATTATCTTCTGACTGGCAGAGCCTGGGGACACCCTGGGACCTGTCAGCTTCATAAATGGGGAAGTTGAGACTCATCTTTATACACCAGTGATGGCAGTGATGTATACTTTCTCTGGAGGGCAATTTGGCATTATCTATCAAAATTACAAATGCACACATTCTTTGACCCATCAATTCCACTTCTGGGAGCACATCATTCAGAGAGATTGTACATGTGCAAATTAACCTAGGTATGAGGTTACTCGTTGCAAACTTGCGGTAGCAAAAGGCTGGAAGCAACCTGAATGTCCATCAAGAGGGGACTGGTTGAGTAACTGTTGGTGCATTTATACAACGGAATGTTATGCAGTCAAAAAAAAAAAAGAAAATACTCTGTGTATCAGCTGTAACCATAATGTATTGCTAAATGAAAAATGAAACAAAATAAGATGCAGAATAGTGGATCTAGTATGCAGCCATTTATGTTTACAAAAGAAAGAATATAGATAGGTGTGTGTGCTTTTTGCATGCATAAAATATTTCTGGAAGGTTCATAAAAAACCGATATCATTGGTTGCTTCTGGAGATTTGCGTGGCTGCAAGACAGTAGTGGAAGGGAGATATTTTACTCAAGAATCTTGTACCTTATGAAGTTGAACCATGTAAATATTTTACCTATTTGATAAATAAATAAAACTAAGATTAAAGAACAAGAAAGATTAATGAGGCTCAGAGAGGGCGAGAGTTTCCTGAGTGTCACACAGCAGCTTGGAGCCAGGATCAGCATCCATTTCTGCATCTCCCAGCGTGGTATTTTGTTTCCCTGGCAATCTTCCTACGCTGCTGGTTTTTGCCTACAGAGGCTGTTCAGAAGAATCTCTACCTTATTAACTAGCAGGTTGGAATATATTTTACCAGCTGATATAATTAATTTGGTTCTTTGCCGGAGCCGCTGTTTCCTCTACCTTAATAACAGCCCTGAGGCAAGACCCTCTTCTGCAGGATCTTGGGCTCCAAGATCCACCTCTGATTATATCTGCAGTTACTTTGCAGTTCACTGAGCGCCCTGGGCCGGTTCCCCTGCGTTGGCTTCATCACCTGAGCGCTTGTTACGTTGGCAGCTGATGCGGGGGCCCGGCGCCGCAGAGTGTTGTTGGAATTCCAGCAGCTTGGAGGGTCTTCATGCCACCTCACCTTCCTCCAGTGGCAGCAGGAAAAATAATGATTTTGTGGCTGCCGAAAGTGGGGTGGCAAGTGTGGGGCGTTTGTGGAGGGAGGCAGGCAGCCTTTCCGGTTCCCTGGCAGAGAGGCTGTTTAATGACATTTTTCTTGAAGATGAGAGAGATGTTGGGAGCTGCGTTGGGACTGGAGCCTGGTAATTAGCTCTACCTGTGTCCTGAGGATTCTCACCACAGTTGCTTGTCAAGGGAGCTTGGGAGAGGATATACTGTGTTCTGACCCAAGATGAATTAGAACTTGCTCCTTGTTTAAACAAAACGAGAAATCCAGGTGTCGGGGGATTGTGCTGTCGCCTGAAATTTCCCTAGTGTAATAGGATCCAGCAGGGGGCATGACTGATTGCGTATATTGTATGTCTTAGGTACCACGTAGGTTTGGCCGCAGATACTGAGGCCTCAAATAACAATAGCATAAGCAAGTTTCTCGTATAAAAGGGCGTAAATAAGCATCCAGAACTGGTACAACAGCCACCCTTTGCCAAACACTCAAGGTTCAATGTCCTTCCAGCTCACAGCCATTCCTAAGGAGTGGATCTCTCCTCACGGTCCAAGATAGAGCCCCAGCCATCCCTCCCGCATTCCAGGTAGCAGGAAAGGGGAAAGGTCGAGAGCAAGAGAGTAATGGCCTTGCTCCTTAAGATCACTTTTTAAGAAGTTGCTCGCAGAACCTCCTAACGTCCCATTTCCAGAACTTAGTATGTTAACTTGGGTGCCCCTTGAAGCAGAACCTGATATAAAGGCTTGCACGCAGGTGATTTATTTTGGGAACGGATTCAGAGGAACTGGAATGGGGTAACTGGGAAGGAGGGAAAACCAGTTCAAGGCTGCACAAGGGAGCTGGTTACACTGTGGGCAACTGGGGTTCGGTCCTGCTGAAATTGCTTCCAGGAGCAGTGCAGAGGACACCTCCGGAGCCCAGAGGCAGTAGAGGGTGTGTTTACCCCCAGGCTGCCGTACCCCATTGGTCGAGAGTTCCTCCCAGCTCCTTAATTCCCTTGCACTTGCAGTTTTATGCACGTGCAGAATGGCTGGAAAGAATCTCTGCAGAGACTCTCTGGGCAGAGAGCAAGGGGTACGTGGTGCTGCAGAGGTGCTGCCAGGCTACCTGTGTGCGCCCCTTGTGGCTGCAACAACAGCCAGAGCAAAAAGATGGGCTGAAAGGATTCGAGATGGGGCTTGGTTATATGGCCCCACTCAGCTGCAAAGGAACCTGGGAAATGTAGTTTTCATTCACCGGAGGCTGCGAGCCCAGCACAAACCAGGGGATTTGGACAAATGGACAGACTCTGGCACATCATAATCTTTATTTGTCCCAAAATTAGGTATTGTGTCAATCTCAGTGATCTGGAACTCAACTGAGAATATATAAAAGCCCTCTGAGTGGCCAGTATAGCTGTCAAGGTCCATGCCCTGAAGCACATAGTTATAGGATGGCTTCCGAGACCCCCTTGGAGACCTGTTTACTCTTACTTTGGACACAGTTCTAACAAGCAGAGTGGTCTATCTTCCAGGTGCCAACACATGGAAGTAGATGGACACGGGGGAATTGCTAAGGTCCATCCGCAGATGGAACCCTCACATTTTCTCCCAACCCCAGTCTGTCTCTAGAGAATTTCAGAGTGACTTATAAAAAGACAGATGTCACTTCCTCCTTTAAAACTTCTCAATGCCGTTGGGAGCTGGTCCTTGCCTTCTTCTCCATTCTCTTGTCTGTCCCCCTTGGAGCCACTCTCCATGCTGAATTTCAGATCTTCCAGTGCCCTCTACACATGTTTCCTCCCGTCTAGAGTCTTCTTCCCTCCCTCCTTCCCAATCTGAACACTCCTGATCATCCTTCAGTTTTCTGCTAACATTAGATTGGCTAGGCCCTTGCATCACAGGCTCTGATGGCATATACTGTGTCATCATCACTTGTTCAGTGGTCTTTTCACTCAACTGCATCGTGTGCTCTGTGAAGGCAGGCAGGGAGCCATGTCCGTCCTGTTCATTGCTGTATTTCTAGGACCTGGCACA
The DNA here is from genome assembly GCF_020826845.1 of Diceros bicornis minor. Taxonomy (NCBI): domain Eukaryota; kingdom Metazoa; phylum Chordata; class Mammalia; order Perissodactyla; family Rhinocerotidae; genus Diceros; species Diceros bicornis. The sequence goes on along the minus strand of NC_080774.1, from coordinate 5,584,410 downwards.
CAGTAGGTGCCAGTACGTCTTTGTGGAATGGATGGATGGATGGAAACAAACCATATCTCCGATCCCAGGTAGCTTCTTTCTAGCATGTGCCCTTGGTTCCTGGGTGAGAGAGGGTGCAGAGCCCATGCCAAACCTCTCCCACTGCTGGGGTGCAGTTCCGAGCTCACGCTTTCTTGCTGGGGGCTGAAAGATCAGCATGTGGCTCTACTTTAGAACTACTCTTAATAGCTGCTGTGCCCAAAGCTCAACACAGAGATCCACAAAGGAGGGAGCCCAGGGAATCCATCGCTCATCCAACAAAGTGGGACACTGCCTCCTACTGGATCTTGGATGTGTTGGAGGCTGAGGCAGCTTGGTGTTGGCCAAGCTGGTTATCTTTTCAATTCTTACTGCCATCTCTTTACTTTCAGTTAAAAATATTCACAAACTTAAGCTATTTCCCCCCAAATATAAGACAAACTCAATGAATATGAAAAGACAAACTATTAGTCCTCCTGAAAGTTCTTAGAAAGCATTCTGCCTCCCAACCCTAATTTTAAAACTAACATTGAAAATTTAGAGAACACAGAAAAATGTAATGAATAAAAATCATCCGGGAAAATTCACCATTAATTTACTTTCTCCCAGTTTTGGACAGTGTGCATTAACGTGCATGCGAACCCACACACGCCCCTAAGATGATTATCCTAAATGTACGTGTTTACGTCTTGATTTTTTCACTTTACGTGAGATTTTGAGTATGTGCCGATGTCTTTAAATATTCTTCAAGAATGATTTTTGAAGACTGCATAGGACTTCCATGTGAGGACATGATTTTTCATTGTCGTGGGTTTACTGCAATGAGTTTCCTTGTATCTGATTATATCTTATAAATTCTTAAGAGTACAATTCCTGGGAAAAGGGTATGAATATTTTTCCTTCAATTCATGTTGCCAAATTAATTTTTAGAAAGATTATCTGTTGACATCCCCACTAATGATATGTTTTTTGTTTCTTTTTTTTTACTGCACCTTTGACAATAGTGATTATTATAATTTAAAAAAACTCAATTTGATCGTCTCCAAGTTACCTTCTAAACTTGTGGGATTGGATGGGTTGTTGGGTAGTTCTGATCTGTGTGCGAATAAGGCAGCTCTCTCTCTTTATTAAAGTGTTTAGGGGCCGGCCTGGTAGGGTAGTGGTTAAGTTCGCGCATTCTGCCTCAGCAGCCCAGGGTTCGCCAGTTCGGATCCTGGGCACAGACCTACTCATTGCTCCTCAAGCCATGCTGAGGCGGCGTCCCATATAGCAGAGCTACGACTCTACAACTATGATACACAACTATGTACTGGGGCTTTGGGGAGAAAAAAGAAAAAGAGGAAGACTGGCAACAGATGTTAGCGCAGGGCCAATCTTCCTCAAAAAAAAAAAAAAAGAAAGAAAAAGGAAAAAAGGTCCTGCATCATAAAACGTTTATATGTCACCTATTTCCAAAACAGGATGTGCAGTAGCCCACAGCAAAAATACAAAAACACAGCACACTAGTTAAAAACAGCTGTTTTTGCTTCACGTTTTATTAAAACATTTTCATGTGTTAGGAACAGTCACATACATCCAGCTGCTGTGGGTGATTGGCGTTGTGGGAAAGAGGTCCGCGATTGATTGGCAACGTCTGCCGTGCATGCGGCTCTGGAGAGGTGGAAGGTTCCGTGTCAGAGGCTGCCTTTATCCTCGGCTTTTGGTGGTTTGCAGCCACTCACGGCTCACCAGGTTCGAGTGAAAAAAATTTAAAAAATTGGTCAGAGCGAAGTGGTAAGAGACACTTCTGGAAACGGTTCAGCTTATCCTGCGCTCTGCTTCCCTGTCCTGCTGTCTCTGGTCCTCCTTTATTTATATCTTCAGCAGTTTTGAAGTGCAGCCCTACTGTGTGCACAGCTAGCGTGTGGATGGGCAGAAAGGAGCAGAGGGTACCCCGAGGAGGCCGTGTTTCCCAAACTTTGGACTTTGATGTATTACCTTCATGATTTTTTTTTTTTGGCCACATTTGGGGTATTCCTGTGTTATTTTTTCTTTAATATGTAATTTCAAAATTGACTCATTGATTTTACTTAAATATGTTTATTTTAAAATATCTCTATCACTATCACAAATGGATAAGCTGCTATCACTTGCCATAAATAGATGGAAACCTTCAAAATAAAGACAATGAAAACAACACAATGGTCTTAAATTCCAGCTAGAGACTGTTGCTTGCCAAGGGCTCACAGACAGGCCTGCTGTCTCTTGGTTAATAAGGGCGATTAGCCAAGTGTTAGAGACTCGTTAGCACAGAACTGAGGCTTTCTCTCTTTAGGAGAAAGATTGCAGGAGAATTAAGAAGGGAGTAACTTTCTAACTGACGTTCCTGAAAACATTTGGTATACAGTCCTCCACACTGGTGGAGGGACCTGGGTAAGGGCTGGCAAGGGCAGATTTGGGAGGGCATTGAATGCTGAGCCAAAAGAGACCGGTGCATTGGCAGCGAGTCTTCCTGGATACTTTTGGGGGGTTGTTTGGGGGCACAGAAGTAGTTCATTTCAGTAGCAGAATATATTGACTAATAGAGCTTCCCTGTCCCCCAGTGGTATATTCCCTTTTAGGCAAATGACTCTCCCTTTGGTCCAGGGGTTGGTGAGAGGCAGGCCTGAGGGGATGGGCCCACACCTGTCTTTAAACAGGCCCTGAACAGCAGCCATTCCTCTGGAGGCGTCCTGTGTTGCTTGAGCTCCTGTGAGTTCTGGGCACGGAAAAAATAAAACCAAGTTGGCACCACATCCAAGTGGCATGTGGCGTGGGCATGTGCAGTTGGATTATTTTTATTTATGATAGCTGATTCGCAATTGTCTCCATGGCGATGGGGGAGCTGAAGGCGGAGGAAGGAGTGAGCCGTCGCATTATTAAATGACCCAATGAAAGAAAAAAAGCCCTCAAACACATTAAGGATTAATTTAACGTCGTGGCCTTGCCGGGCGGGTCATTACCCATCTCTGCTACAGATGTTGGCATTTCTATTTCCAGAGTGTTCTGAACAGAGCGTGGCTCATCTGTTTGCATTTGAATGTCATTCTTAGCTCAAATGGAGCCAGATGCTGAGGTCAGGAGGGCCGCCAGCGACCTCATCAGGAGATGCTCTCTGCCATAGAACATTCGGGAAGATGTCGTTCTCAATGCCAGTTTTTTTAAACAGCCTTGGATACATACGGAATCATCTGTACAAATTATATGTAAGAAATACAACCACACAATGAACACCAGGTACCGACCACATAGGGTGAAAGGATGACACACATATAGAACCACGTTTGTCTTGATTTCCCCAGACAGTCCCAGCTTTTTCCTGTGGTCTTAGCGAAATCCTTAATAACATCCCTTCTCACTGTCAAAAGTATCTCAGGTTTGGGTGATAAATTGTGTCTCCTCTCCCTTTAAGCCCCCCGTGCTCCTCCCCAATCTTGTTCCCTCTCCCCTCACAAAGAACCTCTCTCCCAAATTTGAGTTTCTCCTTCTTTTGCTGTTCTCTGTTTGTGTCCCTAAGTGATATAGTATCTTGGTTTGTCTCTTTATGAACTGTGTGTGGGTGAATCGTACTGTGTGCTCATTTGTGTCACTTCTCTTGCACTAACCATTGCATTTGGAGCTTCATCCATGTTGCTCTGTGTGTGGTAAATCATCCATTCCCACAGCTGTATACTATTCCATGGTAGAATCTATCACCATTTGTCCATTTTTCTACTGGTGGACCTTTGGATTGTTTCCCGCTTTTTGCTCCAATGAACAAGGCTGCTATGAACATTTTTGTGTGTGTATCCTGATGCACACGTGTGTGAATTCTCCAGGCTCTGTGTCTAGAATTGCTGGGTCATGTGTTCACTGCATCTTCAACTTGACCAGATGATGCCAAACCGTTTTCAGGCTTATGCCCCCACCAGCAGCCTGGAGGGGTTCTGGTTGCTCTGCATCCTTGCCAACGCTTGTCGCCAGACCGTGTAATTGTTACCAGTCTGATGGGTGCAAAATGCTATCTCTTTGTACATGTAGACTGGAGGGCTGCCTGGGACCATCACTAGCCTGCACAGCTCTGTGGTCTATCTAGCATGAGGAGGTCTACCTTCCTGTAAATAGGAGACCAGGCTCTAGTCTCCAATATGAACTTTACGGTAATAAAGTTGTCGTGGACCTACGCCAGCCTCACTTCTTTGTCTACTGGAATTGGTTGAGAACTTGGATGGGAAAGAAAGGTGCCCCTTAAGGGTGTTGAGAAGGAAAAACTCTTCTGTTTATTCTTTACTCTCACTCTACTTCCAGAACACTTCTGACACCAGATGTGTGGGGCTTTTCCCCACCAAGCAGCTCTGACAGCCACTGGGTGTCCCACTACTGAACTCCCTTCTGACGCTGTCTACCTGGAGATTGCGTCAGATCCCACAGATGAAGGGTTTAGTCCCACAAGACAGCCCCCACTTCAGACGTCATTCACAAGTCCAGATTGTCACCTGTGCTTCTGATCAACTGGCTACCAATTGGAGGTTCCCATGACCCCCTCCTCGACTTCGATCGTTTGCTAGAATGGCTCACGGAACTCAGGAAACCCGTTTACTCACTAGATTACTGGTGTATTAAGAGGATACAACTCAGGAACAGCCAGAAGGAAGAAATGCACAGGGCAAGGTATGAGGAAAGGGCGCGGAGCTCCCATGCCCCCTCCAGGTGCACCACACTCCTGGCATGCCCACGTGTCCACCAATCCAGAAGCTCTCTGAACCCCGTCCTCTTTGGTATTTATGGAGGCTTCATGACATAGCCACGATAGATTAAACCATTGGCCATTGGCGATGGATTCAACCTCCAGCCCCTCTCCCTCCCCAGAGGTCAGGGGGTGGGGCCGGAAGTTCCAACCCTCTAATCAAATGGTTGGTTCCCTTGGCAGCCAGCCCCCATCCTGTGGTTGTCTAGGGGTTTCCAAAAATCACCGCATTAACGTAAACTCAGGTGTGGTTGAAAGGGGCTTGTTATGAATTATCAAGACATCTTTATGGCTCGCATCACTTAGGAAATCCCAAGGGTTTTAGGAGCTCTGTACCAGGAATAGGGATGAAGACCCAAATACATATTTCTTATTATAAATCACAACATCACAGGTGTCCTAAAGACCACCATACACAACGACTAGCAACGCTGTCTCGTGTGACTTAAACTTTCATGTGCCTCTAAGTCACCCATCCCAAAGCTAGCTAACCTGCAGCTTTCGCTGGAGTGTTCTCTTGTGGAGCCCCAGCCCACATAGCTTCCTCTGTACTCTGCGTTCATAGGATTTGTTTGTGGAGTCAGCCCTTTTCCTATTTAATCATATTCTGTTAGCCCTTTGTGGGGTGTAAGACTTGCTTCCTTAATCTGAGATCTTCTTAAGTTTCCCTCATCTTCAGATTTCCCTCAGGGACCAGTGCAGTGTTCTGTCCAGGCTCGTTCTTCCACGAAATGTTGGGCAGAGCCCACTATGTGCTAGGCCTGATGATAATGGCTAAGTAGTCAAAGATGAAGAAACGGAATTCCCTGCCCTTGTCAGGAACATGCTTTCCAGAAGAAATGAAAGAAAGAAACCAGAGCGATGTGATGTGACTTTGGACAGGAGGAATATTCAGATTAGTAAGGAGACTTCCTTTGCCTGGAGAAGTTGGGTGAGGTTTCCCAGATGAAAGGTAGCTCTGAAGTGGGTTTTGAAGGATGAGTAAGAGTTGAACAGTTGGCCAAATACCTGTCAGGAATCTGCATTGGTAAGTTAACCACGTCCTACCTTCCTAGCTTTGGGGATTATTGTAGTTCTGTTATCTTGCATCCTTGGAAGCCTCTGGCTAGAAAATTCTTTTAAAGGTAAATATTAATGAAAATGGAAACATGCCCTTTCAGTATCCATGGGGTCTTGACTCTGGCCATTAATGCATTGGAAATGAGGTAAGAAATCAGTGCGGTGGTGATTTTGTTCATTCATTCTTTTATTTGAATGCATAGTTTGCATCTGTTGGATGTTTGAATAAAAGATGAAGGAAAATAGAACAAACCGCATCCTTAGAACTGTGACTGCCCCGGCTTCTGTCCTGACCTCGCTGGGGTCAGACGACTCCAGCTGGTGGCAGCAGCTGTCACCGCCGGGGTGTGTTCTCTGAGCATTTTTCAGCCATTTAGATCAGACTGTGGATCTGATCACAGTGGCCAGAACTGCACAGAGTCATTTTGGGCATTTGGCTAATTAGAACAGAGCCATCAGGTGAAATGAACTATCCAGCCCAGCCACGTTCTAATGGTCATTGATGGGCTCTCCGCTGAGCTGGTCCTGGGCTGCGCTCAATTCCGGGCATCTCGAGGCTCTTGGAGGTGTTAGTCAAGGCTGAATGGCTGGGCGGGGGTTGGGAGTGGGATGTTTTTTCTCAGTGGGGAAAGCCTGAGAGGGTGTTTGTTTGGGTGTGAGTCTCTCCTGCCTTCGGGGGCTGCCTGTCTGTTAGGCGAAGCTTGCTTCGTCCTTGGTCTGGACCTGACCCTTGCTGCAGCTGTCAGTCAGATAAACAGAAGCGCTGGCATCCCCCTGACAGCTGGCGAGGCCACGACTGTCAGAGTTCGGGGAAGTCGTCTTCCCTTCCAGAAGGCTCGCGTGATGCTGTAATCTGGAAAGAGGACCGACTGACTGAGGGACTGGACAGGGAAAGGCAGGCGGGGGTGCAGGTCCTCTGGCAATCCAATTCCGGCGTAACTTTGGATTCTAACCAAGTAGTCTTTCACACATCGGCTCACCAGGGTAGATTTTAATGTAGAGGTTGCAAACTGGAGGACCCTGAGCTGGATTGCTGGGTGTTGTGGGTTGAACTGTGTCCTCCGTAAAGATCTGGCCAAGCCCTAATCCTCCGTACCTGCTAATGGGCCTTTATATGGAAATAGGGTCTTTGCAAATGTCCTCAAGTAAAGATGAGGTCATTAGGGTGGGTCCTAATCTGGTACGACTGTGTCCTTATAGAAGAGGAGGGGTGCACAAGGAGAAGGTCACGTGAAGATGGACGCAGAGATAGAGTGTTGTGGCTATAAGCCAAAGAACGACAAGGATTGACAACACCGGAGACTAAGACAGACCTGCCCCAGAGCCTTCAGAGAGAGCACAGCCCTCTATTTTTTCACAAAAAATAAATTTGTGAAAAAATAAATTTCTGTTATTTTAAGCCACCCGGTTTGTGGTAATTTTTTATGGTTGCCCTAGGAAACTAAGACAGTGGTTTTAAAAAATTGGACTAATGGCTACCAATTAAAAACAGAGATTTCATGTAAAACTTGGGGTTTCTGGCATCTCTAGAAAAATCAGATCTGTCCACGTAGGGCCAACCTTCTCAGGTGGGGATAGTCTGGACCTCTTCAGTTTACCCCAGTCACCACCACTCCCAGTTGTCTTATGACCAGCCTGCTTCTCCCAGTGGTGTTTCCCATCAAGCCTTTTAGGCATCTGAGTTTGTGGCCCCTGCTTTCATGATAGGTCTGGGATGGAAAGGTTGAGAAGGTGCCCAGCTCTGGCTGTCTGGCTTCTAGAGCAAGAGATGGTAAACTACAGCCCGTGGGCCAGATCCAGCCTGTTGCCCGTGTTGATAAATAAAGTTTTACTGGAAAACAGCCATGTCTATTTGTATATGTATCATCTATAGTTGCTTTCAAACCACAGCTGCAGAGCTGAGGGGCTGCAACAGAGACCATTTGGCCTGCAACGTAGAAAATATGTACTATCTAACCCTTTATAGAAAGAGTTTGCTGACCCCATTCTAGAGAATCAAGAAATCCAGATTTTTACATGAATTCTCCTTGTTTTAAATAAGGGCAACTAATTCATATTAGTTTTTAATTTCAAAAAATGTATCTGTCAATCAGGGACATCTTTCCATGTCAATAAATGTGAATATCCATCATCTTTTAAATGTACTATGACGTTTAACCAATTCTTTATTACTGGGTATTTAGGCAGTTATGTTTTAAATTTATATTAAATAGTCAGGACTGGCTAAGGAGCCCCACACTTGAGCACTGAGCTTTTTCTTTTGGGAGTGGGGAGGGAGGGAGTGATGGGGTTATTTGTAGAGAGCCAGTGGACTATGCCATTACTCTTGTTAAATGTTCACATTTTGTTTTTTCGGGCAAGATATCAAACACTGATTCTCGCTGTCCACAGAGGATTGCGCGAGAGAAAATGGAGTTAACACCAGAAAAGAATTGTCTTGGGTGTAGGGAGGAAGCTTTTGTTGCTCAAGGTAGGAAGTCCTGGAAAGAATAGCTGAGAGAAACCCCTGAGTCCCCCTCTCTGAAGCCCTAGGAAGCAGCAGGTTGGATATGACCAGGGATGGAGGATCTGGTTGGCCACTTCTGCTCTGGCTCAAACGGCTATCTCTAGCCCAGCCCTGAGCAGACTCGTGTGTCCTGTCTTGCCCACCGGGAGAGAGAGCCACGCTGGGTAGAAATGTGGGTCGTTGGTGGGGGTATTTGGGCATGCGTCCACACCTCTGCCATCCTGGATTAGAGGGCAGGGGCTGGGCCAGCTGATCCCACGTCCTTCTGACCTCCAGCTTTTCCTCATCTATGACTGACTGGCTCCATCCGTCTAGACAGGCCAGTTAGGTCTGCTCTAGGCTGTGCGGTGGTTTGGAGGGTGTGGCTGTGTGTAGAAAAGGGTCAATACTGCAGACCTGAGGCTGCTATCCTTAGAAAGGCCTGCTTGCAAGGTTGGCTGTTGGCTAGCATCCGGGAACTTGGCACTTGAGCTGTTCCCTACATGATAAGCGTGGTTCGCTGTTCCTAGACTGTACTAACAATGGGATTTATGGTGAGCACTTGCTTTCCCTCTGAGAGTCTGGAATTTGGGCACTTGCTAGGCGAAGGGGACCTCCATGAGCAGCACCCAGTGCAAACCTCGGGCACTGAGTCTCGAATGGCCTTCCCTGGGCAGAACATCACACATATGTTGTTGCGTGTTTGTGGCTGGGAGAAGAGTGAGGTCTGTGTGACGCTCATGGGAGGGAGAGAACGCAAGCAAGCCTGCACATGGACTTTCACAGCCGCTGCCTGCGTCTTTTCCCGTGCCGATCCTGCTGTGTAATGAACCTCAGCCATAAGTACAACTATATGCTGAGTCCCAGGAGTCCTAGTGCGTCACTACACGTGTGGGTGGTCTTGGGAAACCCCCAAACAGGATGGTTCATTGTAAACTCCATTCCAGAATTTAAAAAAATTCAGGGAGTGCGTGCCTTGATGATCATGGTAATGATACAAAGGATCCGTGATTAAATTAATAACGCATTCTTATATAAGGCTTCCAATGTGCCAGCTAGTCTTCCAGCCACTTACACAGATTAACTAATTTAATCATCCTCACAGCCGTCCTTAGAGGTAGGTATGACTTTTATCCCCGTTTTGCAGATGAAGAGACTGAAGCACCGAGGTTAGTGACCCACCCCTCATCACCTGGCTCACAAGTGGCAGAGCTGAGAATGAAGCCCCAGGCTGTGAATGGCAGGTACCTGGAATCCTCCTAAGACACAGGACTCCCCTTGGCGTGGGGACTGGGGCCAGTGCCTTCTAGCGTTATTGAAAGAGGCTGTCTGGTCTCTACCTTTTCTGATGGAGGGTGTATCAGTGTGGATCTGCTGGGATAACAAGTCATCTCAAAATTTCAATGGCTTAAATTATCAACGTTTATTCCTTGCTCAATCTGTATGTCCATCCAGGCTGGCTGGGAGCTCTGCCCCCGGTCGTCCTCACTCAGAGACTCAGGCTGCCTGAGCCACCACCATCCTCACACGCTGCTGGGTGTCCTGGTGGAGCTCCGGTCTGGCGCCTGCACTTGGATGCTCCAGCACCGCAGGGACCACCACTCTTATGCCATTGGCCAGAGAGTCCCCCGACCCCGCCCACGCACAGGGGGCCGGGAAGTGAGTCCTGCCGTGGACCGTGGACCGTGGACCGTGGACCGTGGACGGGAGGGCAGAGGGCAGAACTAGCCAGCGAACCAGAGCACGTGGCATGCTACGAGCACGTGGCATGCTACGGCGAGGATGAGGAAAAAGGGCTGATTTTCCCTGACTCCGGGTTTGGGGGAAGATTGCTCCTGGAAGAAACAGCAGGGAGTTGAGAGCAGGGGGGTGGGAGGGAGCTGGGTACTGTCAAAGGCAGAAGTGAGAAAACAGGGGGCCGAGAGTTGAGTTCTTTCAGAGCAAACTCAAGTGATTTCCATGACGACAATTCAATTAGAGAGCGACGGGAAGTTCTCCCCTGCAAGGGAACACGAGGAATTATCGCCACGATGCACCCGAGGCGCATAGGCCTGGGGTTGGAGAGGGGCGAGAAAGGCCCCAGCAGGGCACCCCCAGCAGTTCCTGGAGGCGGAGGCCGGACATGCCCCCCTGGCTGGGAAGCTCACCCCTGGGGAGGAAGCCTGCGGGCACCGAGGGGAAGGGGCGGGCGTTGCCGAAATCAGTGAATGCGAGTGGGAGTGAGCGCGAGGGCGCGGGGAGGCGGGGATGGTGGTGAGCGGGGCGGCTGGGGAACACAGGCCGGCTGGGAGGGTGGCAGGATGGGTGTTGAAATGTTTCCCGACAGAATTAAAATTCAGACTTGGGGGAAGAGAAGGAGGCCCCAGGGTGTGGTGGAAAGAAACCAGGCTTTGAAATTTGAATCAGTGTTTTTCCTTTGCTTCCCGTGTTTGAACTTAAGATCCCTGAGCCTTAAGCTTCTTAACTAAATATGCCTGTCAGCGTGTGATGGTGAGTGTTACATAATGTAGCCTCCTATCTGGCACACAGTAGGTCCTCTCTATAATGTGCCTGCATTTCCCTGTCTTTGGTTAGGGATGATGGCAAAGAGATTGCGACTCGGGCAAACTCTGAACCTGTCGTAATCGCTCCCGGAGCCTGTGTTCAGAAGGATTCTGAAGCCCAGTGGAGATCGTGCTACAATTGCCCTTGATGCCTGTCATGGACGTGGGAGGTGGCGCTGTGTGTGCCACATATTCGCCATCCTGGGCTCAGCATCTTTCCATCTGAGCCTTATTTCTCACCACCAGCTTCCACTCAGACTGGTCAGTGGTTAACTCGCTGCCCCCTGAGCATGCTGTGTGCGCCTGCCTCTGTGCCCTGGAGCCCCTGCCTTCCCTGGCCTGGAGCCCTCTCCCTCTCTCCTCCGCTCGTCCAGATTTATCCTGTCCTTCAAAGATCGGCTCGGACCCCTCCTCAGGGAATCTCCTCCCACCCTGCCCCTGCCCGGGTCACTCCGGGACCAGAGAAGGTCACCTTCCTCTGAAGTCCTGTACACTCGCCACCTCTTCCGTGGCCTCGACACACATCCCCTAGCAGCCCAGCATGCAGGCGTTGGTGTCCTTTCCTGTGTGTTGGCTGGCCTCTCTTGATTGTCTCATACTCTTCTGTCACCCCCTACCCACTGACCTCAGCCGTCACACCCCTTCCTGTGCAGGGAGTGCAACTTGGATGATTTAATTGGCCGAGTATGGAAGTGTACTGCTTAGGCCTGGACGTGGCAATCACAGATTCTGGCCAGGACCCCCAATGCTGTGTGACCTTAGATAAGTCCCTTGACCTCTCTGAGCCTCAGATTCCTCTTCTAATAATACTAAGAGAGTCACCGGGAGCATACAGCGAGATAACGTGCATCTAGTGCTTTCTCAGTTCTGGGCACACAGTAAGCGCTTAGTACGTGGTAGCGGCTATTGTGATTCTCTCGCCTCTCTCTGCCCTTTTCCTTCTTTCCTTCTGTGCCCTGTTCTTGGACGACCGTTTCAATGTGGTCTTTCCATCTTTCACTAGGCTGGTCTTACAGTATTGATTAGGCATCACTGGGCGTCCAGCTGGTACAGCCTGGATGCCGTGGAGGGCTCGGTGCAGGAGAAAGAGGATGTTTTGTCCACTTGTAGAAAAAGCCAAGTCCAGAGGAGCCCCCAGCACTATAGTTCCCCACTTTAGGCAGCAGCTGTGTTCTCAAATAACTGTGTGCAATTTCAATGTGATTAGCTTTACCACGAGCCCCCTTTAAGAAGTCTCAGGGGACTTGCCAATTAGAGGCCTGTTTGACAAATCCTTCTGTAAAAATACGGAGTCACCAAATTGTTCTGCTTTGTGGTTTTGGATTCATATATATTAGCTTTTCTTAACGCAGGTACTGTTTGTGCGGTAAAACCTCCTTATCCTATTCCAGCCAAGTTTTTCAGCTTCGGCAGTCAAAATTGGTATTTATTTCAACCCGTTGAATATGTATCATATCCCAGAAAGATATTTCCAACTCATGAAAATTAAGTGCGGAAACTAGAGTTACCAGGGTTTGTCTTCTGCTCCCGCTGCGTGCCGACTGTCACTGGGGCGTTACTGGCAGGTGCTCGGCTGTCCTTAATGAAGGAGCAGGGGTGATAAGTACCAGGGAGATGCTGCGAATGAATAATCTGGCCGAGGAAACACGCAATTACCATGCGTGTCAGTCTCCGTGATGAAGCATTGATGGGGCCGAATCCAGAGCATAAATTACCAGGGAAGGGGGCGAGGTAATTCGAGTACAAGCATGGAGCCTCTGAGTGGCCCCCGGCAGCCGTCCTGTAATGCGCCGATGCAGACCAAGACACATGCTCTGACTGGAAATCCAGTGCGTGCCACCTCCCAGTAAGAGGGACACAGAACGACTCAGGTGACGATGCTGAGACGCTGCTCTGTCTGCCACTCCCTCCTGGAGAGGTGCTGGACTTTTAGGACACACTTTGAGATACCTGTCCTACCGTCTCACTTTACAGATGAGGAAACTGAGGCCCAGGGAGGGGAGTGGGATTCCCAAAGCCCCACAATGAGTCAGTGGCCACGGCTGGTCCTTGAACTTCCAGCTCTTGACGTGGATTTGCCTTCCATGCCTGCGCGGTTCCGCCCCTCCCAAGGATGCAGAGCAGAGCCCCAGCACGGCTAACAACCCCGTTCCCTAGGGGACGTCGATTTCCAGGGAGAGACTAGGTTTTTGCTTCTACAAATAGATGGCCTTTTGTCTTGTTATTTTATTTAGTTAATTTTTCTGAATAGATGTGCATGCACATGGTTCAAAATTCAAAAGGTATATGTTGAAAATTAGGTCTCCCTCCCTCCCAACCCTGTTCGCCGGCCTTCCTGGTCCTCTTCCCACAGGCAGCCAGATACATATGTTTTCTGTATCCTTTCTGAGACTTTTTTATGCATAGATGAGCAAACACATCTTTGTTGGTTCATGCACTCATTCAGCTATTATTTATTGAGCACCTTCTGTGTGCCAGGCTCTGTCGTAGGTGCTGAGCTACAGAACAGCAGAACGAGGGTGTGTTGCCATGGAGCTGACGTCAGACTTCACAATCTTCACAATCTCTCTCTCTTCTCTCCTTTCCCTCTCTCTCAAAGTAGCACACACACAGCTCTGTGCTTTTATTAAACCTTATATCTTTGAGAGTCTTCCATACCAGCCTACAGAGAGTTGCCTTTTTCTTTTTTATTATGGCGTTGCATTTCATTGTATGGATTTACCGTAATTTATTTACCTAGTACCTGATTGATAGACATTTAGATGGCTTCTGTTGTTGTTTTTTGCTATTATAAGCAATGCTGCAAGATCCTTGTACATGTTTCTTTTCTGCATATATGGGAGTAGATCTAGCAATTTATTGGCTAATGTGGTTAAAATGTTCAGCGGGATTGGTATTCAGGCATGGCTGTATCCAGGTGCAGAGGTATTGGTATTCAAGTGTAGCTATATCCAGGTGCACAGACTATATTATTTGGAACTGATCTCTCAGTCTTGCTTTGCTTATGTAGGCTTCATTCTCAGAAATAAGAAGCCTTATTAAACCCTTATTTAATAGTATTAATTGCACACCTACAATGTGCCGGATGTCCTAGATGCTGGAGATACAGCAAGAAAGAAAACACACCCAAATCCCAGCCTCATGGAGCTGACATTCCCAAGATAATCCATCCCCATCAGTCAAAGCTTTACATTTTCCCAGGTTGGATGAAAAAACCCTCCTTCCTCCCGACAGTGACAGGTCTCAGGATTGAATCTCATTGGACCAACTTATGTCATGTGACAATCCCTGAGCCAATCATTTTGGCTGGGGCAGGGGTCGAATAAGCCGATTGGCCAGGCTGGGGCCCCTGGAGCTAGGGCGTGGAGTTAACCTCCTCAGAAACCATGTGGACTGAGACTGGGGAGGGGTGAGGGGGTTCCCCAAAGTGAAGGGAGGGCAGTAGGTTGTGGGCGGGCACTGACGTGGAGTAGGAGGGCAGAGAGTGTTGGAGGCGAAGACACAGCAGAACCACGGGAAGGAGCGAGAAGGGGGAGAGGAAGGGAGTGCTGTGTGGCTGGTTTCAGGCGCGGTCTTTGCTGGCTGTTGGGCAGGCCCTGGGAGGCGGAAGGGGCTGACGACCGGGATCTTGAAAGCTTAGAGAAGGTAAGCATCCGTGAAAGGGAGTTGGGGTGCTTACTGCTCCTGGAGTCCCTGTGCTTGTAGCAAGAGCACTGCAGTGGGCGCCGGCTGATTGAGGTCCAGTCCTGGGAGGGAGCCGTGCAGAACGCCGCATGACGCTGAGAGGAGTTCTGTCATGATACTCACTGTGCTGGGGTCATTCTACTGCCACGGACTTAACATGTGTGAATCTGTTTCATTCTCACAACAGCCTTCTGAGGTCGGGACTCTTATCATCCTCATTTGAGGAGGAGAAAAGAGAGGCACAGAGATGTTAATTAACTTGCCCAAGATCACACAGCCGGTCAGGGTTACAGCCAGCATTTGAGCCCAGGCGGTCTGGCTCCAGAACGCGTGCTCTGCGATCAGCCCTCCTCTGTCTCTGTTCAGTGTGTGTACTGGAGAGAGCGTCGGAACAGAGGACTGAGCCAGTGCTGGCTCCGGCACCCAGGAGCTGCGTGGTAGTTCCAGGCCTCGGTTTCCACATACACAGAATGGGAGACCAGCCTGACCCAGGGTTCTTCAAGGATCAGATGAAGTATTGGCAGGAAAACCTCTTGGTGGGAGAAGAAAATAATAATGTGCTCTCACACGTATGTTAGTTTCCTGTTGCTACTGTAACGAATGACCACAAACTTAGTGGCTTAAAACGACACAAATTTCTTGTCCTACGGAAGCAGGACATCAGGCTCACTGGGCGAAAATCAAGGTGTCGGCAGGGCTGTGTTCCTTCCCGAGGCTCCAGGGGAGAATCCATTTTCTTGCCTTTTCCAGCTTCTGGAGGCCACCTGCGTTCCCTGGCTCATGGCCCCTTCCTCCACCTTCAAAACCAGCAGCCCAGCATCTTCAAATCAATCTCTCCCCTTCTCCTGCCTCTGAAGCCCTCTCTCCTCCTCTCTCCTCTGTCATCTCATCCCCTTCTCTGACCCTGACCCTCCTGCCTCCCTCTTACAAGGACCCTTGTGAGCACATTGGGCCCACCGGATAATCCAGAATCATCTCATCTCAGAACCCTTAATTTAACTTAACCGCATCTGCGAAGTCCCCTTGGCTGTTTGAAGTAACATATTCTCGGGTTCTGAGGATGAGCACGTGGACGTCTTTGGGGAGGCATCTTATTCTGTCTACCACAGTATACCCTAGATAATTTTAATTGTTTCATTATCTAGCACCTATGCAACTATTTTTAAATGTACCATTTTTCAGGCTTTTAAAACACATGTAGATCAATACGCAGAAGAAAACAAAAGAGGGCCTTAATCTCCCTGCCCAGCTGACCCCAAAGGATGATTTTTCCTGATTTGACATTTACACAGGAAATGCGAGTAATATCAGGAGAGGATAAAGAATGCAAAAATCAGAAGAACGCACAATGCAGAGTTATAGCTGTCGTCCCCTCCCTGCATGCTCTCTCCCCCAAGGTGACCCCTTCACAGTTTTAGAGGATTCTTTCCAGAAAAAACTAATGCATAAAGCAGAATAAATGCATCTATTATACCTTCCCTTCTAAAAAATACTAGAGATCATATTATTCACACCATTATGTATCTTGCTTTTTTCACATTATTCTCCATCTTCTCGATCTTTTTGCCCTGGCACGTAAAGATCCTTTCCTCTTTTAAAGAGGTCCCAGCATTTCGCTGTGGGGACGGAGCATCATTTATTTATTTATTTTGTAACGAGTCCCCTGTTGCTGGTTACCTTGGTTGTCCTCAGCTTGTTACTACGGACAGTGCTGTACGGGCCTTCTCGAGCATCACGTCCAAGACGATGTCCGTGACTGTATTTTTAGCACTTCGGGTTTCTCAGCATTTGGGCAGGATAATTCTCTGTGGCAGGGTCTGTCCTGGGCATTGTAGGATGTTTAGTAGCATCCCTGGACTCTACCCGCTAGAGGCCAGGGGCACCTACTGACTGAACTGTGACAACGAAAAATGTCTCCTGATGTTGCAAAATGTGCCCTGGGGGGAATCACCCCCTTTGAGAACCGCTGTTTTAGGGGCCTTCCTCGTGGTGGGGCAGATCCCCAAGTGGCGGCTGGCGGGCGGCCGGTGTGCCCCGGCCAAGCTCAGAGGGCAGGTGGGGCCATTCAGAGCCAGCAGGAAGTTCGGGAAGGGGTCTGTACTTGGAGCTGACAGGAGGGCCAAGCCGAGTGTCTTAAACCTTGTTGCCGGGAGCTGGGCAGTTACCACACCTTGCCTGTTGCTGAGAGAATCTGTCCAAGCTTTGTCTGGAATGTTCTGTGATGATCTGGAAAGTTCTGTGGATGCAGTCCCACTCAGCAGTCCCGCCCTTTCCTGGCCTGGCCGAGTCCCCCCATCTCTGCTCTGAGCCTGAGTATTTATATATTATATTTATATCATAAACAACCCCAAACAAACATATCACAACCTGGCCCTTTGAGAGGGTTTTTCTGTCTTCCTGGAGTGAGGATAGAGTAGATCTCCCAAAAGCAGTGGCACAAGGCACTCCTGCCTGGGCTTTACTTGTATTAACTTATTTAATTCTGACATTAACCTGCCTGCTATTAGCATCACTCCCATTTTACAGGAGAGTAAACTGAGGCTGGGAGAGGGCATGTAACTTGCCCCAGGCCACACAACGCTTAAGAGGTGAAGCTGGCATTTGAACCCAGCGAGTCTCAACCATTGTACTAGGACCATAGCATTTTACAAGGAACCTCAGACAGATGATGACAACAGCTGACACTCAGCACATGTCTGCCACATGCGGGGCTCTGTTCCATGTGCCGTACACGTGTTAACACATTCGGTCCTCAGAGCAGCCCTGTGAAGGAGGTACTTTCATCACCCACATTTTGCACAGAGAATCCAAGGCACAGAGAGATCAAGTAACTTGATCAAGGTCACACAGCTAAGAAGTGGCCAAGTGTGGATCCAAACCCAAGTGGCCCCAGGGTGCGTGAGTGCACCCCTCAGGCCACACTGCCTCTGGACAGGGGAAAGCAGAATTCCTAAAGCCACAGTCGCCTTGGCTATTGTCACCTTGGGAATATCCCCAAGGCTCTTGGGGAATTTATCCTGTAATCATGTTGTTGACATTTCTGGGTCCTTTTCGATCCCCCAACTATAATCCATTGAGCTTTATGTCCCCCTTAAATCAAAGATGCACCCCACTAGCCAGAGGAAGCCTGGGTATCCAACGTGTGTTTTTCTGTCTGGTGATTGTTTCTTTATTAGAATCCACGAGGTTGGTATGTTTTAAAATCCAAAACCGAAACAAAATGAAAGCCATCCGTGCATCTCAGCTGGCGCGGGGCCGTAACTCACTCAAGCAGCTCGTTACACATCAGAATCGGTCAACTGCCGAAGCTTCTCAACAGCAGGCAATTCTAGTTTCAGTTTCAACTTTCTATTCTTATTGATTTATGAAGCCTTATTACCTTGAAAATTATGAAATTTTCCAGGCGTATGAGGAGATACAGAGAATATTTTAATGAACACCGTGTACCCAACACCCAACTGAAGAAATAAAACATGACAGTTACAATGGATGCTTCTGTATCCTCCTCCCAGATCTCATTTCCTTCTCTTTCCCCAGAGGAATTTACCACCGGAATTTAGTATTTATTCTTAAGTTTGCTATCCATATATGTAATCATAAACTATGTAAAGCATTATGCATGTTTAAAAACTGTATGAATAGCATCTTACCACACACATCCTTCTGCAATGTGTTTCTCTTGCTACGTCTTTGGGAGTCAGCTATGCTGACACACATTGCTGTAGTTCATTTTCACCGCTGTATAGTATTCCGTCCTAGGAATATATTGCAGTATAGTCATCCGTTCTCCTGTTGATGGGCATTTAGGCTGCTTGCTCTTCCTCTATGATGAACAATGTTGCAGTGATGCTGTTGTACATTTCCTTGTGTACAGTGCAAGAATTTCTCCTGAGCATATGTGTAAGATTGGAATTGCTGGGTTTTAGGGCATATGTGGTAGACAGAATTGAAGATGGCCTCCAACATTCCCTGCTCCCTGAGGTGCATGCCCGGTATAGTCCCTGGGACTGGGAATCTGAAAGCTATCACTTCTGAGATCCGGTTATGTTTTAAGGCACAATTGGCTTTAAGAAAGGGAGGTTATCTGGGGGGCATGAGCTGGTCCATGAGCCCTTTAAATCAAAGTCTATGGGTCAGAGACCGAGAAGTTCAAGAGATTCGAGGTGTAGAGGGATTTTCCATGAGGGGGATTCTCCAGTGCTGGCTGTGAAGATGGAGGGGACGTGTGGCAAGGAACGTAGCCAGCCTGGAAAAGCTGAGAGCAGCCCCTGGCTGACAGCCAGCAAGGGACCTGGGACCTCAGTCCTACAACGCGGGGAACTGGGCTCTGCCGGCAACCTGGGCGAGCTGGAAGAAACCCCAGGCTCCACAGAAGGACCCAGCCAGCCGACACCTTGATCCATCCTTGCAAGAGCCTCAGTGGAAACGGCAGACACGCTGTGCTCGGACTTCTGGCCTACGGGAGCTGTGAAATAAGTTTGCATATTTTATTGTGGTAAAATTGACCATTTTTAAGTGTATAGTTCGGTGGTATCAGGTTCATACACACGGTTATACGACCATCACCACCATCCACCTCCAGAACTTCTTCATCTTCCCAAATTGAAATTCTGTACCCATTAAAATTTGCATTGTTTTAAATTGCTACATTTGTGGCAATTCGTAACAGCAATAGAAAATGAATACGGTATCCATAGCCATAATATTTTAAAAATGAAATCATTTTACCAGTGTCACTCATTTGCCTATGCTGAGTGTCACTTCGAGTATTTCCAGGGTGCGTTTATTACCAACGTATCAGAGAAGGATTAAAATAGCTCAACCTTTGTTTCATTCTCCTGTGGAGGTTTCACACAGGTGGCAACTTCAGGAAGAAAGGGAAATAGTTTCTAACTAGATTAAACCTTCTACTTCTCTTCCCCCTCCCCCATTACGTATATAATTTGTTGCTTAGAAACACTTTTATTCCCCATTTTATTTCTTAAATTGCTGTGACAGAATGGATGGGAGGGAGATGTTAGGTGTTAGCTTGAAAGGTTTTATGAACTGGAACAAATGTGAAGTGTTTCCATTTCTCTTGTTTTGGAACTGGTGGCCTGCAGCCAGGGAAGATTTGATTTCTTCTTTTTTTTTTTTTGGACTGCTTTGGTTTATGTTGTGTTTAAGAGCAAGGTCAAGAAAATGTCTATGATGAGACACTCATTGTATTAGCTAGGAGTCTTTTGTTTGCAAGCGAGAGAAACCCAACTCAAAACTGATTTAAGGAAAGAAGATTGACTCATAAAACTGTAATATCTGGGAGTAACAGCTTCAGGCATGGCTGGATCTGGGGGCTCAAATGAGGTTATCAGGACTTGGTCCCTCTCCATCCCTTGGCTCCCTGTTGGCCCCTTTTTCAGGCTGCCCCTTCAAGGAGTAACCTGTGACAATCCCAGTTCATGTCATCCTTATAGCTGGTGATGGAAAGAGAGCTTCTCTTTCCCAGTTGTTTCAGTAGAAGTGACAAGATTGAGTCTCATGAATTTTTTGGGGTCACGTACTTGCCTCTGGACTCATTACTGTGACCAGAAGTTTGGACAGTGCTGATGGGCCAGGTCTGAGTCACACACTGAGCTAAACCCAAGGAAAAGCTAAGTGTTGTTAATGAATGTACGGGAAATGGTTGCTAGGCGCGCAATGACAATGGATATTTAATTCAGCCAGGTGTTCTAGGCCAAAGTGGATTTGATTTTTTTGAGAGCTGGGGAGCTCCAACTGGATCCCTGGCTGGCCCTGTTTTCTCATGAACACATGTCACTAATGAGACGTGGAGAGAAGGTAACAGTGGGGAGACTCAGGGCAATCTCTCCCTCGCTGTTGGCAAAATCTGCCAGACTCTGTTCACTCATGCTGCTTATTAGAGGTAAGAGGATGGGTTTCCCTTGCGTTCCTTTATTGAGTCAGTTTCTAGTAAAAGATATTGCAGCAGTTTTAAAAACTGGTCACAGGTTGTTGCCATTCCCTGCATTGAGAGGCGCGGGGTCTGTGTCCCCTCCCCTCGAATCTGGGTGACCTGTGACTGCTCCGACCTGTAGAGTATGATGGAAGTGACCCCGTGTGACTCCTGAGGCTGGGTCTTTAAAGGCCGCGCAGCTTGCTTCATTGGAACATTCCCTCTTGAGATGCTTTCAGAGTCTGGCTGCCCTGCTGTGAGAAGCCCAAGCCACATGGAGAGGCCACGTAGAGGTGCTCTGGTTGACGGCTGAGCCCAGTCTTCCAGGCATCCAGGCCCAGGCGCTCCACGTGTGAGGGAAAGAGCCTTCAGATGAATCCAGTGCCACGTCTTAGAGTCAGCCCAGCCAGTCAAGCCTCCATCACTGTGCAGCAGACAGCCCATCCGCTCTGGGCCTGGTCTGAATTCCTGATCCACAGAATCCATGAGCTATAATAAAATGATGTTGTTCTGCACCACTAAATGGTGGGTGCTTTCTTATGCAACCAACACCTGGAACAGGCCTGCTTGCATTGCTGGCAATATCTGTTGGACAAAGCAAGACAGAAATGGCAGAGATTTAAGCGGTACCCATGTACTATTTGACCTGGTAATTCTACTACTGGAAATCTATTGCAAGGAAATAATCTCAAATGTGAAAAATGGATCAAACATTATGCACAAAGATGTTCATTACAGTGCTGTTTATAATGGTAGGAAATTTAAAACAACCTACTTTTCCAATAATGAGAATATGATTCTTTGATAAAATAATTATGGCTGCCCTTGAGGGCTTGATATGTGCCAAGCACTCTGGAAGGGTTGCCCATATATCAATTTTAATCCTTCCAATAACCTTTGAGGTAGGAATTATGACTCCAATTCCCCCACCATATAGATGTGGAAATTGAGGCTTAGAAAGCTTGTCACCTGCCCGAGGTTGTAAGTAGCCACCTGCTGACTCCACAGCCAGGCTGTTCAACATCTACACAACGCTGATTTAAGGCAGGCGAACGATTTAGAAAGTCTGTGGTAGAGCCATTCAATGGCGTGTTAGGTAGTCTTCAGAAATGATGTGTATGGGGAATTTTTAATAATAGGAGAAAGTGTTTCTGCTAAGTTAAGTGGGAGGAAAAGGGCAGAGTGAAAGCCGTATGTACAATAAGATATCAACTTATTAAAACGGTGCACAGAAGAAAAGCGAGAAGGCGGCAGAACATTAAGAGTGGGCGAGAGGATTGTGTGTATGAGCCGCCCTAAGCTTCTCTGCATTTTTAACTTTTCTACCATAAGCAAATGCTGCAGAAGAAAAGGCAGAAGAAGGATGAGCAAAAGTTAGCAATAGTCAGGCAAATTAAACAATGAAATGACAGAAGAGAGCTCAAGTTGCTTGTTAGTTAAAACAAAAAAACAAAAAAACAAAAACAGCCCAGGGGCTGACCCGGTGGCACAGGCGGTTAAGTGTGCGCGCTCCGCTGCGGTGGCCCGGGGTTCGCCAGTTCGGATCCCGGGCGCGCACTGACATACCGCTTGGCAAGCCATGCTGTGGCGGCGTCCCATATAAAGTAGAGGAAGATGGGCATGGATGTTAGCTCAGGGCCAGTCTTCCTCAAGGAAAAAAAAAAGGGGAGGATTGGCAGGAGCTCAGGAGGAGCTCAGGGCCAGTCCTCCTCACAAAAAAAAAAAAAAAATTAAAAAATCCAGCCCATTCCTACGACAATTATCTCGTGCCTCTGTTCTGATGAGGAGTGGCTGGGGGAACTCCTAGTGGCTGTGTGGGGTACAACCGCAGAGCTGGGACAAGGCTGCTTCCTCAGGGTCCCAGGAGGGAGGATCTGAAGCATCTCCTGGAGGAATGTGGGGGTGGGGGAGTTGGGAGGGGTGGGGGAGTTGGGAGGAGTGGGCGTGGGAATCCAGCCCATTGGGGCAGGAGCTGGAAGGGAACATGGAAATAAAATGATGGAACAGAAACACCCATCTTGGGCCCCTGGAGGAGAGATTCTGGGAAGGTGTCGGTCACATGGGCTGGCTGTCTCCTCCATGAGCCTTGTGTGTGTGTGTGCGTGTGTGTGTGCGCGTGCGCACATGTGTGCACGTGTGTGTGTTAGGAAGACAGATTTAGGTGTCTAGGGGCAGGCTGCTGTGCTGGGACAGTATCTTGTGTCCCCTTAGACTTCTCCCTTGAATTCTTAGTAGAGCGTGCAGACATTACCCACGTGGCCCACAGTGCAGGAGCCTGGACCGTGTCATGCTTCAGGCTCAGATTTGGATCTGAGACCTGACTCCACTGTGAATGAAGGGCTTGGCCTTGGGTGAGAGAGAGCCTTAGTTTTGCCTTCTGTGGAATGGGAACAAGAATGGTGCCGTATTCACAGTTCATCTCCAGGATGAAATAAACCAACGTATTACACCAATGGGAGGCATTTAACCCTCTGCTAAATGGTCGTGGTCGCAGATGGTAGACGAATAGCAACGGCGTTATCCACGGTTGGCGCCGGCAGCAGAGTCACCCAAAGCAGAGCTGTCCCACAGGATCTAATGGAGCCTCACGTGTAACTTCATGTTTCCAGGTCGCCACAGTAAGGAAGTAAAAAGAAACAGGCGGAATTTTAATAATGTATTTTATTTAACGCAATCTAAAATGTTATTTTTCCAACATGTAATCAATATAAACATGTTATTAATGAGATATTTTACATGCTTTTTCCATACTCAGCCTTTGAACTCTGGGGAGGAGTTTATATGTACAGCACCTCTCAATTTGGATGCTCAGTTTTCATTGGAAATGCTCGATCTCTCTCTAGATTTCATAAAAAGCACAGTTGAAAAGGTAGATTCCCACCCAAGTTGCTCCAGTAATGACTCAAGTATCGGTTTGTGGATTTGAATGAATTAAAATGAGATGAAATTAAACTTCCAGTCTGTTGGTCACAGCAGCCACATTCCGAGTCTCGGTCTCCACGTGTGACCGTATTGGACAGTGCAGGGTCGAAGAGTGTCCCTGTGGGCTCCCAAACCAGCCTGCCTGGGTTCCAGTCTTGACCACTTTCTAGCTGTGTGACTTTGGCTGAGTTACTTAGCCTCTCTGAGCCTGTTTCCTATCTGTAAAATGGGGATAACAGTAATTCCTAGAGTCGTTGTGGGAATGAACATAAAGCCCTAGGAATGGTGCCAGGCACATGGTGCAATCAGTAAATGTTGCCTGTTCCTAGTGCAGCCTCACTGCTTTGCAACATATGTGCCGAATTGAATTCTAGCTTTGACTTGGTTTTGTAAGTACCCCAATGAGCCAGTGCTAATAGATCTACACACAATGGCCATGTCTAGAAGGCAGTGTAGCATAGCGGCTAAGAGCACAGACCCTGGACGTGTAGTGGTCAAATCCCTGCTGTGCTGCATAGTAGTTGTGCGACCCTGGGGCCCTGTCTCTGTGCGTGAGCGTCTTCATTTGTGAAATGGGGGTTAACTGGTTGTGCAAGAGTTAAATGAACACACTTACCAGTACCTGGTACCAGTAGGTGTTGTGTATTGCACCATTGCTTTACTTTTCATACTATTTGTTCATATACTGTTATCAAAAGTCATTCTTTCGGTCCATTAATATTTGCTAATTCAGACGTAAAACGCTTTAGAACCGTAAAGATCTTTGGAACCTTTAGAATGGAAGTTGCAATGGGTAGGAATGTGCCGAATTCTGCCTATGGATGTGTTTTGTTTGGCTTGTTCAGTGTTTAGCCCACCGAGAATTAAAAAAAAAAAAAGAAGTTAGTTGCCAAACTTTAAAAATAGAGATGTTTCAGATAAAAGTCCAGATTTACAGCCTCTCTTGAAAAATCATGAGATTGAGCCACCCTAGGCTGGTCTTTCTGCTTGGCAACAACGGGTTAGAGCTAAAGAGCTGCCCCACCTTGAGATGTGGTGAGTTCTGCAGTTAGCCACAGTCTCCCCCACTCCCTTTTGCATCACCCCTGGCTTGCTTCACTCATGTACCTCACCTGCCTGGCCCCAGGTGGCATTTGACTTTGGGGGTCCTGGAATCCTTGTTTGGATCTGAAGGTAGATACACAAGCCCATGTAAACTCCAATGTAAAGGTGCATATGTGTTCACACCAGCTTTGCAGGAGTAACTCGGGGCCTTTGGAGTTGAAGCCACGTACCTGGGTCTGTGTCGAAGTCCATGGGATTGTCTGTGACAGTACAGGCTTCCTGGCCGGCTGTCTTCCCCCAGACATTCGCATCTCAGTCGGTGCCTGTTCCATCCGCCAAACCCTGGAGTCGTCCCGACTTCTCTTGATCTTTCGTCTCATGTCCTCTTGGCTGTACCTTCAAAATATGTCCAGAATCAGTTTATTCCCCCCACCCCAACTGCCTCCTGCCCCCCCACTTCCTCCCTTGCCCCTAGTCTATTCCAACACAGCTGCCAGGGGGCTACTTTTTCTTTTTTAATTAATAGACTGTATTATGTTTTTAGAGCAGTTTTACATTTACAGAAAAATGAGCAGAAAGCACAGAGAGTTCCTGTATCCTCCCTCTCTCCCTCCTGATTTCTCCTGTTATTAGCGTCTTGCGTTAGTGTGCAGCCTTGGTGCAGTTGATGAGCCGATGGTAATACACCAGTGCTAACTACCGTCCACAGTTCACATTAGCGTGTGCTCTGTGTTGTGCACTCTGTGGTTTTGACAAATGCGTAATGTCACGTGTCCGGCCACCATTACAGTGTCGTGCAGAAGAGTCTCATGCCTTACAGACCGTCTGTGCTCCGCCTGGTCATCCCTCCTTCCCCCTGAACTGCTGGCGACCACTGATCCTTTCCCTGTCTCCATGGTTTTGCATTTTCCAGAATGTCCTACAGTGGGTAGCCTTTTCAGATTGGCTCCTTTCACTTAGCAGTATGCATTTAAAGTTCCTGCGTGTCTCTTTGCGGCTTATTTTTATTGATGAATAATGTTCCACTGTGTGGCCGTGCCACAGTTTGTCTATCCATCCACCTATTGAGGGACATCTTGGTTGCTTCCAAGTTTTATCTACCATATTTGTTACTGTTTTCTGTTGGTTGCCCTTGTTCTTTATTTGTTTGTGTTGGTTTTCCACTCTTTTTCTGCTTCTCTGGTTTTAATTGAACGTTTTATATGATTCCAGTTTTTCTCCTCTCTTAATAAATCAATTATACTTTTTTTTTTCTTTTTTACTTTATTTAGTGGTTGCCCTCTGTTTGCAGTATAATTTACAACTGTTCCAAGTCAGAGGGAGCCTTTTAAACCCTGAGTCAGATCATCTCCCTCCTCTGCTCAGGACCCACAAGGACCCCTCATTTCACTCAGACACAAGCCGCGGTCCTCGCGGTGGCCTCCAAGGCCCGCCTCGCTCTGGCCCTGGCCCTGGACCTCTCTGGGCCGTCTCCTCCCCGCCCTCCTGCCCCAGCCACACGGCCCCCTGGCTTCTCTTCAAACCCACCCGGCACTCCCACCTCCCAGCCTTTGTTCCAGCTGTGCCCTCCGCCAGGAGGGCTCTTCCCAGAGATGCGTTTGGCGGACTCCCCCACCTCCTTCCAGTCTTTGCTCAGAGCCCACCACCCCAACATAGGCTTCCGTGACCTCTCTCTTCCTACTGTCACACAACCTGCCCCCCACCACGCTGACCCTTCTCTATCCTGCCCTGTTTTCCCCATTGCTCCTGTCACCTTCTAACGACCTACGTAACTTACTTGCTATGTTTATGGTTTGCTGTCTGTCTTCCTCCACGAGAACGTCAACCTGAGAGGCAGGGACCCCGCGGGTCTTGTTCTCTGCTGTGTCCCAGGTGCCCGACCCCCAGCAGGTGTTCATACTGTTCGTCGCATGAATGAGTACATAGGTGAGCGTTGGCTGCAAAGCGTCTTTCCAGACACATCCTTTAGCACCATGCTGAGAATCACAGAATCGGGCCCAGGCTGTGTGCAGGGCACCGAGACTCACTGGGCTCCTTGCGCTGCGTTGGGGATCAGAGCAAAGGAGCCAGCGAAAGCTGTGAAGCCGCGGCCCGGGCTGGGTAACCTCTTAACCGTGTGCCGGAGGCCTGCAGATTACCCGCTGCTGTGGAAGATGCACACTTGTTCCTAACTGGTCCGCACCAGCAGCCTGGCTGTTAACAGCCTGGCTGTTATCTGGGGGACATGAGCAGTGGGGGAAATGGCCTTGCCTGGTCTCTGTGCTCTAGGCCAGTAGGAGGGGGTCAAAGACAGGGTGACAGGGCTGGAAGTCGCTGTGCTGGGAAGGTCGGAGTGGTCGGGTCCCCTCCCTGGTCCTGCCTGGGTCAGCGCTGGATGGCTTTTCTTGGCCAGCGGAGCGAGCATCCTTACACGACAAGGTGGACGGGAGGAGAAGGTAACCTCCTCCCCTCGGAAGGGGATCATCTCATGTCCTAAGGCAGGTGCACAGGTGCGTTGTCATTTCAGCCTCCCGGCTGCAGGTGTAGACACACAGCCGTGTACTACATTTGCCAATGGGTTGATGGCGTCCCTCCTCTGAGTACCTTCCTTGGCCCACTGTCACCAGCCGGCCTTCTCCTGGGGTCCTCTGCGTGGAGAGCCCTGGCGGGGGGGCATGGCCGGCCTTCTGGCTTGGTGCTGCCTCGGCACCACCCATCCTCCACATCGTGGAGGTGGAGCAGGCCCCTTCGGAGGCTGCCTGTGCTGGCCGTTCATCCCGTGAACTCTTATTGCACACCTACTACACGCCATGCATTGTGCTCAGCACTGAGTTTACAAGAGGGAGGAGTTGTAGTTCCTGCCCTCACTTACCTGCAGCCAGGTAAGTGGAATCAGGAATTGAGATGCTCAAGGGGGATGTCCAGAATGTTTACCAACCAGTTCAGCACGGGCTCTAGCCGATCAGAACGGTGGTGCTCTGAATCACGAGTGTGATTTCAGGAACATGTGTTCTAGAAAGGACAGCGATGAGGTCTTCCCCAGATTGGGGGACACGCGCGTGAAGTGAGGTGTCTGTAAAAGCCCACGTGTTGGATTCCTGTCCCCTCTCACCTACTCGACAACTCTATCCTTAGTTCCTTCTCCTGCATTCTCGATTTCCCGTCTCTCCTAGACTGTTCCCAACAGCAAACACACTCCATCTTAGAGGTCCCCTGCCCACCCATGTCCCTGCCCCCACCAGCTGGTGCCCTCATTCCTCCACTCCAGTTTATAGGAAACGGAAAGGTTGCCTCTGCTCACGGCATCATTTCTTTTATCTTCTTCTCTCTTGAACCCCCTTCAATCAGGCTTCAGCCTCCCACCCCCACAGTCTACGGAACAACTCTTGTCAAGGTCACCCTTGGCCCCACCTCGTGCCTCCCGTGGTCCTCTCTCCGGCATTTGACTCGGTCAGTCGCTCCCTCCCTTCTGGGTCACGTCCTTCCCTTGGCCCCGGGACTCGTCACTCTCCTGATTTCTTCCCGACTCCCTGCCTGCTCCTTCCCAGTCTCCTTGCAGCTCCTGGTCATCTCCCCGAGCCCTGGAATTTGGAGTGACCCAGAACCTGGTTCTCGAGTCCTCCCTGTCGACACTCTCTCCCAGGTGAGCCCTTCCAGTCCAGGGCTTTAGACACACGCTCTGCGCTGACGATGCTTATGTATCGCTGAGGGTCCTCGCTCTTCCCTGACCCGTAGAGCCCTGCATCAGCTGCCTGCCCAGCAGCTCCTCACAGACTTCTCGGAGCCACATCTAACTCCCTGCAGCCTGCTCTCCCTCTGTATTCCCTGTCTCAGAAAAGGGCGCCTTCATCCCCAGGACGCAGACCCCAATAAACACCCGTCCCGTCCCATCCGCAGCAAATCCTGCTGGCTCTACTTCCAGAATATGCCCATAATCCGGCCTCTTCTCACCCTGGCCTAGGGTCCCCTCCTGCCCCTGGACAATGGCGGCAGACTCTTCAAGGTGGACGGTGCCCGTGTCCCCTCTTGCCCCCTGCAGTCTGCTCCCCACAGGGCAGCGAGCCCACTTTTTGTAGGTTGTCAATCAGATCGTGTCCTCGCCCTGTTCTCACCTCTCTACTGGCTTCCTGTTGCGCTCAGACCGAAAGCCACAGCCCTGGTCATGAGCGTGAGGCCCCGCAGGATCTGGCCTCCTGCCCGTTCCTCCAACGTAACAGGCATGTGCCCACCTCGGGGTCTTTGTGCTCGCCGTGCCTCTGCCTGGCACGCTCTTCCCCCATACCCGCGTGGCTCGCTCCCTCTCTTTCTTCACGTCTTTGCCCAAATGTCACCCTCTCTAAGAGGCCTTCACTGGCCACCCCAGCTAAAATAGTCTCCCTTCCTGTCCCAGCCATGCCACCTCCTCTGAGCTTGCTCTGTTTCCTTTATATCCCGTGTCGTCACGGCCCCACAGCTTGACACCTGCCAGAGCCCGTGGCTGTGGGGAACCGGAGTCAGCCCCCAGCTGGCGTCCCATAGCACCCTGACCCCCAAATGTGGTCCAAGAGACCCAGAGATTGCATCGTCCCCTCCCTCCTTCCATCCTGTGTGACGCTGAGGCTCTCTCCCCACAGAGGGAAGGATCTCTGTACTAACAACAACAACACCCACAGTAACTGCCATTTATGGAGTGCTTAGTGTATACCAGCACTGTGCCAAGAACTCAGGTGGATTCACTCGTTCAATCCTCACGGCAACTCCGCGGGAGGAGGAGCTGTCGTTAGCCACTGGTACAGACCAGGATGCTAAGACACGGAGAGGTCCTGTGCCTTGCTCCAGGTCACGCAGCTGGCGAGGGGCCAGGCTGGGATGTGCAGCCCAGCAGTTGGGTCCGGAGTTGAGTTCTTAGCACAGCGCTGAAGAGCTGGGCTCTGGGTGTTGGAGTGTCCGTCCTGGGACCTGTGGCTGGAGGGTGGTGAAGTGCAGGGAAGTTCACGGAGGCCACCAGCGTCAGCCCGGGGTCACGGCTGGGTGGTGGGGATACGTTTCTCTTCCGACCAGTGACGGTCCGGGCCTTGCCTCTTTGCTGCGCTCTCTGTAGCTGCCCCCGGACACCCGAGGCTCTTCCCAGGCAGACTCCTGAAGCAGAAGCTCTGCTCTGAGAACTTTCCTGACCTGTCTCATGGCCGTCCCATCTTTCAGAGATTCCCCCTCCTCTCAGTGCTCATGGTTGTCATTGTTTTCTGCATCTTTCTTATGGATGGGGAAGTCATCTCTTAAGTCAAATGGTACCCGACTTTAAGGAACTTACTTAGTGGATTTGCATCCTCAAAAGGCCACAGGAGGCCGTGCTAAACCCAGCGGTGTCTGATGGGGTGGCAGGCACCATAACTCCTGGAGGTAGAAGGTATTTGGGAGTGGGGGATTTTCTGCACCCCAAAATCACCTGGTAAGCGATCATTTTCCACTTTTGTGTACCACTTTTGTGATGTTTGCTTTACCCAGATACGACCTGCGCTATGATTCACGTAGTGTTGTCAGGAGATTTCCTAGCTGCTCTGTGCTCTGTTCACACGGAGTAAGCCCTGGTGTGGAACGTCCACGTAGCCACAGCATCGTTCTGAACTGACCCCAAAATGCAGGCATTCTCTTTCTGTTTAAAAGTTAAAACATCGACACTGATGTCTAGGAATGTGTGAGAAAACTTCCGACCCCGAAAAGTACAGTACTTTTGGGTGGTACTTTTGCTGATGCCCAAGTTGACGGATGTGGTGCTCTTTGGAACCCTCTCACAAAAGAATGACGATCCCAGGTGGTGACACGTGAACCCAGAATAGCGCACCTGCTAATCTGAGGACCGTCTTGTCTGAATCTTTCTTTAAATCAACTCAACTCATTTTTTATAAATTAATTCTTCTCCATCCCAAGCACTCATATCTGTGAAATCCTGAGTTTAGTTAGACTATAGGTTGCCTGCAGTCAGAGAGACCCCATATAAACCCACCCTTCTGGTGGCTTAAATAAGTACAGACACTTCCTTCTCTCTTTCATAAGAGTCTGGGTGGAAGCAGTCTGGGGCTGGTGTAGAGTCAGGGACCTGTGCTCTTAGCCTGTTCCACCATCCCTAAGTAATGCCCTCCACCACCGGGCCCACCTCCGTGCCCACATTCCAGCCAATGGGAAGGCACAAAGGGGATGCAGAGGACCCGCCCCTTCTTGCCATCACTTCTGCTCAAATTCCATTGGCCAGAACTCAGTCACGTGTCCATACCCAGCTGCAAGGGAAGGAGGGATGTGTAGTCTCTTCTGGGAGCCAAAATCTTGGGGATTCTATTGATAACAAAGAAGGGGAGAGGGGGACATTTGGTAGTTTCTGCCACAATATGGTTGTTATATATTTTTCTAATAAACATTAAAATAAATAGTACTAAAAATCTTTTGAAGCTCCTTCATGTGCCAACTACAGTCATTTGGTGTGTGTGTCACACTTGAGAAAACTGTGTAAGTCACGGTCCCCTGTGACTGTCACCCTGGTGGAACCCTCACCTTGTTGGAAGTGGGACATATGCTTTGCTGTGTCAGGGTGTGGGCCTTGCTGCCTTTTATTAGCACCTCCAGGAGAGGTGGGACGCTCCTCTTCGTGGAGGGGAGAGCTCCCCAGGAACTCCGAATATGTCGGTCTGCTTCTGAAACTTGCAAGTATCAACTGCCTACTTTCTGGTACATCTTCCAACTTTCTCCAGGAGTGGCCCGTCAGGGTGGTCAGACACAGGCAGGAGTTTAGACTCTGGAGTCCACTTCAGCTCTCGGAGGCCCGTGTGAATGACTATCGCTGACACCTCTGAGCTGCACCCCTCAGTGTCCCACACTCAGGCTGGGATTTGTCTCAGCGTTGATGCGTCAGCTCGAGCCCGTGACTGAAGCTCCGATGGGAAGCAGGAGGCCAATTTTAATGACTTATCAGCGCAGTGTGTGCTGGCAGCCGCATGTCCCAAAGCTGGGGGGGGCCTGTCTGCTAAAAGTTAATGATCTAAGAAGTCCTGACGTAAAGGAAAACGGTGAGTGAAATTCCATGGTGTTGCAGACAGTTAATTCTTTATCAGGTTTTCCTAAGACAGAGAAAAAAGCGTTTTATCTTTTTTAAGGTTTGCGTTAACATGTCGTTGCATTTTATAGATACACTGGTCTTCCTTTGGCTAATCTGGGGCAGGTAATGGAAACTTCTGTGCTGTGGTGTGGCAGACAACTTCTTGACACTTTGCCGATCCATTGTTTTTGTTTTGGTGGGATCTCAAGGTTAAAAGGCGAGGCGTCCTCGATTTAGGCGAGTGAGAATCAGACGGGCTATGGGTGCTTATCCATAGCTGGCTGGCCTTGAGTGTCCGTCTCCCTGTGTTGCTGTGTGTTTAATACCTTCGTGCTCCACTGAAGCTCGAGATCGTGCCGGGGTGGTTTTGTCTGAGATCCTCGTGATGAGCTTTTTGGATAGAGAAGGAGAAAAAGTCGAAAGTTCCAGGCTTCACTAGCTTTGTGCCACAGCAGTCGTCTAAGTGGAGATTCATTTTTAGAGTCTGGGGCCAGGAATGTAACCTCAGATACCCGAGGGGCCAGGCAGGTGAGGTGATGGGTTAGCAGCTGGGGGCTGCGGGCCCAGTAGGGGCAGACATATCTCATCTCTGAACAGGAATGGGGGCCAGAGTTGCCAGATCTTCCTATTTTTAACCGAGGCTGGAAATCTGGACTCTTATGAGCAATGTGGGAAATAAATATAGATTAAAAAATGTTATGTGGGCTTAACAAAACACACCTGCAAGCCGCATGTAGCTCTTGGAACCTCAGGTGTTAGGAGATGGTGCACGAGGCTCATTCCTCTGTCTCCAGCCAGGACTTCTCTGAGCTCTAGACTTCGC
The DNA here is from genome assembly GCF_020826845.1 of Diceros bicornis minor. Taxonomy (NCBI): domain Eukaryota; kingdom Metazoa; phylum Chordata; class Mammalia; order Perissodactyla; family Rhinocerotidae; genus Diceros; species Diceros bicornis. Next base: position 5,552,111 of record NC_080774.1, on the reverse strand, counting down.
TATCTCGCTGTCCACGTGACTTCTCTCCCTGGATGTCTCAAGGGCGTCTCAGACCTACCTGGGCTTTGCTGTGAACCCGTTCCTTCCATAGCCCTCTCTACTTCTGGTGATGGCAACTCTGTCCTTCCTGCTGCTCAGGCTGAAAAGCCTGGAGCCACCCTTGATTCCTCTCCTCCTATCACATCCAGGCCGGCAGCAAAGCCTGCACCTCTACCTTCCAAATACATCCGGAATCTGACCCCTTCTCCCCACCTCTACTGCTCCACCCTGCTCCCAGCCGCCATCATCGTTCACCTGGACTATTGCAGTAGCCTCCTCCCTGCTCTCCCTGCTTCCTGCGTTGCTTCTCCCCAATCCTTTCTTCCCACGGCAACCTGAGCAGCCCTGCTAAGTGTAACTTGGACCACATCCTTCCTCGGCTCAACATATTTCAATGGTTCACATCTCATTCCAAGTAAAAGCCAATATCCTTAAAATGGACCAGAATGTTCTAAATAAGCAGGCTCCCTGTTACCTCTATGACCTCCTGTCTGTTTACTTGCCCCACTGTGGTCACACCGGCCTCCTGCTGTCCCCAGCACTTCCCAGGCACGCTGCTACCTCAGGACATTTGCACGTGCTGTCCCCTCTTCCTGGATCCTCTTCCCTTGCCCTCACCTCCTCAGACCTTAATGCCAGTGGCCCTCACTCAGAGAAGGTTCCTGGCCTTCCTATCTAACGTGGTGACCACCCCACACCACTCCTGCCAACCTTCTTTATCCTCCGTCTCATCTTTATTTTTCTTCGTGGCACTCGCTACTGTCTAACATGCTATACATTTTATTTATTTATTCTACGAATGTTCTTTCTTTTTCTCACTAAAATGTCAGCTCCACAAGGCTGAAGATTTCTGTCTGGCACATAGAGAGGGCTCATTTTTAAACGAGTGAATGAATGGTGTAGATTCAGGAAGGTTGTGCGCATGGGTGCAAACCTATGGATTTAGGTGTAGTTAATGTGTTCCAGTCTGTCGCGCGTGGTGCTCTTTTTGATTTGGGTAAGCTTCTCAGCCTCTCTGTGCCTTGGCATCCTTCCTGCAAATAGGGATGATGAAAGGACCCCACCTCACAGGGCTGTTGTGAGATTAAATGGATTAATGTGTGAGAAGTGCTTAGAATAGTGTCTGGCGTGTAGGAAGCACTATATAAAGGTTTGCATTATTATTATTACTAGTATTATTATTTATCCGTGTGAAAATTAAAATATTACAAATAGGGCTAAAGTCTATTGTGATCAGCATCCCAAACCCCACATCTCTCCTTGCTTCCTCCTCAGAGGTAAACCACAATTATTACACTTTTTTCTTTATTTCAGGCCTTTTGTATGCAGTTAAAAAATATATATGTACCTGTAGCAAAACAGTACTTAAAAAAACAAATGCCACACTTCACATTATTTTGCAGCTTCCTTTTTCTTTCTCTTAAGAGTACATCGTGGAGATGGTTTCACACCAATTCATAGGTGTCGACCGCATTCTTTGCCGCTGCTGTGTACTGTTCTAGAATACGGCACTGCTCCAGATTCTGTGGCTGTTCCCTGCTGGTGGTCCTTTAAGCTGTTTCTGAGTTTCTGCTACTACAGACAGTGCTCGGTTAGCATCCTGGTGTCTGCCCTCTGAGCCTTATGCCTTTCTCCAGGGCGGTACCAGGGCGTGAGGTTGCTGGTCCAAGGGTTTATGCATTTGTCATGTTAGTAAATTCTGCAGATTGCCCCCTAAAATGGTGTGGCCATTTATAGTCTCACCAGCAGGATGTGAAAAACCTTGACTTTATTATTTTTTAATTGTCATTTTTACTTTATTTATTTATTTTTATTGCAGTCACATTGCATGTCACATTATATAAATTTCAGGTGTACATTGTTATACATCAATTTCTGTATAGATTGCATCCTGTTCACCACCAATAGTCTAGTTCTTATCCGTCCCCATACACATGTGCCACTTTACCCCTTTCACCCTCCCCCCAGCCCTTTCCCCTCTGGTGGCCACTAATCTGTTCTCTTTGTCCCTGTGTTTGTTTATCTTCCACATGAGTGAAATCATATGGTATCTGTCTTTCTCTGTCTGACTTATTTCTCTTAGTATAATACCCTCAAGGCCCATCCATGGTGTCGCAAATGGCAAGATTTCATCTTTTTTATAGCTGAGTGGTATTCCATTGTGTATATAACCACACCTTCTTTATCCATTCATCCCTTGATGGGCACCTAGGTTGCTTCCAAGTCTTGGCTATTGTGAATAATGCTGCGATGAACACAGGGGTGCACAGATCTTTTTGAATCAGTGATTTTATGTTCTTTGGATAAATACCCAGGAGTGGAATAGCTGGATCATATGGTATTTCTATTTTTATAAAAGTGTAATTTTTATTTTGAGAAATAAAAAAATATGCAAAGTACAAAGAGTAATGTAACAAGTTTCCGTGTACTCAGCACTTAGAAATGTCAGCTGTTAACATTTTGTCCCATTTGCAACAAGTTGTTTATTATTTTATTAAAAAAATAACCAAACATTACAGAAAAAGTTGAAGTTCTCTTTTGCACAATTCCATCCCCCTCCACAGAGGCAATCACAATTATGAATTTATCATGCACCCTTGCAAACCATTTTTATATTTTACTTATAGGTGGAACTGTGAACAATATTTTATTTTCGTGCATTTAAAATTTTTATCTAAGTGTTGTATTGGCCATAGTGTTCTGCAACTTGCTTTTTTTTTAGCCAACAATATATTTTATAGACTTATTCATGTTAGCACATTTAGACTTACTCATTCTTTTTACCTGCTGTGTAGTATTCCATTGTGCCAAGGTTTATTTAGCTCTTCTCCAAATGATGGGCGTTTAGGTTGATTCCAGTGATCTGCTATTACAACCAGTCCTGAGATGAACATCCTAGTCAGGAAACATTCAGATTCTTCATTATGTATTTTTATAATGCTTTGGTTTGTATACTATACACAGTAAGGTGTTCTTTATCTTTTCATAGACGCAGCAGCAACCTTGAAAAGAAAAATAGCGTTTTATCTGCCCTTTTTTACCTGCCAGAGGATTGTTCTTTCAAGGATTGAGAAACTGGATGTTTGCAGCTTGCTTTTATTAGTTTGGTTATTATTGTTACTAATGTACATCCAGATGGGAAATTCCCACACTCGAGGATCTTGATTATTTGAATCTCTTTGTGTTGGGTGTTCTCATTCGTTCCACCAACATTTCCTGAGCATCTACTATGTGCCAGGCTCTGTTCTAGGCAGGGAAAACTCAGATGTGGTTCTTGTCATCATGGATTTCCGTTCTAGGGGGAAATGGACAATATACAACAGGCACAAATCAGCTCCTTCTCTTCCCCACCCCGGAATTCATTACTGAAGAGCTACGGAGAGGTGCTTCCTCGGCAAAACCTGTGCTCTGGCTGAGTGCTCAAGGAGATTTACGGCCAGCAGGTTGAGTGGGACTCAGAGTTAAAATTCCCACGAGTTCTGTTCTGATTACCTATTGCTGCATAACAAACCACCCAAAACAGTGGCTTAAAACAACAGTGACATTTATTTTCTCACTAATCTACAGTTGGGGCAGGGCTTGGCAGGGATAGCTGTCTCTGCAACATTCACCGTCTTCTGGGGCAGCTGGAAGGAATCATCCGGAGACTCGCTCACTCACGTGTCTGGCGACTGATGCTGGCTGTCAGCGGGACCTCCGCTGGGCTGTGGCTGGAGTGCCTCCATGCGGCCTCCCCGTGTGGCCATCTGACTTCCTCACAACATGGCGGCCGGTTGCGAGGGTGAGCGTCCCAAGAGGACCAGGCAGGAGCTGCAGTGCCTTTTATGACTTATTCTCAGAAATCACATGCAGACACTTCTGCTGTAGTCCCAGGCCCACGCAGACTCAAGGGGAGGAGACACTGCCTCTCCTCTCCTTGGAGGTGCATCGATGTCCGTTGTAAGAAGGGCATGCGGGATGGATGTCCTGGTGTGACCGTCTTTGGAAAATACCATTCACCACAAGTTGTGCAAAGCAATCTTTAGTCCTCTACACGTGTTTGCCCAGATCTTCCAGTGGGGAGTGGCCCGGCTGTGGGGGATCTGGATGGACGTGGCCGTATGGACTGTAGCTGGGATTGTAGCAGAATCATTGAGGGCCACTCAGTGCCTGGAGATTCTGCCTTGTCTCCTTAACTCCCCACAACACCCGTTGTCCCTCCCATTTTACAGATGAGGAAACTGAGGTCCAGAGCCCTTGAGTAAGCTCCAGAGTCCACACGGTTGGAACCCAGGCATATAAGTTAGACTCCCTTCCTCAAATCAACATAACACCCCCCTCCTCTCAGGGAAGTAAGGCTTCCCTTTGCTCTGAAAGCTCCCAGACACGGGACTCCACGGGGCTGCCACTCAGTGGCCACTTGGTTTGGTAGGCCTCGGTTACCATGGCGACAGTGGCCAGCCACGCAGAGAGACACTTTTGACCTTTCTGCCTTCCCCCACTCAGTGGCTCTGGCTCTTACTGAACCGTGAGAGACGTGATACATTTCGAGGCTTCAGAAGGGCATTTCCCATCCGTCCACTAATGGGCTTGTTGATTTGAGAAATGGTCTTAGGTTGCCTCCTTGACTCGCGGCGCGGGCTGAGCAATTATAAAAATGAAATACGATGTCACGTCAGGTGGCCCGTCACTGAGTTCTGGTGTCTGAGACTGTTCAATTATACACATCTGTTTCCAGGGCTTCCAAATTCTTCAATAAAAGACCTTTCGGGGTAGAATTTTTTCCTGCTCACTCTCCTGGGCTATTTTGGGAAGATGGGATAAGACAGGGTTGACATATTCTTAGCCATAAATGAGCATGACAAAAGGTGGGGGTGTGTTGGTGTTTGCAGAAGAATTCTGTAGCAAGTGGCCCTTTCAAAGGGAAATTCTCTCTCAAGGATGCTCCTGGCTCTTCAGCGCTCACCCGGTGCGGCATCTCTATTTATTAGTCATGAGGGGTCCCGGCCACTGTTGTAAAAGTGGGACCATTTTGATCCTGGGTTAGGAGGGGAGGCAGCTGCTGCTTAGGAATGGTGCTTTAAAATCAAAGTTAATTGGGATTTATTAATTTAAATAGACACGAAAATTTTACATTCACAAAACACACATGGCGATTGATGGCAAGTCCATCCTTCCAGTTGGCTTAGGTTGCAGCAAGGCATGTCATCTCTAGTGTCAAATACATGGGTCTGACCGCGCCTTCCCCCTCCGCCCGGATCCAAGCCCCATCACGTCCATCGTGACCCCTATCGCGTCTTCCTGCTTTCAGGCTGGTCTCTTTCCAGTCTATTCTCACGGAGGAGCCAGAATGACCCTTTAAAAATGGAAGTCACGGCATGCTGCCCTCTGCTCAAAACCCCAGACAAATAGGGCAGAAAGTGGGCAGTTCAGAGGGTGGCCAGCAAGGGCAGGGAGGTTGGATGAGGAATATGATGCATCTTTTTTCAGTAGCTTGGTATCTCCTTCCTGGCCAGGGCTTCATTAGAAGCAGCCCAGAGAATCTGGAGTAGTAACTCCTTTTGCTCATCAGGCCAGATCTGACTTCCAGGGACTGCTAGATGAAGGATGGGCCATTTCAGACGGAAGTGACAAACACGTGGTGTAAAGGAGTGAGGCAGAAGCTTACATGGGACAAAAAGGGCCCTGGCACTCTCTCCTAGGTCAGGTAATAGGGAGCGGTGGGGACTGTGGTGAAGTGGAGACCATGTGCTCTGCCTGTGGGAGACTACCCAGCTGTGGCCAATTGTCATCACATGAGAATGTGGGTCTGATGCTGCCAGATCGTCCAGTTATTCAAGAGAAGCCAGAAATCCAGACTCCTGGACTCTCCTGTTTTCGTTTTTGAGTATCACTCTGAACTTGTCGATTTTCACAGACTTGACGTGTTTCCCCCCTTGAGTCATTTGTTGCTTGGATGCTCTAAATCATCCCAGCTTTGGCCAGCGAGCACTCCTTCCAGCTGCTCATATGTCCTTTCGACACGTTCCTGCCGGTTTGGGAGCGCTTTCCTATTTCCTGAGAGCACACGCTGTTCCAGGTTCATCTGGTACATTTCCTGCTCCAGACGTGGAATCAACCATTTCTCCAAGAAGCTTGGATTGGAGCTCTGATTTTAAAGGTTGGCAATAAACCCATGCTCAGAATGGAAACTTGGCTGTAGCTGGGTCTGTTCCTGGGGTGGCCCTCTGGGGTCCCTGGGTAGATGTTTCGGCTCCATTTGGAGAGCCCCGGGCTGAGCGCTGCCATCTCTGGGGAGGTTGGCCTCTGTTCCCGGGGCCTGCTGGGATGATGAACGGTGAGGCTAATGTATCCGGATGGTTGCATTCCACCTGGGGCAGCCACCCAAAAAATGTCTGGAGTGCACTTTCCCTGAGAGCTGCTCTTACAGGCTTCATCTCGCAGAAATCTGTCAAGACTCAGGTGTGGATTCAGCGGCAAGGTCGCGAGCTCCATAGACAGTGGTGGTTTCTCTGTTGCATTGTCTCGTCCATCACCGTAGGGCTACGGGGTGGACCCGGGGGGGCAGTGTCTGCCATGGGTCATCTCTAATGCATAGACCATAAACTGAGGGAGGGATCTTCCCTTAAACCTGCTCTGCTGGCAGCCACTGCCCCCGGCTCTGCCGGCGGGCCCTGGCTGCTGCCTGTGTCTGTTTGGAAGACCGTAAATGCCGAGGGCACGGACTCCATTTGATTCTCTTTAACACCTCTCGTGTGAGCTGGGGGCCAGATTGCCTCGGCTTGAATCCTGGCTTGGCTACGGACCGGATCTGGAACCTTGGGCAAGCTACCCAACATTTCTCTGCCTCAGTTTCCCCCTCTTAAAAGTAGCGACAGTTGAAATATCTACTCAGAGGGTTGTTATGGAGAGTAAATGAGTTAATACATGTAAATCCCTTAGAGCAGTGGGGGAAACACAGCAAGGCTCAATAAACATTGACGTTTATGATTATCCGAATCTCCGGGTGTAAACAATTCCTGGATTGTTAGTTGCATGGGCCAGCACATTTCCTTTTTTTTTTTTTTTTTTTTGCTTTCCCCTCTCTCTTGACTCCCCCTGTCTCTTTCCCTCCCCATCCCCCTCATTGTTTTGAACTATTTTTCTGCCACACGAAGCCTGGGCTGGCTTCATGGACATGTGACCAGTCCGTTGTACAGGGCGCCACTCAGAAGGGTCCCCACTTTGTTTAATGGGCTGCTGTCACTATCTTGAAATTCTTGACCATTTTTGAACAAGGGCTCCTGTGTTTTCACTTTGCACCAGGCCCCACAAAGTACGTAGTTGATGCTGCGTGTCACCAAAGCCGTTGGGGCGTCTCTTTGTTTCTCTGTCTCCTGGCACATGATGGACTTCCAGTAAATACCGACTAAATGGAATTATTATCCACTGGGGCCAGTGCGTCTTTTTTCTCCTCTGTTCTCTCCACCAGCACCTGCCTAGGCAGCGTGTGAGCTCGTGTATAATTGCGTGCAGAAAACTTCGGTGGAGCGTGTGGAGTGGATTTGATTATGCTCTGTTTTTCTGAGAGTCTTGTTCCAATTCGAGGTCCAGAGGCTGTCCCAGCCCCCAGCCCCTGTGAATGAGTCTGGACGTGCCATGTGGGCGTCTGAACACATTAATGAGGTCTTACTTTCTTAGGACACTGGTATTTTGACAAGAATCAGCAGCAATGGCTCCTCCGTAGTAAGTGGAGATTTGGGGAAATCTGGTATTAACTCTAGACAGCAGGGGGCGGGCCCTGCCCTTCCTTCCTGCTCAGAAGTGGGCTCCAAAGTTGAGACTGCCTTCTGCCCTGGGTGAGGAGGAACAGGGGACAGATGACACTGCAGGCCCCAGAGGTGGGCCAGGCTGCCCATGCTTCCCGTGGGCATCTTGCTGTGCATTGAGTAGGCACCTCCTGCACACGGGCTCACGAGGGGCCTTCTTCCTGCTAGAGACTGAGCCAGCCAGGGCCTGAACCCGGTAAATTCTCTAAGCTGGGAACAGTGCGAGGTCGCGAACCCTCTCTAGGGAGGCACAAAGATCTTTTCTTCCAGCCCAAATTAGTGAACTTGCCAGAGGCTGTTGTCATCTTTCAGCTAAATCCAAGGGTTAGGAGTTGGGATGGACGTTTCTTTCTTCGGCGCCAATGACGAGGCCGCCTGGCCGTCCTTCCACAGCTTAGAGCGGAAGTGAACTGAGAAATGTCTTCTCTGTGCAGAGCGGCCCCCCGGGGCATAGCAGCTGCTGGGGGGTCTGCAGAGCCGGCGGGACGGGAGATGCCCCGGCTGGAGAGGCCATGGGGGGGCCTTGTACCTGTAGGTGGGTTGGGGTCATTATCTGGGTCAGGTTGTTGGGCGCCCTGCTCTGGCTTCTGCTGTCTCCTGGGTCCTCTGAACGGGCTCAAGAAGGCGTCCTTGGGGGTCGCCGACTCGACCGAGCTAGAGACCAGGCAGGCATGCGCACAGATGAAGTAGATGAGAGGCCAGGAAAGGAACAGCACATCGCCAATCACAGCTGGTAGAAGATTTGCCCGAGTGAGGGTCCAGTGTCTCAGACAGAGGGGTCTCCACCAAGTCCTCTCCGTTTTCCACCTGCTGTCTTCACGCTGTGCCACCGCCTGGCCCAGCTTGGGTCTGTGGTCCCTGCTTTCCAGTTATTCTCAGTGCTCTTTCAAGGGGGAGTCCCAGAGGTGGCTTTCAGACCACGCGTCACAGAGGCTGATAGGGGCTGGGAGTCTGCAGTCTGCAACTGCCTGGGTTCACATTCTCGCTCCGCCCCTGCTGGCTGTGTGGCCTTGAGCAAGTGACTTAACCTCTCTGTGCCTCCGTTTCCTCACCCGGTGGAGCTGATCATGGCACTTCCGGTTGTAGGGGGGATGAGGACTGGTTAATCCATGTCAAGTGCGGGAACGGCACCTGGCACAGAGTGAGCGCCATGTGAACATTAAATACAGTTATTGAGATTCATCTGGAGCTTTTCATCGCCCGGCACGCACCTACACAGAAGGAGGCTCCCCGCCTCCACCTCCCGAAAGGAGTGGCGTGCAGCAGCACCAGGCGACGTGATTCACTGGTGGCCAGCTGGGCAGAACCGAGAGGTGGGCGACGTTCTCTTTCCGCCTCTTGTCCTCGCCTGTCTTGGCTGGGAGCAGGATGCAGGGTTTCCGACCTGGTCCTGTCGTTTCCACTACGGGCGGCCGCTGGCAAATCACCTCCCTTGCTGGGCCTCCACCCGGAGCCTCCACCTTAAGGGGCTGGGCCTTACTGCGAGGGGCTCCATACCCACCCCTGCTGCATCTGGAGAGTTCTTAGTGGTTCTGTTTGTTGGCCTTCCCCATGAGGAAGTTGCTCTTTCCTTAAACAAGGCAGAAACTCCTCTAGGTAAATGGAAATGCAAATGTAAACAAAGAGACATATTCAAGAATTGTTTCTGGAAACATTGTATCTCATCACAGAACCTTGGAACTGGCGTCAGTATCCAGCAGGAGAGTGGATCCATATGGTGTCTCCATACAATGGAATGCTCTATGGTGGCGGAGTGAGTGGGTGACAACAATGTGTATCAATAGATGTGAATTTCACAAATATAATGTTGAGTGGAAAATACAAATTGCAGAAGACTATACTCGATTTGTGTGAAGTTTAAAATTCTAGAAACGATGCAACATATCATCACATAAGTAGACATTATACACTGTAATCGAAGTAAAAGAATACACAACCATGAGGAACCCCAGGTTCAGGAAAGGGGTTGTCTCTGGGGTCAGGAAGGGAATGTGGTCCAGAGGGAGCACAGGAGACTTCAGCTGGATTTCTGATGACTTATTTCTTCAGTTGGGTGGTGGCACGTGTACATTCATTGTATTTCAAACACCCTTTTGTAAATCTTAAATATCACGTAATAAATTTAAAAAATATTTTGTCTGAACAAAAGTTTATGGAGTTAAAAAAAATAAGTCTGAGAGGTACTGGACTGGATGTCCTTGACTTCCTCCCCGGCGCTGACCCTCTAGGATCCCCTGAGTGTCCCCAGAGGCCATCAGTGTGACCTGGGTTTCCCAGGTGGGTAGGGCGGTGCAGTGGTTAGAGAATTTGACAGGTAGCTGGTTTGTCCTGGTGACCTTGGGTAAGAGCCAGGTCCTCTCTGGGTGTCAGTCTCTTTAGCTGTGGAATGGGGAGAATTGGGTCCCTTTGACTATACCTCCCAGGGGTGATGCAGGGACTTGCTGAGGGATGGTGCCTGCGGAGCGTCTGGCTCAGAGCTGGGTGCGTGGTGACTGCATGGTACATAGTAGGCGCTGTTAGTGATGATAATGAGCAGTCATTTCATCCACAAAGTGAGAGCGACAGGTGGAGGGAAGGAAGGGGGGGAAATCACGAGGACACGGCCCCCCAGCAGAGGCCTCTGCTGTCGTAGCCCCTGAAGCCTCTGTGTGAATGAAGCTACTGTCTCAAGTTCAAAGCCCCGCAAGGACCGGTTGGTTGTGAACCACGCCGCTTCCAAGCCTTCTCCTCTGCTCTGGTCACACACACTGCTTCTTTTCTCTTGGCCACAGGCTGACCCTGACCCATCACAGGTCCCACGGCCAACAGTGACCTCAGACTAAACCTCCCTGTCCTGCCAGGACAGGCACTGACTCTGTGGTTCCCCTCAGGGCTGAGCTGGGCTACCCTCTCTCTCACTGACACAGAGTGGCGGGGGCAGCCTGTCCCCCTCTGCTCGTGGGTGGGCCTTTCTCTCTGAAGATGGAGAGGCTGGACCCCAGAGGGCAGGGGCTCTGTTCCAACTGAGAGAGAGCGGAGGGAGGGGCTTGCTGTCCGGTGGAGCAGTTGGGGCCTGAGACGGCCTGGAGCAGAGTGTTTTCAGGACCACTTCTGCTCCTCTTTGTCACGCAAGCTGGATCTGTCTGCTGGCCACCTGGTGTGTACCAGAGTGTAGGATGAGTTCCAAAGGTCACAATGAATAGACTTTATTGGGGATAGAGGAGACTTACAAGCTGGAGAAGAGGAAAGGAGAGAAATATGAGGCCCCATCTTCCCGTTGGCCCTGTGGAGGGATGTGCGGGGTCTCAGCCATCACGTGGGGCAGGGTGTGCATTGCCCGGAGGGCCACCGCCCAGGTTCACCTACTTTTTGATGGAGCAAGTCAGAGAAAGCAGCCTTGTTGGCAGGGGAACTCTCGGGCTGTTTGGTACAGGCAGTTGGACTTGGCGTGCCAGTTATCAAAACCACCTAAGAATGCCAACAGCCCACACCTGGGCAGCTTGGGCCCACTCCCCCTCGTGGAGAGCAAAGCCCCCAGTCCTACGGGAAGCTGAGGTTGTTGTCCAGGTGGCCCTGAGTGCACACCCAAGTCTTGATTAGATTGTCATGCTCCGTGTATCACCTCCTTGCTTTCTCGTTTGCTTGGGACCTAGATCTGGGGTATTATGTCCTAATAGGTGAAATCCTGCTTTCCCCAGCCCTCTGAGTCATCAAACACCCCCTTTATTATCATAGAGGGCCCAGTTTAATGATGAGGTCATTTTCCTGTGAAATGTGGAGAAGTGATGACATCAGTAAAGGCATTTTTGGTTTCAAGAGACAGAAAACATTAAACAGAGAAAATAGGAGTGTATTGGCTCATATAGTTGGAAAGCAGAGGGATAAAGCTTCAGGTGTGGCTTGATCCAGCAGTTCATTAGTGTTACCAGGACCCAATATCTCTCCTTCTCTTAGATTTCCCCTGAGGATTGGCTTAATTCTGTGCATCCATATGGGGATAAGATGGCCTCTCAGTAAAGCTCAGAGGGAATAAAGAGTTCTTGCCAAATATTTCAAACACGAATCCTATGCCTCGTTATCACTGGTCTGCACTGGGTCTTGGATTGTCCGGGCCTGGATCAAATACCCATTCCTGGAAATGTGAGCGGAATCCCCACTACCTGAAATATGGAGAGAGGGAGGAGGTAGTTCCCAAAGGAAAACTGGAGTGCAGTTACTAGAGGGGGGATGGATGCCGAGTGGCTGAATAACCACACGTGTCCACAGTGATCCAGAAGGGAGCTCCCAGTCTTGGGGCAGCACGAGTCACTGTTTCTGACAAGGGCCGGCCTCCCTTCATAATGTCTCTGAGTCCTGAACTCAGCCTCAGCCTTTGGGGTGATGGCTTGGATCCTTGCCTTCCTCCCAGAGCCCTCCCCTCACTGGGATCGGATCAACAATGGCCCAGCCGGCGGGAGCGTCTAACCTGGCAGCCTCATTCCTACAGGCACCAGAGGGGAAATAGCGGAGAAATTGCTGGCCTGCGTTACTTTTAGATTTATTCTGCTGGAGCTAATTGTAATCTTTACTTGGTCCCAAGTGATTCATTCTTATCGTTCTTATTATAGCTGAGAAAATTAATTTTTATTCTACTATAAAGGTGGCTGTAATAATCTGGGTTCAGGGAGGGGGATTACTTTAATAAGATTTGCCAGTAGACTTTCAAACAGGCTTCATTAGCGTGCAGAGCTGGCCTGCTGCACCGGAGAGGACGTGGGGAGGTCCGGGGGATGCCAGGGCGAGCTCAGGCAGGAGAGGGGACAGGTGTGTCTGCTCTGTCAAGAGATCAGGCACGTGTTCACTCCTGTCTGTAAGTGCAGGGGAGGCTCCGAGAGCGGGGACCTGAGCCCATCTCAGCGTCTTTGACTGACTTAAATGGAAACAAATGCCTTTAACCGACTCCTGAGCTGCCCGTACACCACCGTGCACCAGGGTGGGACAAGGGAGACGCCTTCAGAGGTCAGGCCGGCCCTCGACGTGAGGACCATGGCGGTTTGGAAAGCACACCTTCTTTATGGGGAGCAGATGTCTCAGAACCATAACCTCTTATTTGTGATTCCAAATCCTGAAAGCTCTAAACACTAAAATGCTTTGGGTAAACTTTCAGCAGACTTTGGTGGTAGAACCTCAGTGAGCTCATGCATAACTTTATTTGTTCCACTTAGGGTGAATGTTCTTATCTTTGACTTTAGAACCCTTGATGTGTTTGATTAAAGGATGCTGCTAAAGATGTTACTAATATTCAGTATATGCACTGTATTCCCTTTCTACGTCAGAAAAATTAGAAACCAGGAGTTCTGGCAAAGAGGTATTGGATCTGTCAGGAATGTCAGATTTGTCTGATTTTGGGGAGAGAAACCAGAGTTCCTGAATTTTATGTGAACTTTCTTCATTTCTATATGTTAGTTTCAGATTAAAATTTTAAATTTAATTTTTTGAAGACAGAAAAGATCCTCAACATCATTAGTCATTAGGGAAATGCAAATTAAAACTGTGATGAGATACCACTGCACAACCCATGGAATGGCTAAAATAAAAAAGACGGATGAATCAAGTGTTGGCAGGGATGGGGAGACACCGGAACCCTCTTACATTGCTAGTGGGAATGGAAAACGGTGCAGTCGCTTTGGGAAACAGTTTGGCAGTTTTTTAAAAAGTTAAACATACACCTATGTGTGACCCAGCCATTCCACTCTTAGGGATCTACCTAAAAGAAATGAAAGACTTGTTTATAAATGTTCATAACAGCTTTATCCATCATTACTCCCAAATTGGAAACAATCCAGATATCTCTCAACTAGTGAATGCAGGAAGACACTGTGGCATAGCCATACAGTGGAATAAAAAGAAATCAACTACCAATTCATGCAACAACATGGGACACTTTCAAATAATTATGCCGAGTGAAAGAAGCCAGACACAAGAGTCTACATATTGTATGACTACATACGTATATGACTTTCTAGAACAGGCAAAACTATAGAGACAGACAGCAGATCACTAGCTGCCTGGGGCTGTGGGTGGGAATGGGGATTACCCGAAAACTAGCACAGGGAATGTCGTGGGGTGAGGGAAATGTTCTAAAACCGGATTGTGGTGACGGTTGCATGACTATAGATTCACATGGTGCTGTGCACTTAGAATGGGTGCATTTTGTGGTATGTAAAGTAGACCTCAATAAAGCTATTAAAATATGTGAAGGCAAAATACATTCATATGGCTCAAATTTCAAAAAGTATATAGGTGATTATAATGAAAAAAATGATAGGAAAAAAAAATCCCATTCTTCCCCCTTGACAACCCAGTTTCCTGTGGCACAGGCAACCGACGTTATTAGCTTTTCCCCTGTGCATTTAGAGACACCTCATGTGTGGAAAAGCAGGTAAATATGTTTTTATATGCATATATATATGTATATATATGTTATACTGTATATAGTTTGCTTTTGCCTCTCAAATACTAGTAAACCACAAATACTATTGTACACCTGGTGTTTTTCACTTAACACACAGTATGTCTTGGAGATCTTTCTCTGACATCAAGAGCTGCATTTTTTCAAGTTCTGTCCTTTCACATCCCATCAGGCGGCTGACCCATAAGTGATGTGGATGCTCCTTTGTTCATGACCTGTGGCTTGTTTCCAGGCTTTGGCCACTGCAAAATGCTTGATCCGATTACTTGACCTCCCTGTGGCCCTGAGCTTCCTCGTCCCTTAACGGCACTAGTGGCGGAACCTACAGTTATTGTGAGGGTGAAATGAGCTAATCTATAGAAAGGGCCTGAACATACCTGGTTCGCAGCAACTCTGTGGAACGCGTTAGCTAGTATAATGACCACTTCCAAGAACTTTGTACGTGCGTCGTTTCACATGTACGCAGGTATATTAGTAGGGCAAATTCTGAGAAGTGGAATTACTCAATCAAAGGGTATGTGCAGATTAATTTTGGATGGATTTTGCTAACTTATCAATTTTACTCCCTCCAGTGATGAGTGAGATTGCGTCCCCATAGTCTCACCATACTGGACCAGACTCCAAAAGTCTAGTCTTTTGGATTTTTGTCAACCTGAGAGGTAAGATGTGGAATTGCCTAGTTTTGGAGAAAAAACATTCCCCAACTTCAGTGGGGTTCAAATAAACTCCTTGGGGCCAGTTCCTGCCCTGGGCTCATTGGCATAGACTGTTTTCTGCCGGAAATGCAAAATAGAGAGCACTTCTGGGGTCCTTTCCACTGAGATAGCTGGTAATGAGGGGAAGACATTGTAGCCTGCGGCACCAGCTCCATCACATTTATAATTTTTGCAAATTGAATAAGAAAATGCAAACGATTTCCCAGGACACAGCTGCCAGTGGCTTACATTTTTCTTGTCCCGGGAACATATGGGTAAGGTAGAAACAGAAACACATGAAACCCAGAGAAAAGCACAACATCCGGCCAACAAGAAACCTTTTGAATTCTCATCAAAACACGAGTGTTTTTATACGCTGTAGAAAGCGGGGCTTTGTGAAAAGTATTCCCAAACCAGGCAGGAGGAGAATGACATTAAAAGCACCCACTTTATGGAAACTGGGGTGATTTTCTGGAACAGACTGGCTTGTTTTGGATCTGACTGTTTGGAAGAAGTGGCAACATTGGAGAAATGATTAGAAAGTAATCTGTTTGTCAATATGTTTATTCATTAAGCATTCAAAGAATTATTGTTTGAATGCATGCATTGTGACATTTGAAAGTCATTGATCAGAGATTTGACATTTTTGCAAAGAATTCCAGAAACATGGGGCCTCCGTTGTCTGATCTGAAGCTGGCTTGTTTTCATGATGCAAGACGGTATTCACTTCTTGTATTTTTTCCCCTTGCCCCTTTAATTAATTAATTTATTTTAAGGACCTTTCTGTTTTCTGTTTCCAAGTTTTCTGTTGGAAATTTCTGGATTACTGTCTCCTGGTGGGAGTTTCTCAATACACAAGCCATGGAACCTCACAGGATGCCCTGGACTCTTCTCTCATGTGCCTCATGGAATGAGTCGTGTGCATACAAGAATTGCTCATATTGGTGATGACTTGAGTTGGGAGACTGTACCGCTAAGGACCAAGTTTCTCGTGGACTTCCCGTTTGCTTGCTGTGGTGTTGGCTCCAGCAGCTCTGAGCTCCCCGCTCAGCATAGTAACTTCCCTCTGCACCTCCTGGCCTCTTGTCCTAGCAGCACACTGCTCCTGGGAAGGGGGAGGGCTCTTTGAGGAGCCTCTGCACGTGTCCGGAGAGTTTCTGTCTCCCTGAATGGCCTGCATTGGGTCACGTGCCCATTGATGACCAAATCACCAAGGTTTTCCCCAAAGGGAGAGAAGAGAAATAGATATTGGGGAGGTAACTAACAAATGCCTAATCATAAGAAAAAGACTCCTAGGAGTCCCACCCTTGGCCTGTCCCTGTGCCTTTGAACTTCAGAGAGTCGATTTGTAATCGGTTCATTGCTTTGGGGAGAAGAATTACCCCTTCCTTGAGTGATGGGTCTCGGGCTCAACAATCTCTATTTCAGTATTTCAGATTCTGCTGAAAAAGCTACCGCCCTCCTCATTGACCTGTTTTCCATAAAGACAGTATGAGCTCAAAATGGAGCACACTCTGACATTCCGTTGTCATAGCAACCTGGGTGGTAAACATCAGCTTAATGCTATTTGGAGGAGGTGGCAGGAATTCGGAACTGGGGGGATGTGAGTAAAGCTGGAGATGTGGTGCCCTGATCTCAGCTCCCGACTACAGGAAACCTTCAGTGGAATGGCCGGGGAGGACACACTTCTGTCTCTACCAGGGGATGTCAAAAGGGAATGGGTGGGGGCTACCAGGAGAGGGTTTGGGACAAGGCCCAAGGGGAGGGTCCTCAAACTCCTATTCTGATCCTCTCTTTATAGCCACACTTCTCAAAAGAGTTGTGTGTTCTGGATGCTTCCCTTCCCCGGATCCTGCTCACCCCATCGTTGTGCCTCTTGCCACCACCTCTCCACTGAAACTGCCCACTGAGGTCATCAGAGCTGTTGTCAAACGCTAGGGCTGCTTCTCGGGATGGCTCTGCCTTCTCAAAAGTCTCCCCAGCGCTCCACTGGCTTTTCCAACAACACACACACCTGCTTTTCCTCTCCTGCCCCGGGATGTCCCTCTACGCCTTCTCCGCAGGCTCCTTGTCGTCTGCCAGATCCTTACACATTAGGGCCTCTCTTCCCACTCTGCATGTTTCTCTTTGGGCTGCTTATTCTAATGACTTCAATCACCACCTCTCTTCTGACAACACTCCATCTCTCTCTCTTGCTGAGGGTCCTCTGCGGAGCTTCAGCGTCTAATTCATGACCACGGGCATTTCTACTTGGGAGACCCACATGTATCTCGAACTCAAATGCCCCAAGCAGAACTCATCCCCTTCCCCCAAATGTGGCTCTTCCCCATCTCAGTGGCTGCCCCACCCCTCTGTCCAAGCCTGAACCCAACAAAACTCTTAATTCTTTCCTCTCTCAACTCCCTTTCCTTTCCCGCCACACCTAATTAATTTCCAAGTCCTCTCAACATCTCTTGCATCGTCTCTCATCCTGGTGGCCCTTTATGCAGTGTAGATTGTGGGGAGTTTGAGGATATCAGAGCTGATCAAACAAAAATGTATGACCAGGAGACGGCAGGAACCATAAGCTTTATTTGGGCAACGATTTGACGAGCTGCGTGTGGGGGAAGGCCCTCAGCAGGAGACCCTCCAGAAACAGGGCCCCCTCCCGGCCAGCACCCAGATGGGAAGACAGGAAGAGACCTCCAAGAGGAGAAGGGGGTTCACGTGTCCAGGTGACGTCCCTCAGCAGCACCATCAGGGTCTCCAGGCCAGGGAGCTCCAAAGGGCAGCATCTCGAGGTCTGTGACAGCCTAGGGCTTTTCTTATCTACGAGAGCAGATGTTGGGTCCAGTTTTACAGGGTATGCAGAGCAGGCTCCAAATGCCTCAAACTATGCTTATTTGGGCTGTACTTAAAACAACTAGATGTGTAAAAAATTGAGTTTGGCACCAGCAGTCTTTGAGCTAACGGTCCTAGCCTAATCTGAAGAAGTAAGCCACACGGGGCCAGTAGACAGGGGCCATCTAGGGCCCATTTACATAACAAGGTCACCGCCCTCCCTGACCTGGACCATTGCATCAGTCCCTGTCCTGGTCATTCTTGCCTCCAGTCCATTCTCCGTCATGCCAGAGTGACAATTTGCCAAATTGCATTGAATGGTGCCCTGTTCCCATGACGTAAGCCAGTTCAGTGGCTCCCTGGGATGAAGTCCAGACACCATCAAGTGGCCCCCAGCTGGCTCTGCACAGCCTGGACCTTCCTTCCTCTCCAGCCTTGTCTGCTGCTGTTTCTCCCCCACACCTGCTGCAGCCACACTGCGCCTCACGGCCCTCAGCAGGGCTCTGTTCCCCGGCCTCTGCTCCTGTGCCCCAGCTGTTTTCCTCCACCCCAAACCCTCTTCCCACCCCTGGACCTGGTTCATTCCATTTGAGCACTGGATTAGAGTGGCATGGCTGCTGTAACAAAGGATCACAGACTGGGTGGCTTCAAACAACAGGAACGTATTCTCTCACAGATCTGAAGGCCAGAGTCTGAACTGTGTCGGCCGGTTTGTTTCTTCTGGAGATTCTGAGGGAGAGTCCATCCCACGCCTCTCTCCCAGCTTCTGGTGGCACCAGGGGTTCCTTGGCTTGTAGATGCATTAGTCCATCTCTGCCTCTGTCTTCACGTGGCCTTCTGCTGTGTGTCTCTGTGTGTGGAAATCCCTCTCCTTTCTCTTATAAAGACACCAATCATTGGATTTAATCCAGTATGACCTAATTACATCTGCAAAGACCCCATTTCCAACTAAGGTCGCATTCTGAGGTTCCAGGTGGATGTGAGTTTTTGGTGGACACTATTTAACCTACTAAGTGTCCTATCTGCATTGGCTCCATCAAGCTGCCTTAGGGGCCCCTCCTCTGTACATACACTGTCACAACTCTTGCTTTTGTTTATTGGAATTTATGTACATATCCCAAAGTCAGATGAGCTCTGTGAGGGTGGGGCTGCGTTGGTCCATCATCCCCTTGAACTCCAGTGCTCGGCACAGGACTGGCCCATTACAAGCAGCCAATGAATGCCTGATAGATGAATGGTGTTACGGAATGAATGTCTGTGTCCCCCAAGTTCATATATTGAAGTCCTAACCCCCCGGGGTGATGGTATCAGGAGGTGGGGCCTCTGGGAGGTGCTCAGGTTTCAATGAGGTGGTGAAACGGAGCCCCCGTGATGGGGTTAGTGCCCTTATAAGGAGAGGAAGACCTCAGAGCTTCTCTCCGCCATGTGAGGACACAGGGAGAAGGCAGCTGTCTGCAGCAAAGAAGAGGGCCCTCATCAGTCACTGCTTGTGCGGGGTGCTTCCCCCACAGCCCCTTTGCTGCCTGTGGTCTCTCCTGCCCAGGCTGAGGTCTGAGGGGAGGTGACGTCTTTTCTCCCCGAGCCCACCCCAGTCGGGGGTTCTGTTTCTTGCCAACAGAGAATCTGGTCGTATGGACTCATCACGCTTTGGCTAACGGTTTTCTGTCGGAAAGCAGCAGCGGGTCTTGGTTCAAGTCCCCAGATCGCCCTGCAAGGCCGCAGAGCTCAGTTTCAGCTCTGGGGACAGGAACGAACCACCTGCTTCCCGCGCGGCGGTGCCCACCTCGGCCAGCAGGCGGCAGTGCGGCCGCGCGCGGGGCCCGGGTCCGCAGGGGCCGGGAGAGCGGGCGGGCGGGCGGCGGGGAGCCCAGGGCCTGCGCCGGGGGTCCGGGCGCTCAGCCCGCGCCGTCCCCGGGGTCTGCCTGCACCTCTCGGATGCTGTGCTCTGTCCGTCGTCCCCAGGCTGACCGCCCACGCGGAATAAGCTCCCAGTTCAATTTGAGCAAAAAGGGACTGAGGATGTTTTGTTTTTGTTTTTTTTCCCCCCACCAAGGTCCCCCAAAGCTGTCGTTAAGGGGCGATTTTACCTAGGACGGGGGTTCACGGCATAGCCACGGGAGCCAGTGTGGTGAGGAAGGTTCTGTTTCTTTCCTTGCGTTCTTTATGGGTTTTATTCCGCAGACTTCTGGGTCATGTTATCAGTCAAAAGCAACAGTGGAGCGCTCCTCTGCTTTGGGGAAAAGGAGGTGACTGAGTCTGGGACGTCAGTGGCTGTGGGACCAAACAGAGGAAAGCATTCCAGGTCCCAGGAGCCAGCAGAGAATAGTGGTTAGAGCCAGGACTCCAGAGCCCAATCCTGGCTCCACCCCTGCTGTGTGACCTCAGGCATGTTTCTTGACATCTCTGTGCATTTGTTTTTTAATCTATAAAATGGATGTAATAATACTATTTATATAAGTATATAATAATATTGGTAATATGACAATACGAGCATAGTATCCTATCTCACAGGATTGTATAAAGATAAATGTAAATACCAGTAAAGTAGTTAGAACAGTGACTGGCACATAGCAGACATGCAACAATTCCTAGTTATTACTGTTATTTGTTATTACTACCAATATTTTGTTCATTGGATACTAATCACAAACGTGATAATTCTCAACTAATATGGATCTCTTCTTTCTTTGAAATTTGACAACAACGTATAACTTATATCAGGCATGTTAACGATACGTTTCACTTTTTTTATTATCAATTTTTTAAATGTATATTTGTCTTCTCACTTAAAATTTTAAGTTCCTCTAAAGCAGGCTTCCTTCCACTCGTATTTTTGGTCACAGCTCTGTACTCTCTGCATCCTAGGGCACGTTTACATTCTTGATTGTCCCAAGAAATGAATTTGGACAGAAAATAGACTTAAGTTTGTGTTTTTTTGTGGTAGGCAAAAAGGGGTTTTCAAACAACTGAATAGGCAGCAAGATTGTGGGAGGGATGTTTAAGGCATCTGAGATCATGCTGTTTAAATTCTTAACCCTTAAAAAACAGTCTTAATGATCCACTAAAGCAGATTCTCTAGGGACCAGCTACAAAAACTGGACGACATTCATGTGCCTTCCTCTGGTTACTTCATGTGTTTGAAAATAGTGGGCTGCATTAAAAACATAAGAAGGAAAAGGAAAGACACTCCATGAATGATTTCGGATTGACCCAAGCTAGTCTGGGTTCTTGTCTCATTGTATTTTTCAAATGCTTTTTCTGCATCTGCTGAGATGATCATATGATTTTTATCTTCGTTCTATTAATGTGACGTATCATTCATCTTTTTAATTGTGCAATACCAGTTGTAAATGCAAATATAGCAGCAATTAGCCCATGTGGAGAATCCTCAAAATGACACAGTTCCTCTTTCGTAGCTCATACATGCACATGCATTTTGTTCTTACCAGAACAATGGAAATGCTGTGCAGAACGACCTCAGCAGTTTTTATTTCACTTCTTGACAGACGCACATTCTACCAGCATCCTCTACCTTCAGCTTATGGATGAGTCAGGAAGGACTAAAAGGCAAAGGAGCTGCCTTTCCCTTTCCTTCCATGTCATCCATTTTCAGCATAAGTTGTTGCTAATAGAGGAAAATAGCAGGAGTAGGAAAGAATCGGATGGGGTTTCTCAGCTGGTTGTGTTTCTTAGAATGTCCTTCCTTTTTTCCTGCATCTGAAGCAAGTTCTGGTTTGAAGAGAAAGCATGGCTTCTCTGGGCTGTCAGCATCCCTGCTTACTCGTTGTAGATGCAACACGCTTACCTGCACTGGCTTTGAGGCTCGTTGACCTCCCACGCGTCCTGGGTCCAGGGAATTCTGTGCTCATGGGGCGTTCAGATTGCGATATGCAAATAGGGCAGCGAGGACCAGCTGACAAGCACGTTGCACGTATCTCCCTTGCTCGTGCGCATGCTTCATTGTCTTGTTAGATCCCTTACACAGGTCCAAAGATAAAACTCTTAAGAATTTCAGAGGTGAAGAGTGTGATAGCAGAGCATTAATGCAGGCAGGGGCCCTTCTGAGCGTGGAGCCCGAGTGACTGCATAGGTCACACACCTGTGAAGCTCTGTGTACGTCTGTTTGTCACTGCCTGCTGAAGTCACTTTTGAAGACTCAGTATCCGAAAGGAAACATTTAGGATACTGGTGGATGTTGGTTTATTTTGGGCCCTGGGTTCAGATTCTCCAACTTGCGTTTCGAATGGAGTACATCAAACTCTAAAGGTAACACATTTCTGCAGGTAATTGCTAAAATGTCTAGTTTGTGACTCCAGACACAAATTCCTGACTTTTCTTTTTCAGCACCAATAGAATTGAGAGTAGTACTGGCTGTAAAGAAATCAGCCTTGACTTGGTGTGAATTGTTTCATTTGGGTGATAGAGTGGATTTTTGTGTTGCTTCCTATAAAGAACATCCTTGTTCTTCTTGTCAAAATGGTACCCTGATGATGCTTTGGGGGACCCCCCCCCACCTCATGCTTCAGCTAAAGCTGATCTCTCTCCAGGTCCCGGGAAGAGACCTTGGCTGAGCCAATCAGAATAGGACACTCTCTTGGCCATAGTGATTGGTTCAGGGATGGGCATGTGACCCATCAGAGAACAGGAGATGCACTAAGAGATTTTCCCTGCAACTTTGGGAAAGAAACCCTCACTGGTTCTTGTTCGATTTGAAGGAAGGAGACTGTGAGGCTTGGTAATGCTAATCTTGCCATGACATGCAGATTGAGGATGAAGCCAGCTCCATGCAATAGAGCAGAATGATGGATGAAAATGCATCTTTACAAAAACTTTGAAAATTTACTTTTAGTAAAATTCACTCTTTCTGGCGTATAGCTCTTTGAGTTTCTGACAAATGCGTAGAGTTGTGTAAGCACCACCATGATCAGGATACAGAAGAGTTCTATCACCTACATTCTCAGTCCTTTGTTTTGAATTTTTGTAGTCAAACCCTCCCCAGCTCCTAGTCCCTGGCAATGGCTGATTTGTTCTCTATCCCTCTATTTTTGATTTTTCTAGGATGTCACATAAAAGGAATCATACAGTAGGTAGCTTTTTAAGGTTGTCTTCTTTCATTCAGCATAATGTATTTGAAATTTATCCACATTGTTGTGTGTATCCATCATTTGCTCTTCTTCATTGCTAAATAGTGTTCCATTCAATGGATGTACCACCATTTGTTTATCCATTCACCAGGTGAAGGACATTTGTGAAGATGTACATTGAAGACATTGTTTAAATGCTGAATCCAGCCGGACCTGAAGCTAGCTACCACTAGACTCCCCAGCTATGACTGCCATTAAATTCCAATTTTGTTTAGCTCTGCATGGTATGGGTTTTCTGTGAATTGAAAGAATCATTTTTGATATCAGTGATGGCCAGATGAAGGGAAGGCTGGTCTGAATTAGTGAGCAGTCCAAAGCAATGCGCTCCATGTGTTAATGCAATTGCACAATAGTGTCACATTTCTTCATAGTGTGTCCCTGATGGGTGGGTGACACCCCATTTGACGCAAAGGGAAATTGAACTCAGAGGGATGAAGTGGCTTGTCTTGGTACATAAACTGAGCTGATGGCAGAGCCGGGACTCCAGCCCAGGTGTCCTCTGCCTCTTGTAAGCCTCAGCTATCTCCCGATCAGACAGCGGCAGAGCTGTCAGCATCACTTAGTGAATTTCCCTTTCTCATTTAAACAATCTCTGAGGTGTCCAATTTGGAATAAATATAAATGGAAATTAGAACAAGGTCATCAACATTTCCTACTGTTTAACAGCTGACGGTGCGGATAGGGGGTCAAAGTTACTGTCACTAAGATCTATCTAATCCGTTTAATGATGCTCCTGCTACATCTGGTGCCCCGAGGAAACCTCTCAGGTTGGCTTAACACTTTTGTTAAGTGTTTGTTCACCTTGTTTCTCGGAGTGTCTTTATCTTCTCCTTGCAAACGAGCACGGTTTACGTTAAGGAGGGGCTGTGCAATTTGTTTCGGCTTTTCAGGACGGGCGTGATCACAGCTGTTCAGATTGTTAGCCTGCCTGACGTTGTACTAGTTCAGTATCACTAGCTGCTGTCATAGACAACCCAGCAGTGGCCAACACACTAAAGATGATTTCTGGTGCTCGTGTTCGGGAGGTGGCTCTCCTGCAGGTAGAGACTCAGGGGCCCAGACTCCTGCCAGCTTTTGACTCTGCCATGCCGAGGGGCCCCAGGATCCCCTGCTTCTCACTGGTGGAAGATAAAAGAGAGCAACTTTGGCTTTAGAGTGACATGCAGCGCTTCTGCTCGCGTTTCATTCCAGAAATAGTCGCATGGCCACAGCTGGTTGCAGGAGAGGCTGGGAAAGTCCTTGGCTGAGCAGCCACATCCAATCCTGTGGAGGGGAAGGTGTTTGTTTTTTGACAGGTAGCCATCTCTCCCACAGACACAATACCTCGTGTCTGGATTAAGGCCATCCTCCCTCACTCCCCACTCAAGTCTCCCACACTCTGTTCAATGCTATCCCCACCTGCTTGGCTAGTTTGGGGTTCATGCAGACGAAGCCACTCGTCCTCACAGTCATGCATGCATGTGGAGAAAATAAAATGGTACAGCACAACTTTCAAAGAAAGACGGCAGCCTTCCACCCCCGTCTCTTTGATCTCCCTCCCCCGAGTCAGCCACGTCTAGCCATTTCTGCTCGTAGCTCTGCTGGTGATTCTCTCTATAATTCTACAGCCTGTTCTCCCACCTCTACTTCTTGAGGTGACGACTTTAGACGACAGTGCCCTCTCTATAAAAGGTGAGGATTTTGCTGATGTACACGCCTTCTTTTTCTCCTTTCTTACCAGTTAACGTTGTATTTGGCCACACGTAACAGAAACTCCTGGCCACAACGGCTTAGGCCAGTAGGAGCTTATTGAATTTTATTTATCCTTTGATTTCCCGTTGTGGCTAGCTCCTTCCGACTTCCTGCATCGCTGTCTCAGTGTGTACCGTTGGTGCTCATGGTTGCACGGTGGCCGTCACTCCTCCATCCCTCTCAGCATGCGAGCACTAACACCCACATTGAAATGCCTGGCATTTCTCTTGAGGGTTAATTCGATTTTCCTCAGAAAAGAGTTGATTTTTGACTGGGGATAAACACCAGGCATTCTGCCTTTTACTCAGAGTGGGGACATCGGAAGGAGGTCTTCCTGGTGGGAGTGTCTTATCCACAGAATGTAGTCACTGCCCTGGCTTTCAGCCTCACTCTTCACCCCTGTCCTGACTGTACGTGCCAACATCGAGTCAAGAACCCCTCTGGGGTCCCAGTGGGCAGAGCAGATCCTAGACCCTCTGAGGCTCACGCGGAATGTTCTAGCTCAAGGTTTCCTCTGCTGTCTTGCCCATTAATGCACTTTCACCCACTTATTTTCTTTCATAAATTTGTTGAAATATTTTATCTTCAGGTGGCCCTCCTCCATTTCTTTGGATAATAAGTTTATTCCTTTTTGTACTTTTATGCTTTTATTTCTGCGGGTTTTCTGTGGAGTTGCGAAGAAATGAGTATGCTCAGACTGCCACCTAAAATCAAATTCCATATTTTTCATTTAAAAGGGAAAATGTCAATATTTCTCTTAGCTTGAATAAGCAAGATATGTTCATTCTAGCAAGGTTGAAAACACGTAGAAAAACATAGCAGAAAGTTGAAAGGCATCTGTAACCCCAATATGCAGACCTTCACCTCTGGGTAAGAGTCCAATTGGCTTTTGGCGTGAGCAACTTGACAAAATGATTCTCAAGTGAACATGAAGACAAATAACAGGCAAGTCTAGCTAAAGCATTTTGATAGTAATCCCTCTGTATTAGTGTGCTAGGGCTGCCGTAACAAAGTACCACAGACTGAGTGACTTTGACAACAAGAATTTATTTTCTCACAATTCTAGAGGCTAGAAGTCCAAGATCAAGATGCCAGCAGGGTTGGTTTCTTTGGAGGCCTCTCTCCTTGGCTTGTAAATGGCCATCTTCTCCTGTGTCCTCACAGGGTCTTCCCTCTGTACACGTCTGTGTCCTCATCTCTTCTTCGTATAAGGACACCAGTCCTGTTGGATGAGGGCCCACCCTAATGACCTCATTTTAACCTAATTGCCTCTTTAAAGACCCGATCTCCAAATACAGTCACATTTTTTTCAGTAAAAACCCCCCAAACTGTGACGTCAAATAAAATACTTCTACTGGCTAAATGCAGTGCATGACAGTTTTCAACTCCTATCAGATCCTCACTTCACATTATACACCAAAAGAAACTTCAGATGGCTTCCAGAATTAAATGTAATACTGGAAATTTGCTAAGAGGGTAGATCTTAAGTGTTCTCACTACCCACCCCCCCAGTCAAGCTAATTCCCATATCTATCACCTCATCATACCTATCATCTGATGGGTTGTGAATTAGTTTGATTGGGGTGATTATTTCACAATGTATATGTACATCAAATCATCAATTGTACACCTGAAATATATACAATTTTTAATTGTCAAATATACTTCAATAAAAAAAGAATTAAATGTAAAAATGTAGACTCACACATGCATATACACACACCCACAAAAGAAACCTGGGTGAAAGTAAAGTTGAGTATGTATTTGACCTTGGGATATTGGGGGAGGACTTTCTTGGTGTAAAAACAGTGGTCCAGGGGCCGGCCTGGTGGCGTAGTGGTTAAGTTCACACATTCCGCTTTGGCAGCCCAGGGTTCGTGGGTTCAGATCCTGGGTGCAGACCTATGCACTGCTTATCAAGCCATGCTGTGGCGGCGTCCCACATAAAGTGGAGGAAGATGGGCAGGGATGTTAGCCCAGGGCCAGTCTTCCTCAGCAAGGAGAGGAGGATTGGCAACAGATCAGGAAGATTAGCTCAGGGCTAATCTTCCTCACAGACACACACACACCAAAGTATCAAAAAAGAAAAAAAGAAAACAATGGTCGACATCATGAAAGAATAGATCAACACTCTTCATTATGTTTTAAGCCATGCACGTTGGCCTTTGATTGTCTCTGTAGAGTATTTGGACCCCCAGATCTTGCCAGAGAATACAATCTCAGGTGCCCTGGCACTTAGCTCTTTCTAGGATGTTGGCTGGTTTGGTAAGAAAGCACGTTCACGGAGGGGAGGGTGAAGGATAGGATTCTCTAGGATCGTAATCTGGATTTTATTTTTCTATCAGGCCAGACCATCCAGGAGCGGCCAGCTGTCTAGGCACACACTCCTTTGTCCTCTGCAGAATCGCCTTTGCTTGACTCTCCTTTGTTCTTACATCCCGCCTGGCACGGAGGAGCAGCGTAGCAAGCATGCTAATAACCTCCCGTGTATTGTGGGGATGCTGTTGTGTCCCTCCGGGGCCCTGCAGGGGCGCCCACCAGAGGAGTTGCTCTAGAGCCAGGAAACACGTCGCTTCTTGCTTTCATCTCATGGACAGTGTCCAGCTGGTGACCTCATCTTGTGCTTTGAGAGCCGGCGAGTCAGAGGCACATTTGCGATTCCCTTTCGTCGCCGCCTGAGCCCTGACAGTGTGGGTGTCACTCGCTGAGCTTTTCCTCTGGCAGCAGAACACAGTGGCGAGGAGCGTGAAGCCCGCCTGGAGCCGGGCTGCTTGGATGGGATTCCACCCCTGCTGCTTACCAGCTGTGGGATCTTAGGCAAGCCACCCAACCTCCCTGTGCCTCAGTTTCCCCATCTATGAGTGGGGATAATAAATCAAATCCCCGTAATCAAGAAGACCATGAAGATTAAAAGAGTTAATACCTGAAAAATGTTTAGAATAGTGCTTGGTATATCATAAGGATTATATAAATGATGATGATGATGATTCTATTCTTGTTTTTTCCTTGCCTTTTTTCTCTATAGTTTCTCTTTTCTTATCACTGTAATTTATAGTCATATCTCAGCCTTAGTAGACTTGCTGGTGTATGACCCAAGAATCACCCTCGCGGGAATGCACGACTATTAATTTTTGAGTATACACAAAGCACCCACCGTGTACCCAAGAGTGTCCTTGAACTTTCAGGGTGATGGTTCTCCCTGTGGCTGTTCAGTTGAATCATTAAGGGAACATAGAAGAAATCAGGCCCCGCCTGAGACCATTTAAATCAATTCCAGGGGCAGGGCCGGGTATAATACATGCGTTCGCTACCCTGTGTGTCTGCTCTGCAGCCAGGGTTGAGAATCCCTGTCTTAGAGAAGACAGAGTTAGTTTATGATGTGGCCCCACGTCTAAAGGAGTTTACCTTTGCGTGGAGATGAAAGAGGGGTCCATCTCCCGCAGAATCCCACCTTCATATTTTCAGCGGTCTCCCCACCTTCTCCCCTTCGCCTTAAAACAGATGTGTCCGATCTGACTCCCTTATCTGTTTCCTCCAGACTGGATCTTATTCCTGTATTCTTTGTTTCGTTGATAACTGTACAAACTACAATGCCTAGGAGTCCTCCATGATACCTGCCACCTTTCTGCAGCCTCTGATGGAGACACGCCACTCTGGATTCCTGGCTTCTTCCCTAAGAACACCCACCTTCTGGATTTTACCTTATACACTTCTCTAGCGTCTCCGTGCCTCTCTCTGGACCAAATGGAATTATAGGACAGCCTGGAGATTGGGGAATAAGAATTCTTCCTTCCCCTAGCTTCCTTGATGCAGAGCCATACAAGGTCATGGTTAGGAGTGCACACTATGGAGCCAGTTTGCCGGGATCCTGTCCTGGCACCATCATTTACTAGATGTGAACTTAACCCCTCTATGCCTCAATTTTCTCTTCTGTCAAATGGATCTCAGTTTTTACGTTATTGTCTCTTAGTTCCAAACTCACCTTTCTATTCTCCGGTCTGCAATGCTGGGAATCTGCAAACCACATTTCTCTTGGCCAGTTGTTTCCTGTTAGCCTCTACTAATGGGGGTGCTGGAGGAGACTGCAAGGCTAGAGCTGGGAGAAGGGACCTCTCCTTCCTGTCTGCTTCCTGTCTGCTTCCTGTTTTCTACCATCTGCTTCCTGTCTGCTTCCTATCTGCTTCCTGTTTTCTACCATCTGCTTCCTGTCTGCTTCCTATCTGCTTCCTGTTCCTGTGACCATCCCATGTTGGCCACAGAGGGCTGCCTAGCTTGAGATTTGAGAAGAATCTTGGGACAAAGGCAAGCGTCACTGCCTGATGACCAGCTGGCACTGGGGCCTCATGCTCTCCTGTCTGTGTGGTCTCTCCTCCTCTCTCAGCCCATGGGGTATTTTATCAGGTTGAGAAAGACAGAAACTCATCTGACTTTTTCCATCTTACCTTTATACTGGTGGCTTTTGAATTCAATAGTCAAGTATTTGCTCCTGGTTTTTGGTTCTATGGTCAATGACTCATTTTAAATGCTGAGGTGTGGAAGGATCTGGACCCCAGGGTACAATGAAGGGATATGGTTGGGAGTAGGAGCAAACTGAATGGGAACGTACAATACCATGCCACCACAGCTGGTTGTTAATGAATAAATGACCACATGCAGTTGAGCTCCTCAATCCAAGATCGTTTAGCCCAACTTGCTGCGTTGACTCTACCTCCTGAGGCTCTAGGGTGTGCAAGACGGTTCATAGGTAGCAATACTCTTCCATATTTATCACCATCTCACAGGCATGGGTCACTGGCTGTTTTGCCAGCAGCTGGGTTGAGATGCCTTGGCTCAGCCATACCGATTTTTCTGCTCTACCTGAGAGTCCAGGCCGGTAATGTGTACCTGGTGTGGGAGACATAGTCACCTGTGACCCTAGAGCAACAAAACCCTTACGAGGTGTACAGGGATTGCATCCATGAACCTGGCCTTGTGAGCACTGAACTCCAGCTCCTACAGCTGACCTCCATATGGCTAACTCCTTGGCCTCCTTGCAGAACCACCAGGCTGTACAGAGAAGCAGAAAGGCTTTGGAATCGGACAGAGCTGCTTGGAATCCTAACTTGGACCATGTTCAAATTGCTCAATTTCTCTGTGCCTCAGTTTCATCGTTTTCCAAAAGGGACTAAGACTCCTCATCTCACAACTGTTGTGATAATCAACTGATGTAGCAGTTAAATATGCCTAGATGTGTTGGCGCATAGCGGGTGCACTGTAAATGCTATGTTTCTTTTTTAAGTGATATTTTCTCCTTGCATGTGAAGAATTGCAGCTCTTTGCTTGGCAAACCTAGCAACCAGCTTAGTGACCACAGTGATATGATATTTGAGAAGGAAATGAATGGAGTGATAATGTGATGGGCAAATGATGTGTTAGTAGTAATGATACCTGTTAACAACCCTGGGAAGAAGCCAAAGAGAGACTCAGAAAACACAGCAAGATTTATTTTCTCAAGCATAGAACCAAGGCAGTCTTAACTGATGGGCATTCATTCAGCAAATATTTATTTAGTTTCTTCTGCTAGGTACTGGAGATTCAGCAGTAAACTGACCAAAATCTCTGCTCTCCTGCAGCTAGAATTTTAGTAGACAGAATGGATAGTAAATAAGTAAACAAGTAAACATACAAAGGCTGGTTTCAGATGGTGATAGTGGCATCGAAGAAATGTAACAGGATGATGTGATTAGTGACTGGATGTATTAGTAAGGCTTTAGCCAAGAAAACAGAAATCACTCTAGTTATTTCAACAGAGGGAATTTAATAAAGGGAATTAGTTACTCAGGGGATGGAAGATCTGAGAATCCAAATTGGGCGTGGTAAAGTACCATCTGGGCGTGGTAAAATGATCCAGAAATTAATAACAGCAGGAAGCTGTTACCACCTCTTGGACTAGAGGGACAAAGGAGGGAGGTTGGATTATTAGACCCTAGAAGCTGGAACCATCTAGAAAGGATGAGAACTACTGCCTACAGAGAGCTGCGTCCATGGTGGGGGATCTGTAAGGGGCTGGAATCACAGAAAAGACAGGTCTCTACTAGTAAATACTGCAGGGAGGAGACAAGGGGTTCCCACCACCATCTTCCACCAGAGCCTCCCATTGACTGACCACATCCAAAAGCCAGGGAGCAAGGGATCTTGGGGAATGTAGTTCCCTGTCATGCAGAGAAGAACAGGGGCAGGTCAGAGTTGCTGGTGAGAGAAGCCCTCCCTGAGCTGAGAAATCCTGACAAGAAGGAGCCTGCTCTGCTCACGTGTGGGAGATGAGCTTCCACAGCAAGTGCAGGGTGCAAGGAGAGACATGAGACAGCACCGAGGAAGCTGTGGAGACAGGCGGGAAAACGGCAGAGAGCACGAAGGACCTTCTGGTTCATTCCTCCGCCCTGGAAGACGACATCCACTGCACTGTCCTGAACGGCTATGAATGCTTATGAAGGCCTCCTTCTGGCTCCTGGCCACCACGACCAAGAGCTCAGTGGGGGTACCCAGGTGGCAGTGAATTACCAGCTGTTAGTCAGGGCCTCACTCTGACACATCAGTGAGGAATTTCTCTGGTTGGTGGTTTTTAAAGACCTGGCCACCTGGCCCACTGGAAAGAGAGCCTTCTCCACCTGGCTGTCTGTGCCTGCGATGTCCTTTGTGAATTAGAAAAAGAGACTCAGCGGCAGAAATGTCATGGGCCTTCACCCTCAGGTGGGTGACCAGTGGCCATAAGACGGGTAGTTGGCTTCCAGGTAGGGCTGGCAATGTTAGTGTAAAGGTTCGTGAGTCTGTGGGTTTCTGCAAGTTCACATTGGACCTTCCCAGGGCTCAGGGCCACAGGTCCCACCACTCCTGACCAGGGCACAGGCCCGGGAATATGTTTTGTGTGCCAAGCACGGCAATGATCTCCACCCACACACTTTGGTCCCAGCGTCCCTGCCGGGATTCCCAGCGCCGTGTGAGTTGCTTCATTCTGGAGGGTCGTTAGTTTCCCTGGAAGCTCTCTTTGGGGGTTCCTTCCGCCCTCTACTGTTGGCGGTGTGAGTCAGAGCATCCTTTAGCACAGAGCATCCGCCTGGCGCACCTTGTGCTCTCCGTGAACCTGGATTTGATTCTCTTCTTGGCTTGTAAGGAGGGCAGTGATGAGGAGCCCTTTTCAGCTGAGAAGAGACGTTCTTATTTTGTGCTCTCAGGACCCACTTCCTTCAGTGGGGGGTGGGGGGGGGTGGGCAAGAAGCCCTCTAGGAAATCAGTGGACTGAACAGAACCTCATTTCACGTTCAGAACTCGGGCCACACGGTCTACCTGCCAATGGGAAACAAATGGTGCCTCTATGTGACACTTGAGGATTAAAGGGAGGGAGTGTTAGCTTCTCAGGCCACGGATCTATTTTTCAGGACACAGTCTGTGGCTTCATAAAATGCTCCTAAATTCAGATATCATGTTTTGTTGCAATCTGGTCTCAGGACAAAATGAGGCCCTGGCAGCTGATGTTTATGGCTCTCCATATAAGCTTTGAGACAACATTTGTATTGCGTTTTGCTTGAGTTATGGTGGGACAGGATGGTAAACCTCATACTGTTATTTCAGATGAAATGGAGGCTTTGGCCACAATAAAGAAGAGAGAAGGCACAGCTTTAAATTTCTTATAAATCAATTTTTCAGAGGTATAAAATATTGACATAAATGATAAAGAAAAAACATAAACCGATCCACAATGAAAACAGAGCATATTAAACATTGCATTTATTTTAATTTCCTTTTCCACATTTGTAAATAAATTAGAATTTAAACCTCGCCTTGGGCTCACCCTAAATTTTATGAGAAGGTAGAATTTGAACCTGTCACTTCCAGATCTGGCTGGCTGTGTGCCCACTGAGCCCCGCTGAAGGATATTGTCACGCTGTGCAAGACAGATGTACCCCTCCAACTGTGCTCATTGTTGCCAGTCAATTCAGGGAAGAGTCACCTGGAATTTAACTTCCCGGTTGGGAGAGGGGAAATAAACCAGCAAAAAACTAATTTAAGTTTTATCTGGAATAGTGCTTCTGCATTGCTTGACACTGTCAAAATACAGATTGCCCCTTGGTGGCGGCAACAGCTAAAACTTTCCTTTAGATGAGGCTCATTCTTCAAAGTCACTTCTCCCTACTCCGTCTGGGATCCAAATCCTACACAATCTATGGGATACATTTTGGAGGAAACCCAAGTCTATAGTATGAAAGTGATTATATTGTGTTTATGTATATGTATAAAATACATTTGCACTATGTACATGTATATATTTTAAACAGATTTGTGATAATTCAAAGTTTTGATGTCTTCTTTTTCACTGAACATGTTGCAAGCATTTTCTTATGACACTACAGGTCTGTTGAATCACGGTTTTGATGACCCCTTCATATCACACACACAGGATGACTTTAATCATTTATTTAATCATTTCCGCAAGGATGGGTTTTTAGGTTGCTGCTATAAATCATACTTGTGACTAACATACTTGCACATTAATCTCCTTCCTGATCTCTTGATTATTTCCTTAGCACGAATTCCTAGGTGGAGAGATACTGGGATGGGCGTTTATAAGGGTCTTCATGTGCAGTTTCATAATTGCTTTGTGTATGTAACCCATGTGTTCCTCCAAACTTTGCCAGCTCCTTGGGGCAGAAACCACCTCTGTCTTGTCCCTGTGATATCCCTACATGCCACAGCGCTGGGAAAATGGATGTGCATAGTAAATACAGTTAGATAGATAATCAGAGGAATGAATAAATGATAACCCTCCTCCGGTAATTAATCCCACACAGGACTGACCATATTGATGACACTTGAGGAGAACTTTTTTTCCACAGCTTTATTGAGATATCGTTGACATATAAAAGTGTACATATTTAAGGTATACAATTTGAGATTTAGATATATATATTTTTTGCTGAGGAAGATTCACCCTGAGCTAACATCTGTGCCAGTCTTCCTCTATTTGGTATGTGGGACGCCGCCACAGTGTGGTGCTGACAAGTGGTGTAGGTCTGCCGCCGGGGAACCGAACCCGGGCTGCCAAAGCAGAGCGTGCCGAACCTAACTGCTAGGCCACAGGGCTGGCCCCTACAATTTGATATTTTGATATGTGTGTACATATTGTGAAATGACCATCATGATAAGCTAATTAACATATTCATTACCTCCACAGAGTTACCATTTTGTGTGTGTGTGGTGAGATTTAATTTAAAATCTATCCTGTTGGTAAATGACGGTATACAGTAGAGGATTGTTAACTGTGGTCGCCTCGCTGTATATTAGATCTCCAGAAGTTATTCGTCTTGGGTAACTGAGACTTTGTCCCCTTTGATCAGCATCATCTCCTTCCACCCCCCACCCCACCCCATGGCAACCACCATCCGACTTTCTGCTTCTATGAATTCGACTAGCTTCCACTTATGAGCGAGACCATGCTGTATTTTAAGGAGAACTTGCCTTCTGAACGTTTTCTTGGAGAAAGGATGTGTCATCCCCTACGTGGTTGTATCTTTTTCACAGTGTCCTAATTATAATTTACTCATTCTCTGGGAAAGGAGAGCTCACCAAGGACAGCCCTGGAAAAGCCGAAAAATATTTAAATCAATAGAAAATTGAATTTTGCAGAATTTGTAAGGGCTGCAGAGAAAACGTCATCAGGAGTGACAGTCAGAGGAGTGGGATTTGTGTGCCTCTTACCCTCCAGTGATGCTCCATTTTAAACGCCGCTGCAGGCCCATTTCTTCCTGGTTGGAAGCCGGCTCCTGTGGCAGAGGTTTATTTCAGGGCGGGGAAGAATCCTTGTCTGTTCTTGGCCTGATTTGCTGACCCTGGTCCTGGTGGGCTGTGTTCAGTTTGAACAAGCTTGTTGGGTCTTTGATGTCTGTGTTTTCCCATTTGAAAGAAACACACACCACATATACATGTATGTATGTATACATACACACATATACGTGTTTGTGTACAGGTATATCTTTTAATTAACAAAGTAATACATGGTTGTTGTAACAAATTTAAAGAAAGTAGAAACAGATGGTAAAAAGTGAAAATATTTCTCTTTTGGGTTCTCTAGACACCCAAACATAAATATATGTACATTTGCATATATACATATAGAATCTTAAAAAATTACCCAAAGAAGCTTATATATGATACATTTATAATTTTTTATGCTCAATGACATATTGTGGACATCTTTTCAGGAATGTTCATATAGCTCTGCCTCATTTGTCTTACAGCTGCCTTATTCCACTGTGAAAGTGTATAGTTCATCTAGTCTCCTATTGATAAACCTTTGAATTGTTTAAGCTAATAAATAATAATAAGAATAATAGCAGGTAAAGATTGAGTACTTATGGGTGCCAGCACTGTTCTAAGCGCTTCATATTTATTAACTCATTAATCCTTACAATAACCCATCAAGGTAGAATTTACATTTACATCCCACTTTATATGAAGACATCTGAGGCACAGAGAGGTTAGGTAACTGGTGTAAGTTTGCTCAGTGAGGAAGTGGCAGAGCCAGGATTCCAATCCAGGCCTCTGGCTCTGGCGCATACACTCTTAAGTTTGTTTGCAATTCAAAATGATGCTGCAGTGAACATCTTTGTAGGTAAAGAAAGCTTGATGTATTCTCACTAGTATTTCAGAAGGAGAGATTTCTAGAAGTGGGAATGCTGAGCCATAGCTGCACCCTCATTTCAGTAAGAATCATGGAGATGTCTAAATGGCCACGGTGACACCACATACAGGAGCGATGGAAAGAAGTATAAATATCAAAGTAGTAAAGTATTAGCATGTCATATACAATGGTCCAGTGCTGGTTGTATGGTGGGCTTGGTGGGTGTGCAGGGTGATTACAACAACGATGAGCGTGAGCCTCTGAGTGTGGGGTTTGCAAAAGCAAAAGGAGGCGATGTTTTCCCTCAGGGGGTAACTGTGCAGCCACAGGACTCTTGGGTTGTCTGTAAATGGGGCTCCTTCCCACTGTGCCCCGGTTGTTTGGGAAGACCCTGAGGAACAGACTTTGTGTCGTTATGGGACTTGCACTGTGACGAGAGCCGGGGAGGAGCGGCGTGGCCAGCGGGCGGTTTGCTGGGGGGTTGGGTGGAGACCGCACTGCATTTATTTCATTTCGTATCCGGACATGGCTTTTATTCCTCTTGTGCCTCCCTTTCTCGCGCAGGGACGGAGAGTCGCGGGATCGTGGATAGCCTCCAGAGGTTCTCCTCGCTGCCGGCTTACCTCCCCACGAGCCTCCACATCGCGAGCGCGGACTCCTTCTTCCTGAAAGAAGCCAACCAGGACGTCACGAGGAACTCCAGCCTGCAGGCCCGGGTGGAGTCCTTCTTCATCTACCGGGCCAGGACGCCCCCGGTCATCAATGCCAGCTACGGCCCCTTTTCAGCTGAGAAGACAATCCCCCGCGAGCTCCTGCTCACTTCCACACCCTTTGGAAAGACGGAGAAGTTTCCCTTCAACTGGAAGTTGAAATCCCACATCCTCGACAGCTCCATCTACTCCAACAGGCCCAAAGTACAGAGCTTGTTTTATGTCACTGGGATGGCCTGGGATGACGGTGACCCTGAGGAAAACCTACCGTGTGTCAAGATGTTCGCTTTCCCCGAAGCCAGGGAGGTGGCGGCCAGCTGCCGGCTGCAGGGGGCCCCGGGGCTGTGCGTGGCCGAGCTGGAGCTGCTGCCCGAGTGGTTCAGCTCCGGGCTGGACCTGGAGCCTGAGGAGGAGATCCCGGCCCTGCTGGGGGGCACCACGATGGAGCTCTTCTTCACGCTCTACCCGGCGGACCAGGCCGGCCGGTGTCCTCTGGAGGAGGACGGCAAGTGGGAGAACAGGATCCACTTGGGCCAGGACGGCCCCCAGCAGGCGTCTCTAGCCCGGGAGAGGATCGGCAGTGTCGTGGTCTACCCGACGCAAGATGATCTGAAGTGGTCCCTCGTGAGCCTGGACGAGAACGTCGTCATCTCGGTCCCTCTGAACCTCATCCGGGAGGGGGACACGGCCACCTTTTTGGTCTCTCTGACCAGTGGCTCTGTGGCAGACCACTTCACTCTTCGGTAAGAGGCTCTGCAGGGTTGGGTGGAATGGAAATCCACTCTTGGTGATCAATGAATTGTCAGTTCATTGTGATCAATTAATAAAGTGGGTGTTGATCACTTGCTGAGTATCCAGTTTGTGAGGAAACTTACAAGTATGAGAGACCCACGCAATACAACAGACCAGACAAAGTCAGGCAGAACATGTAGGGGTAGCCCCGGGCATCTGTATTTCCTAAGAGCTCCCCAAGTAATTCTGTTGTGAAGCCAGGATTGAAAACAACTGCCCTGAGAGCAGCCTCGGGCTGTGAGGTCCCAGGGCTTCCCCTTCCAGAAGGCTCTGTAAGCTCTCATGTGGTAGTCGGAACCTCTCGCTGCCCCCTCTGATGTGCCAGGCAGAATCCTATAATGCTGCACGTAAGTGGAGCCTTTGCAATGAATTCCAGTTTCTAAACACGTGAAGGAGCTTTCTGAGCAATGTCTCAGACCTCTCAGTTTTCCTCAGTAGAGAATCCTTCGGTCAAGCAAATCAGCAGTCTCTGTATGATGAAGACTCTGTTTTAGGATTGCAAAAAGTGGGGAACTTCTCTGTGCTAGGGGGACAAACCTGTCTGGCTTATTTTGCCCACAAAGGTTCCTGGATAGCAGTAGGATGATGCAGTGGCTCTGCCAGGCACCAGCTGTGTGTCCTGGGGCAAGTCGCCTAACCTCTCTGGGCTTCAGTTTCCTCATTGGTTAGATGGGGATTAATGATGGGCTCTATGTCCGGGGGTTGTCTGAGGATTAAACAAGTTAGTAAAGTTCTTGGAACAGTGCCTGGCACACAGAGCATCCTCACATC
The DNA here is from genome assembly GCF_020826845.1 of Diceros bicornis minor. NCBI lineage: Eukaryota > Metazoa > Chordata > Mammalia > Perissodactyla > Rhinocerotidae > Diceros > Diceros bicornis. The sequence goes on along the minus strand of NC_080774.1, from coordinate 5,514,538 downwards.
CTCACTCAGTGTTAGCCTGTGTTGTTTCCCGGTGTCAGATCCTGAGATGTTGGACATATACACCGCAGCATAAGGGGGGCTTGTTTTGCTGGGTGCAGGTGAGGAGGAGTGGGGACTAATCGTGAGCCCAGCCTGGTCCTTCTGATTCTGATGGAGGCAGACCACGCCTGTTTGGAGGTGTGCTTGTTTAGAGCCCGCCAACAGGATCCTGAGGCTCTGGCAGATCCCAAGTGGGTTTAGTAGCCACAGGAAGCGGGGTTCCTATTTGGAGCCCCTTGAATTAGTCTTCGTGGTAACTGATTTAGAGCTTGGTTGTGGACCCAGCCCTGTGCCAGTCACTCCATTGGTGGCACTGTGGTGGTCTAAAACCCAGTTCTTGCTCTACAGAGATTTTTTTCAACACAAGGCAGTGCCAGATGCTCTCTATAGAGCGAAATGGCAAAGCAATGGCTTCCACACTCCTGCCACTCTGCGCTCCCTGTGCCAAGGCAGACATTACCAATCAACTGCAGCACTTCAGTGCTCCCTCTGCCATGGCAGACGTTACCAATCTACTGCAGCACTCCAGCACGCCTTCTGACATGGCAGACATTACCAATCTTCTGCAGCACGCCAGCACTCCTTCTGCCATGGCAGACATTACCAATCAACTGCAGCACTTCAGCGCTCCCTCTGCCATGGCAGACGTTACCAATCAACTGCAGCACTCCAGCGCTCCCTCTGCCATGGCAGACATTACCAATCTACTGCAGCACTCCAGCACTCCCTCTGCCATGGGAGACACTACTAGTCTGCTGCAGCATTGATCCCACCACTTCAGGCAGCCCCTACCAATCCATGTGAGGTGGAGGGGTTGACACCAAAGACTAAACTTATTTGCCATCCCTGGTATAGAGAGAACATTGTCGGGTGAGAAGTTCGAGGAAAAGGAGGGCTGATGGCCTGGTGCTCAGGGAAGCCTTGGAGCCTGGTTGGGAAAGGCATTTCAGGCGAGGGGAATGGCTTAAACAGTGCTGGCATTCAATGAGGACTTAGAATGGTCCAGGCCAACTTCTAAGTTGTTTAGTGAGTTAACTCACTAAGCTCTGACAATAAACAACCCAAAGAGGCAAGTACTACTATCATCCCCATTTTTCTGAGGCACAGAGAGGTTGAGTAGCTTGCCCAAGGTCACACAGCTGGGGAGGGTGGGTGTGAACACCGGTGGTCTGGCTCTAGAGCTGTGCCCTCCCCCCCACAGCCCACTGCCTCCGGAAGACTGTGCGTGGACCAGCCATGCCAGAGCTGAGGGTTACTTTAAGGAGGAGGAGGCTGACGAGACTGGAAGAGGATCCAGCATTCAGACTGTAGAGGGCCCTGAAGTGTTACCTTCTTGGCAAGTAGAAACCTCTCAAGGTGGTTTTTTTCTTCCCACAGAAGTTAATTTTAGAGCTGAGATGGATTCGAACACTGACTGCCTGGAGAGATCAGGCGTGAACTGTCAGCCTCCGGGAAACAGGATCCATGGGGACTTTGGTTTTGGCTTGTAGGCTTTCAGCACTGCGAGGGCTCCTTCCTTCGGGGAGCCCTCTAGATTTTAGATTCTTACTGGGGCTTTGGAGCTGCAGGGGCAGGAGAGGGAGAAGGACGAAGAGGAGGCAGTTCCACCAAAGGAATGTTTCCACATCTCTTTTAAACTTCAGTGGTGGGGCTTTGGTGCCATCCCAAAACACCTAGTCTAGAGTTTGCGAACTGGTGGCCATGGCCAAACCCAGCTCCCAGATGTGTGCTTCATTTAGCTTGTACGCATTCACTAAAATATTAAAAAGAGTAGCCCACCAGTAACAATAGGGAGGTTTCATGTACCATTTTCTTGGAAAGTCGTGAATATCTGGCAACTTGGCAACAGTTGGCTGTGGTAAGGAGTTGCTTCCCCTTTTAGACGTACTGTACGTTGTCCAGTTCACCCCAGTCCTCACCACTCCTTATTGTCTCACACCTGGCCCACTTCACCCACTGTGTTATCCATCTGGCTCCTGTGGGCATTTGAGTTTTGAAATTCTTGATATAACATTGGAAAAAAGGGGATGCAATGCTAAAAAGGGGGGCGAGATTCTAGTCTCTGAAGGCAGACATCACCACCTCATTCCTTGTGTGTTTTGGGATGAGTCAGTGGGTGCCTCACAGGAAAGGAAACCACCCCTCCATCATCACTGGCGTTATTTAGTGAACTAGTTACTTCATGTAAAGCACTTAGAAGAGTGTCTGGTACACTGTAGGTGTTCAGTAGGTGCTAGTTGATACTACTATTTACTGTAATTGATGCTGTTATGAATACTATTTTGTGTTAATTGATACTATGCATTCATGCTTTTTAAATTTTTATGTGTACTTGTGCCAGGCTCAAGTTGTATCTCTCATGATGTTCTTACAGCCACTGTACAAAGTATTATTCATGCCCACTTTATGGATGTGGAAACTGAGACTCAGATGGGTTAGGGGTCACCTGGCTGAAGTCCTGCAGTGGGGGAGGTGGTGGAATTGGGGTGTGGATCTGCGCATGTGAGTCGAGAGCTCCCCTTTGAAACCACTCTTCTGGAGTATTCTGCTTGTCTAGAGGGGGCTGATCTTTACCTATTAAACCTTTCTGGATCAGCATCTAGAGTTTCTTGTCTTCATGCCTTCCTAGATGTGACTGCTATTTATTTGTTTATTTATTTATTTTTATTGAAGTACAATTGACATATAACATTCTATTAGTTTCAGCTGTACACTGTAGTGATTCAATATTATATACATTGTAAAATGATCTCCATAGTAAGTCTAGTCACCATCTGTCACCATGCATAGTTACAAAAGTTTTTTTTCTTTTTCTTTTTTCTTGTGATGAGAACTTTTAAGATTTACTCTCTTAGCAATTTTCAAATATGCAATACAGTATTATTAACTATCGTCGCCATGCTGTGCGTTTCATCCTCATGACTGACTTATTTTATAACCAGAAGTTTGTACCTTTTGACCCTCTGTTATTTATTATGTGTTATTTTGTGGCTGGAGAAAAATCCACTGAAATTGTGGAAATAGATGAAGATCACCCAATGAGAACAGACAGAAGCTATTTATTCAGAGCTTGTTATACACCAAAGGAGGCAGCCGCCGCCCCTTGGTTTGGCGGAGACGCACGGGTGGCAGAGGACTGGGAGAGTGTGTGGTGGAGAGCAGGGAGGCTCAGCTCGGCTCGGGTGGGGGTTGCTGGCGTGGGGAAGCTGGAGGCCGGCTGACTGGAAGGGAGCATCTTGTGGGATGGGTTTGGGGAGCGTATTTGGCTTGCTCTGCTTGGCCCCGAGTTGGAAGCAGAGGCAATGGAAAGGGGAGCTGGCAGTTGTGGGCCAGTTCGGACCTCTCCGGGCCTTTGGCTGCAGAGGCTGTGGTTTGGCTTTCTGGCCTGTTTGCTGCCAGGTGGAGGGTCAGAGTTCTGTTGCCATATATGGTCTGGCTATTGTCCGTTTGTATATCCAATCTCTCAAAATAAAGCACTGTTTTTAGGCCTGGGAAACTGTGTTATTTCCCAACATAACTGTCTGTTTTAATCATGTCTTTTATGAATGAAATGTGGCATATTTCATTCTGGCTCAGATGAGGCCCCAGATCAAAGCGTGAATGTGCACAGGATTTGCCGAGATCTAATTTCAGAGCTGAAGCCGTACGGGAAGGGGAGAGATGTGAGCGATTTTCACGTTGCTATTTCAGACTGCGTATAGAGGGGCCGGTTTGAGCAAAAGTTGAATTGGTTATTCTCTAATACCAAAATAGAGTCTCTTAAACATTAGTATCTAAAGCTGACCATGCGTAGAAACACTTTTTAGCAAAGTGTGGTTTGGAGGGGTTGGGGGCTGCTAGAGGGGTGATGCCAGGCTGGATTCGGGGTAAGTCTTTGTTACGTTTCCAAGAAAGTTGGAAATATTATGAAGTTTTTCCTGCTCCAAATATGGTGTCTCTGAGGCTGAGAGAGATCCTGGGAAGCTTTATCCCTGATTTATTAACACAGCTCTTCCTTGGTCACAGAGAGAACCTCCTGGGCTGACCACTCATCCCATTGGGCAGTGGAGGCCACTGGTTAAGACTGTGGACTCTGGAGCCAGACTGCCTGGGTTTGAACCTGGGCTCTGCCACAAGAGCTGGTGACCTGGGGCAGGTTGCTTAACCTCTCTGTGCCACAGTTCCCCCAGCGATAAATGGGGCCAGTTTATGCTTTAAGTGACTATTTATGAAGTGTCAACTTTGTGCTCAGCCAGATTCTCACATTTCATCCGGTGCCCACCCCCTCCTTCTGGCTGCTCAGGCCAAATACCTAACGGCCATAATTGACTTTCTCCATTCTCTGATACCCTGCATCTGAACCGTCAGCAAATCCTGGGGCTCTTCCTTTAAGGTATCCAGAATCTAACTACCTCTGTAGCTGTGACCCAAGTCAAAACCAGGAAATTAACAATGGTGTAATATTATTAACTAATCTACAGACATTATTTAAAAATGCCAGTTGTTCCTGTGATGTTCTCTGTCTGCTCCAGGACCCAATCCAGGATCCCACATTGCATGGAGTTGTCATATCCCCTCAGTCTGCTGGATTCTGGTCGTCAGTCTTTTATTTTTCTCTCTTTCATGACCTTCATACTTTTGAAGAGAACTGACCAGTTATTTTTGAGAATGTTCCTCAATTTGGGATTGTCTGAGGTTTTCTCATGGTTGGATTGAGGATGTGTGTATTTGGCAGGAATACTACTGAAGTGCTGTGTCTTTCTGGTGCGTCACATCGGGAGGAAGTGATGTTGATATGCCCTATCACCAGTGGTTTTGACTTTGGTTTCTTGGCTAACGTGGTGTCTCTCCAGTTTCTCCACTGCAAATTTGCTTTTTCCCTTTTGTAATTAGTAATAACACCTCAGAAGATACTTTGAGACTCTGCAAATATCCTTCATGAAATACTTTCTCTCATGAATTTTAGCGTCCATCAATGATTCTTGCTTAGAATGCCGTAATTTTTTTTTTTAAATGTGACGTATCCACTTGAGGGTTGAACCGTTTTTTTTTTTTTTGAGGAAGATTGGCCCTGAGCCAACATCTGTTGCCAATCTTCCTCCTTTTTTCCTTTATTCTCCCCAAAGCCCCAGTAGATAGTTGTGTGTCATAGTGGTACATCCTTCTAGTTGCTCTGTGTGGGATGCTGCCTCAGCATGGCTCGATGAGCGGTGTGTAGGTCTGCGCCCCGGATCCGAACCAGCAAACCCTGGGCCACTGAAGCGGAACGTGCAAACTTAACCACTGCACCACCGGGCTGGCCCCCAGAATGCAGTAATTTTTAAATAAGTCAATTAGAAATGAATATGGTAGAAGAATCTTGGCTCTTCCCGATGACTTCTTATCTGAATGTATATAAAGAAAGCAGCCAAGAGCAATTGTCACCACAGAAGTGATTAGACTTTTTCTGCTGGGTGCTGAAATTAAGGAAGATCATCTGTGCACTTAGGGAGGCTAGAAGGCTTTAAGGAGACAGACAGTCTTGACCTGGAGCATTAGCTAGCAATGCCAGGTACAGAGTAAGCCCCTGAGGAAGTGGCATGGACAGGAAGTGACATCAGAGAAGGGAGATCAGTGTAGTCTAGGGGGTAAACCAAGGTGGGCTTCCCTGAGGAGGCGGCTGTGGAGGATGGGCAGGTTTTGATCAATTAAAGGAAAACAGGAGGGTTTGTGGGTAGGGCAATATGATCAGAGTGTGGTGTGCCCCGGACACTCTTGGGAGGCAAGTTTTCTAAGTACTTAGAATCAGTGAGGTTTGTGGTCCGATTTCAACTCCCCCTTACAGGCTGTGTGACCTTGTGCAGGTTACTTCACCTCTATGAGCCTTGCCTTCCTCTCCTGTGTAATGGACCTAGCACCATGTGTGTCTTTTGGGGTGGCTGTGAAGAGTAAACGAGATAATGCAGGAGGGCACTGAGCCCAGCACCTGGCAGCAATTTTACCTGTGATGCTTGGCGCCCGTCTCAGCAGTGCCCAAGTGGATTCTGGAAGCTGCCTCAAAGACATGCTACAGGGAGCCCGATACCCACCACATCCCAGCAGCAGTGACGCTGGCTCCCACTAATTGAGAACCTGTCACATGCCAGGCCCCCCGTTGGACTCCTGTGCGTTGTCTCCAGCATCCTCGCCAGAGCTCTGGAGCCTCCCTGTCTCCTCTACTTCGAGATGAAGAAACGGGCTCAGAAGCCCGAGGGCCACACAGCCAGAAAGTGACAGAGCCAGGACTCCCACCAGGCCTGCCCCCTTCAAAGCCCATGCCGTCTCACGGTCCCCGTTTCGAATGTTAATAATCTCGATGCTTGCTTTCACGCCTAAAAAAATAGCAACCTGTTTGATGAATGTTCCTCAGGTGGCACCCAAAATCCAGGCTTTATTAATTTTTTCCCCAAATAAAACTCAGATTTCCCTTGAGGAAACTGTGCACAGACACAGATGCTCTGAAGTCTGTAATCTTGGGAGCCCAGATCAGGTCTAGATCTTAGAGCTAAGATTTCAGCAGAGCTTAGGAAGGAAGGCAGGCAATTATTTCCTGAACAAAGCGTAACCTAGTTCCAAACATTATCTGCTGCGTATAGTGAGCGTATTTCCATCAATTAGTACGTGGTGCTTACCCCAGCTCTGCCCTGTTTTCCCTCCCAAGCGCGTTGGAGTCTGAGAGCTCTGACAGAGGCTGGTAGGGAATGAGTGTCAATTTCAGAGGCTTACGGATTCCAGCTGCGGGAGGGGATTTTGATCTGCACGGGGAGCTTTATCTCAGGTCACAATTTTGGAAAATTGGAGTATACCTAGATTACGGTGGTGGCTGAAAATTTAGTGAACACTTAGTTTGCACCAAGCCACACTTAGATGTTTTATTGCTTTAACCCTGGAAGTCATGCTAGGAGGTCAGAATGATTATCTTCAGGGCTCTCTCACAGACAAGGAAAGCCAGCCTCGCCTCTGCCCTCCGGGATAGCCTCCTGCCTGTGGCACGGTGGAGAGAGCAGCGAGGACCGGCAGGAACAGTGGCCGCTCCCTCGTGCCAGGTGTTTGTGGCAGAGCTACTTATCTGCAGGTGGCTGGTGCACGACCTTGGCACCAGCCTCCAGACTCCTCCTCCCTCTCCCTGCCCCGGGTTGCCCCGTCCCTGGGCACCGTCTCCCTGATCGAAATGCTCACGGGGCGTGGCTCCATCACACCCGGTGATGTGTCAGGCACATCACTACCAGTCTGGCAGCTCAAATAAGATTGGATAATTGTTTCTGCGTGTGTGTGTGTCTGTGCGTGCACATGCATGTGTCTCCATCATCTGATTTGGCCAGAGACTGGACAGTGCAAAGAGAGGGGACCAGATAGGTAGTGTCCCTCTTGCCCCCCTGCTGGGTGGGGTTGCACCCCTTTGTCTGTGGCTGTGGCTCCTGGTGGGGGCCCCTCCCCCATAGTTCTAGGTGCAGGTCCAGCTGACTGCGGCTTTAGTAATCACTCCCTCCTCTGGTCCTTTAGACCCAGGGCTGATAGGTAGATCCAAGCTGTTGCAAGCACACTTAAAGGATTTCCAACAATTGAGTAGCAGGTTTTAAATTTAAATTCACTAAAATTAAGTTAAAAATATGGTCTCACCCGAACAAGGTCCCCACTGTTGCCAGTGCTGTGTGCTCCCCCTCGTTGTCGGTCCCCTCCGCCCTGCCCACACTTCCGTGAGTCGTCCCCTCCTGAGACCCTGCGGGGGCCCCGCTGGGCACAGCGTGTGTCAGTCAGCAGAGTCGGAGGAAGGAAGCTGTCTGGATCCAGCTCAAACCACCTTTGAAGCTTTGCCTGACACGCTTCCCTGGCTGGAAGTGAGGGTCTGGTGGCCACGTTAGGGTCTGTCTCCCTTTTGGAAATTTAACCCTGTGAAGGAGAGCTGGGAGTTTTCAGTGGCTGGTAGTGTTGATGGGGCCTGAGTGAATGGGGGTGGCCATTCCCCCGGGGCCTCCCCATTCTTTATATTTCTGATTCTGAGTGTTGAGTTCTCATGTGTGGCAGGCACTCTGCTAACTGTTTCCCATCCATCCATCCTATTTACTTCCTTTCAGGGATCCCAGCGGTAGGCAGGAGGACCATCCCCATTGTTAACTTGGGGCTCAGAAAGATGAGAAGCCAGGATCTGAACCCAGGATTTGCCATTCCCAGAATCTGAGCACCTCGCTACTATGCTGTGCTCAGAGAGGCTGCATCTTGAGATGATTTAGCTGAAATGTCCATCAGAGGAGAATGGATAAATAAGTAGCTAAATATTTATACAGAGGAATACTCTACAGATATGAAAATGAATTCACAATGCAATTGTTGGATATATCTCTAAAATCTAAGTTGAAAAACAAAAACAAAGCAAATTACCAGCTCCTACCTACAGCAAGATACAGTTTAAAACGTGCAATATAATCCTATTTGTTGTGTGTAAATGCATTCACGTGCAGTCAATGCATAAAACACGCACGGACATAAACACCAACATCAAGAGAGGTGGGCTGAAGGTATCCAGGGAACTTGGACTGTATCTGTGTGTTTTACTGTTAATCTGGGTGGTGGGAGATATGGATGTTCAATTGATTATTCTCCATACTCTTTTAGATTTTGGAAATGTTTCAGAATTATAATTTTGCCAATGTTTTATTATGAAAAATTTCAGATATATGGCACAGTTGAAAGAAATTTATACTGAGAATCCATATGCCCACCACTTAGATTTTTCCATTAATATTTTACTGTTCTTACTTGACCACACATCTGTCTGTCTGTTAATCCCTCTATTTATTCATCAATCTGTCTTATTTTGGGATGTATTTAAAAGTAAACTGCAGACATTCTTTCCCTTCCCCTGAGTAGTCCCATATGCACATTATTAGCTAGAATTCAATATTTATATGATTTTGACTAGGATTGCATTGCATATATAGGTCAATTTATGGAGAATTGCCATCTTAACAATATTGACTCTTTCAATACATGAACATGGACTATTTCTCCATTTATTTACATCTTTACTTTTCTTCAGAAATACTTTGTGGTTTTTAGTGTACAGGTCTTGCACGTCTTTTGTTAACTTTATTCTTTAATATTTTATTTTTAATGATATTATAAGTGTAGTTGATTTTATTTTCACTTTTCTAGTTTTTCATTGTTTGTATGTAAATACACAATTAACTTTTGTGTATTGAGCTGGTATCCTGCAGCGTTGCCAAATTCACTTATCTGTGTCTTTATACTTAAAATATGTCTCTTGTAGACAGCATAGAGTTGTGTCTTGTATTTTTATCTATTTTGACAATCTATGTCTTTTAATTAGAAAAATTATTCCATTCATATTTAATGTAATTACTGATGTGGTTAGATTTGGGGTCACAATTTTATTATTATGTTTTCTATTTACTTCTTATGTTTATTGTTTCTCTGTTCTTTGTTTCCTGCCTTTTTGGGGATTATTTGAATATTTTAAAGAGTTCTAGTTTAAGTTTTCCGTACGCTTTTTGGCTGCACTTTCTTGCATTATATTTTTAGTGGCTGCCTCAGGGATTACAATATACACACTGAATTTTCACAGTCCCCTTTGAGTTAATGTATCACTTTCCGTAAAATGTAGATAGATGGTAGGTCCATCTGACCACCCGCTGTCCTTTATGCTAAACGTATTTATGTAATTACATGGATATATGTTAAAAACTCCAGGAGGAAATATTATAATTTTGCTTTAAATGGTTTTGTGTATTATAAAGAAATTAAGAGGAACCCCCCCAAAAAAAAACCAAAATAGCTTTTTGCATTTATCCAGAGTTTTGCCATTTCTGTTGCTCGTCATTCCTTTCTGGGGACCTAGGTCTTCGTTTGGTGCTATTTCTCGTCAGCATGTAGGACTTCTCTTGGCAATTTTTGTACTTCACATCTGCTGGCAATGAATTCACTTAGTTTTCTTTTATCTGAAAACGTCTTTATTTGATCCTCATTCTAGAGGAGTATTTTTGCTGTTGATAGAATTCTGCGTTGGCAGGGTTTTTTTCTGTTAGCACTTTAACGATGTTTTCCTATTTTTTTTGGCCTCCATCGTTGTTGGTGAGAAGACAGCCATTAATGGAATCGTTCGCCTGGAGGCAATGTGTTGTTTTTCTTTTGCTGCTTTGCTTGTTATCTTTGCTTTTCAATAGTTTGACCCTGATGGGAGGAAGGATGGCCTTTTCATGTTTATCCTGCCTTGGGTTTGTTGTATACTTGAATTTGTACATTTATGTCTTTTATTCAATTTGGGAACTTTTCAGTTATTATTTATGCAAATGTTTTTTCCTGTCTCATTTTCTTGCTCTTCTGCATGTCGATTATAGGATATCATTTGGACCAACTGCTATTATCTAACAATTCTCTGAGGCTCTGTTCACTTTTTTGTTGTTGTTTTGTCTTTATGCTTGCTCTTTTCACGCTGGAAAACTTCTATTGATCTATCTTCAAGTTCACTGAATCTTTCCTGTGTCATCTCTGTTTGGCTACTAAGTTTATCCAGTGAAATTTTGTTTTCAGATATTGTAGTTTTCAGTTCTAAATTTTCTATTTTGTTCTCTTATGATAGTTTTTATTTCTGTGCTGGGATTTCCTGGCTTCTCATTCATTGAGAGCATATTTCCTTTTATATCACTGAGCATAGTTATAATAACAGCTTTAAAATGCTTTTCTGGTAATTCTAACATCTAAATCATCCCGGGGTTGGTCTCAGTTGATTGTCTTTACACTCTTGAATGGGTCATATTTTTTTGAATCTTCCTAATTTGAGCAATTTTGGATTTTGTCTTGGACTTTATGGTTATTAAGTTGTGGAGACTCTGGATTCTGTTATTGTTCTCCAATAAGTGTTACTTCTTTTGTCTCAGCAGGTGATTAATTTGGTTGGATTTGAGCTGCAAAGCTCCTGGATCACAACTCCAGTCTCAGTGAGATCTTTTGTCTTTAGCTGAGATGCTTTGAGGCTGATTTGCATATAAATGGTTCAAGGTTTAGTCAGAGGTATCAACTTTTCTATCATTTATAACAGATTCTCTGTATCAAATTCCCTCTGTTGAGGTGTAAAGAGCTGCTCTACTTCCCCAGCTGGACCCTACTGGTACAGAGCAGGACTGTCATTTCAGTTTGGATGTGCTGCGTTTGAGGTGCCTGTGGGACATTTAGAGGGAGAGGTGGAAAAGGCAGTTGGATACGTGGGTCTGAAGATCAAAATAGATGTCTTTCCTGGAGATACGAATTAAAATGTCTTTGCAGTTTGATCATCATAATTGAAACCTTGGGAAGGATGATATTTTCTCAGTAAAAATCATGAGAAGAAAAGAGGGATTGTAACTGAGTCCTAAAGGACTCCAACATTGAATAGTTTGATAAACGACAAAAGTGCGCCTTCAGAAGAGCAGCCAGGGAAGGAGCAGGAAAAACCAGGAGAATGTGACATCACACAAGCCAAGAGAGGAGACTGAAAACAAGGGAGAGTCAACAGAGTTGAATGCTGCTGAAAAATCAGACAAGGAAATGAAAATCATCCTTTGCATTTTACATATGGAGGCCATTGGTGACTGTAACGATATGATTAGTGGACTCCTGGGAGTATAAGCCAGATTGGAGGGGTTTGGGGGTGAGTGTTCTGTAAGGTATATTAGTTAGGAATTAAGGTCACCTGTGTGTAGTAGAAATACCAAAGAACACTGACCTCATCAAGACAGAGATAGATTTAGGGAAAGGCAAATATCTCCTTTCCAATGATACCAAGGTAGATATTGGTCTGGTGGATCAAGGATGTCAGAGCATCAAGGTTTGTATGATTCCCTTGGCCTTTCCATCATTGGCACAAAATGGCTGCTGTAGTTGTGGCCATCATGTCTATGTTTTATGCCGAAGGAAGGAGAGAGAGGGGCAAAAAATCATGTGCACCTCGGTCTGCTCCTCTTTAAGAAGCCTTCCCAGAAGCATCAATCGAAATCCTTTGACTAATGCTCAATTGCTGAAGCCTTCTCGTGATCAAGTCCCTCCATAGTGAATAGGGAATTGTAGGTGTTTAACTGGGCACACTGCCAGCCTACTCACCCCAAATTGGGGTTTTCTTGATAAGGAAGAAATGGAGGATGGATATTGGGTGAGCAATTGGCTTCCAGTGTCAGCCACCCATGATTTGATGGATACGGGGAGGGGAACGTTGTTGTTAACATTTGGAAGAAGGGGAGGATGGAGAGTAAACTGGAGGCCCAGGTATCAGGAGGATTCTTTCCCCTAAAGCTGAGGGAAGCCTGTACGTGTTTAAATGCTGAAGCAAACCTCAAGGTCCTGGAGGTGAGGTGGGGCTGGTTTCCCCGGGCTTGAAAGAATTCCTCTGTGTACCTTGTGGATTTCCAAGACACAACTGGGCATCCGTCTTACTCCTAGTACTCACTTTAGAGTGGTAGACAATTTTATTTAAAACAAAAATAAGCAGTTGTGTGCACAGTAGATCTGCTCCATGTAATTAGTTAACGTGAAGCTAGTTGAATTTGCTCTTTCAGCATTTTGTAGTTGCCCGCCAATGACTTGGGCGGTGAATAATGTTAGAGAAACTCAAAGGGGCAGCACCAATCAGAGATGCAAGCTACACTCTGAGATCTTTTCGTCCTGATCGGTGGGGTATTGTTTGGTGCCAATTTATCATATTTCCAATAAAAGTGTAGTGTCCTATTCATCTCTCTGTTGGCTCCAATAAAAATAAAAATACAGTCTCTACTGCCATTGTGTTAAGACTGACTATCACTCACTGTCATTTAGACGATTTCATGACACCCGGAAGGAAGAAGATAATGAACTGTGTAATGGTGTAACCTACAATCTATAATTTTAAGGTCAGATATAATTTTTAATTGCATTTCTTTCTATCTAAGTGGTCTAAATCTACAAAACTTTTTGCAAGAAATTCAACATGCACTCCTCTTTGTACTTGGAGTGCTTTATTCAAACTTCTGGTCTAGCGTTTATCCCAGCACATTACAATTAACTGAATATGTGTCAGTCTCGGATTATGAGCTTCTGCAGATGGGGCTGCTGATGTGACAGTCTGTGTCCCTGGCTATGACTGGCAGCCTGTTAGAGCTCATGAAGTCTCCCTTGAGTTGAATTAAACTTGAAATCTGGAATAAGAAAACTTGCCGCTTACCTCCAGGGTCCCAGGTAATGAATTTTCTTCACTTACCGCAACACAGTTGCGCCCCCTACTTAATAAATCCATGGCGGTTTCCCTCTAAATGGGAAATGGGAATCTCTCCCAGGACTGGTACCCTGTTGGTTTAGCTGAAGGAGCTCTCTGCCTGCCCTGGGGGCTGGGATGCTGGGATCAATGTTGGGAGATGTTTTTCCAGAGGGAAGGAGTAGAAATAAAGGTGCCCATTTTGCATTGGTTAGGATCACAGTTGGGGATACTTTATACACAGTCTCTGAAATTCTGATTGGGTTAAACTGAAAGGCAGGTGAAAAGTAAAAAGACACCTTTCCCGTTGCAAATTTGCAGCCGTCTCGATTGTGGCCTGAGGGAGCAGGGCAGAGTATGAGGAGGGTGCAGAGCCGATGTTTGTAAAGCCCTGGCCAGCCTCCCCCATCTCATCTCCCTCCACGCCACCCTTTGCCCACCCAGTTCCAGCTGCACACGCTTCTCTCCATTCCTGGAAACCACCAAGTTTACTACAATCTCAGGCATTTTCTTTGTTCTCTCTGCCTGGAATGTTCCCCAGGTGAGCAGGGCTGGCACCTCCTCACTTTCCACTTCTTACCTCCAATACCTCCCTTCCGGAGAGGCCTCCCTGACCATCCCTAAGTGGTTCCCAACCCAGCCACGCCTCCATTGTCCGTCTCTTTTCTTCACACACTCATCACTACCGAAATAAAGCAGGCGGCTTACTTGTTCGCTTATTTCTTGTCTGTTTCTCCCACACTCAAACGTCGGCTCCATGCAGGCAGGGGTGTATCCCCCGTGCCCAGAACTGTGCCTGGCTTGTAGCTGGGACTCAGTAAATGGGGAACAAACACACCTCGACATCCTGGCTACAGCAGGTAACTCTTGAGAGTTGATGCCTGTTATGGACTGAATTGTGTCCTCCCCAAATCCACATGTTGAGTCTTAACCTCCTAATAGTTCAGAATGTGACTGTATTTAGAGATAGGGTCTTTAAAGAGATAAAATGAGGTCACTAGCATGGGCCCTATGCCGATAGGACTGGTGTCTTTATAAGAAGAGGAGACGAGGACACAGACACACACACAGAGGAAAAAGCCAGGTGAGGACACAGAGAGAAGACAGCCGTCGACAAGCCGAGGGGCCTCAGGAGGAACCAACTCTGCTGGCATCTTGATCTTGGACTTCTAGCCTCCAGAACTGTGAAAAAATAAATTTCTGTTCTTTAAGCCACCCAGTGTGTGGTACTTTATAATGGAAGCCCTAGGAAACTAATCCAATGCTCTACAGTGGAAAGGAATAAAATAGCCTTTATACAATTAGCTGGTAATTCAGAAGTTTCTCACCTTCTCCAATCCTTGTCCTCTCCTTCGTGACTCCTGTGTGTTCCATTCTGTTTCATTTTCAGTTTGAGACTTTTAAGAGCACAGATTTTCATTATTGGAATGGACTGATTTATGGAGCCACCACTGGGTAGATGAGTGACCCACGAGGATCTGGCCCTGGGCTTTGGGTTTCCTCGCTAGAGATGTTCCTTCAGGATGGCAAGTGTGGAGAACAGTGTTAGTGCAGAAGGAAAGGTGTCACCAGGACCTTACTCACTGAAGTCCTCTCCCAGGAGGCTCATGCTTCTTAGATCTGAGATGACTTTTCTGCTTCTATTCTCCTGGGGCACAAGAAGTTTTCCAGGATTCTCGTGAGAGTTTGCAGAGACGTGTGGATGTCACTCAGCTGACCCACAAACACGTTTCTTTTCTTGTTCAGATGTAGAAGGTGGCTGGTTGTAACCAGCAATTAGTCAATCCCTTGAGTCCTAGATGTTTCCTGCCAGGGTTCAACTTGAAACAGAGAGACACATTAAAGAGATCTCTTTCAGAGATTCTCTGGGGTTTCAGCCAAGCCGTCCTGATGCATCTTCCATTGCAGAGACCCCCCCCACCCCCATCATGCTTCTTTTTCTTTCTTGCATGCCTAGGAGTCTTTACTCCTGCTTGGCAATCTTGTATGTTGGTCAGCTTGTACCCCTCGGTGCTCACTAGCTAATTGCAGTTACGTGCTTTAAAGAAAACGGAGAGAAAAAAGAGACCGCTTGTGGCTCAAATGAGAAATGAGAAAGAATGAATATTTCCCATGCTACATACAGAAACAAACCCTCAATTTTTGTCACTTTGTGTTGCAGAAAAATGTTGAGAGTTAAATTTCATTTTGTAGCGGGGCTGGATTGCACAGCTAAAATTCGTATAATCAGATATAACATTTCCATCCCTGAGCAGGTTAATAAAGCCCCTAATAGGATTTGCTGACCGTAAGAACTGCAGACCAAGCGGCAGAAAGGTTTTATTTATTTGCCATCTGTATGTAAATTTTGCTATTATGGAAATTGTGTCAGAAATTGGACTGCAACTAGATGGCACACAATATACTATAATATTTGAGCTAAGCTACAGAAAAAAAGCCACCTCTGTGTGTGTATGTGCGTATGAATAATACTGCTCATTGTTGCTTTCTGTGAGAAACTCAGTCTCGGACTCCGAACCTACCCTGTGGTCACAGTGGACAGGTTCATTTAAACACAGTCACTCAGAGCTCAGGAGGTGGGGCCTGAGTTTCCACAGGAAAAGAAGTGCCCATGTCCTGCCTTATTATTAGCTCTCGGAACTCGGTGCCAATCTGTCTTTCAGTGACTCCCTGGGTGACTATAAAGAGACCATTGCATTGCTAAAGGGCAAATATTTTTGGACTTAATTATAGCCAGTCATGGAAGACAGGAACACCTCTTTGCTTTTTATTCTGAAAGAAACTCTACTGACATGAAGAAATTAAATCTGGACTCAGGAATGTGGATGTCAGCGATGTTACATAATTAGCATCCTGGGGTGGGCGAGCGAGCGGCTTATTGTGGGGCCGGTGTGTGTCTTCAAGGAGCAGACATACACTCTGTCACGCCTGGTTACAAAGTTTGACTTGCTGTCATTTGCTGTTTCCATAGCAACGTGATTGGAGTCCAGAGAAAGTGGTAGACTCGCTTTGGTGAGGCCTGAAAAATGAGATCACCTTCTATGTTCCCCTGAGCTCTGAATTTTGTTATTTCACTATCTCTCTCAAAGTTGCTTGGGTCTAGAATGACTTTTACCTTTCAATTCATTTTAGCTCCCACCTAAAATCAGCCTGCACCTCACACGTCGGGAACCACTAGTGCAGGGGAAACGATTTCAGGTGACACTAGAGAGTGTAGGTATTCGAGTACCAAATACAGCCGCTTAGGGAACATTGAATTACCCGGTGAGAGCTGAGTCCTGCATCCGTCCTCTTTCTGTCCTGGTTCAGTCAAGGAGACAGTCTCTGTTTGATACTCCAAAGTCCCTTGCATCCCCTAACCACTTGTTGGTTGGTTGGTTTCCGTGTTGAACAATTTGAGCCCACATCCTGGGCGAGGAGCCTTTGGCAGGCAGCTGGGTCTGCCTGGAATTCAATAACATTGTTTTGTTTTTATTGTACTTACTTTAGGGGTTTTCTTCTCTTTATGGAAAGTGATATTGCTTTTTTCATTTAAAGTGCTGGTATATTGCTTTCTCCCCAGATACATTTATATAAACCCAGTGAGCAGATTTAAAAGAAAATATTAAGTAAGTACTGATATAGATGGTACCCAGGATAAAGCAGGAGAGCGTGGCGTGGGACGGGGGCCTGGAGATGGGGAAGTCACTCGGCAGCATGTGCCCTTCAGCGAGGCTGTTCTTGGACGTGTCTTTAGGAGAAGCTGGGACGGTTGGCTCCGAGGTGGATGTTTGCCTTCCCTCACTCGTGGCTCTTCACTGGTGGCCACCAGGTCAAGGCTGTTGAACTCTTCCTGTGCTAGTCTCTCCCCCCTGAAATGTGGTGATACCACATCCTGAAGTCCATGTGCTGGCTCTGGAGGGAGTCACCTGCAGGGGCGGGTCACCCAGGCTGAGGGAGGTGTTCAGAGAGGGCGAGTTTACCCCTTCCCCTTCTGAGGACTGAGGCCACTCTGGGACATCCATCATGGAACGAGGAAGCTGAGCGGTCCACGCAGGGATCTCAGGATGGCGCTGGCACGGCCTCCAGCGAGCTGACGCCCACAGGCACACCTGTGTATAAAGTGCAGGCGTCAAAGTGATCTGAAAGCAAAAGTCACATAAAGTAAATGCCTGCTCTACCGTGGGGAGGGGAGAATAAAACTCAGTGACTGGCTTTCCAAGTCATCCCAAACCCTCTCTCTTGCAGCAGGGTTTCTCCGAGTGCTAATCCCTTGGGGGAGGCTGTGAAAATCCAGATCCCAGGGCCACACCCAGACCGGTTGAATGAAACTCGCTGCGGGCGGGGCCAGCGGTCAGCAGTTCAGAGGGTGGCCACACATGTGTCTGCTCTCTGCGCGCCTCCAGGGGGAGCACCTGCCAGGTGTGCAGGTGGGAACGTGTTGGTTGTGCTCCTGGAGGGTGTGTCTCCTTCAGACTGAGGGAGCTGCCCCTGGGGTGTAAGATGGAGAGAGTCCTCAGAGGAGGGCTGATCCAGGAGAGGACTTATCTTGAAGATCAAGGAGCAACTGAACCGAAGGGAGACCCAGAGGGGAAGCCCAAGCCAGAGATCAGGAGAATTCGGATGGTAGGTGGAACAGGGGGAGAAAGCGGAGGTGAAGCAGAGGGTGGGTAGCGAGACCATAGAGGGGGTCTTGAGAACAGAGCAAAGAGTGAGGTCACTTATCATGTGTGCTCGTGCCTCAGTTTCCCCTTCTATAAAATGGGGATAATGAAGTTCCTACTTCAGAGGGCTGTGGTGAGGAATAAACAGATTGACATACTTACATAGCTTACAACAGGGCCTGACACATAGCTCTCATTATTACTAATATTTTCCTTGTTATTATAGTTTTTTTCCACTTATCGAAGCCCACATAAGTCTCATGGGACACCGAGAACATTCTTAAAGGGTCCTTGTTGAGTTGGACAGACCCCTTAGAGAAGTGGAAGGACTCGTTTTCTTTAAAGAGCATCTCTTCAGAATATGCCTGTAACTCTAGCTCCTTGCTGTGAGTTTCAGTTAACAACCATTCATTGAGCACCTACTCAGCTGGTGTTTTAGAAGTTACCAAGAAGTCTTGGATGGGGTCCTCACCCACAAAGATCTTAAATTCTTTTGGGGATGCAGGGCATACCTACAAACAGATGCATGACAAAGCCAGGCTTGATGTGATGGATGTTTCAGGAATGTTTTGAAAGGCAGGGGTTTAGGGAGCCTGGAAAAGAGGAGATGTTGCTTGATCTTGGTTGTTAAAGGTTGGATAAATGAGGGTATGAGGATAGGAGGGGAGAAGGCATTCTTGGTCTGGTAGAGATGGCAACACTGGGCATGGAGTGATGGGTAGCCCGGGTGGGAGGGATGTTAGTGTTGCGATCAGGATTGAAAGTGAAGGGACCGCCGTGCCCTCCATCACCAGGATATTGTTCACCATGTGAAGTAAGTGCCTCTGGCTCCAGAGATGACTCTCCATCATGGAAGAAGCAAAGACACTCCCCGGGTGCTGCCAGGACAGGAAAGGCACGAGGAATTTAGGGTTTCGAGAGATGAGGGCTTTTCAGATCACAATATCACGTGAAAGGCAGAGCTTGTGGACTTCTGTTTTGCTCCTGTCTTATGGATTGATTTCTCTTCAAGTTGGAGAGGAGAGACTGCCATGGGACAGAAAAAAATGGAGCTAAGCACAGGTGGATTCATTTCCTGGGGCCCCTGTAACACATGACCGCAAACCTGCTGGCTTCAAGTAACAGGAATTTCTTCTCTCTCAGTTCTGGAGGCCAGAAGTCTGAAATCAAGGTGTGGGCAGGGGTGGCTCCTTCTGGAGGCTCTGAGGGAGGATCATTCCAAGCCTCTCTCCTAGCTTCTGGTGGCGGCCAGCAATTCTTGGCATTCCTCAGCTTGTTGCTTCACGAGTCCAATCTGTGCCTCTGTCTTCACGTGGTCTTGCCTTCTGCAAGTCTCTCTGTTTCTTCTTTTCTGTCTCTTAGAAGGACACTCGTCATTGGATTTAGGGTCCAACCTCATCCAGGATGATCTCATCGTGAGATCCTTACTTAAGTACTTTATCCGAATCAGCTCATGTTCACGGGTTCTGGGTGGACATATCTGGGAGGCCACCGTTCAATCCACTGCAGAGGCCAAGGAGCTGAGCCCGTCCTTCCAGGATCAGATGACTCGTCTCCCAGGGCACGGGGGGCGCTTTGTGGATTGACCCAAATGCAGCGATTGCAGTGGGGCATGTGCCAGTGCCCAGCTCCTGCTATCAGACCCAGTCCTCGCTCTTGCTTTGCTCTGCCTGTGTCACAGAGGGCCGACCTGCAGGTCCCAGGTTCCCTTCAGCGGGCTGCAGCCAGTGGAGGCAGTGGCAGGAGACGGGAGGGCAGGAGGAGGGGAGCAGCCCGGGAATTTCCACCTCCTCCCTCTCCGCTGTGCGGATCCATGGTAGCAGCCACATTTCTCCTGCTTGATGAACCCGCTGTGGTTCTGTCGTCCTTCAGGTGACCTTGGTCCCTGGCTCTGAGAATGTTCCTTCCTCCTTCTGTCCTTCTAGCCTGGGGTTCTGCAGCTTCCTGCCGTGCTAATCTCGACTGAGCTGCTCAGATCCACGTAACCGAGTGCCCCTTGTCTGGGTTAACTTTCCTCGGTTTTAAATGCTCAGAGTTGCCCCTGTCCTCCTGACCAGACAGACAGGTACAAGAGATGTGGAGAGAGAAGGGAACGTGCTGACTTTATGTGTCAGCCCCATTGCTAAACCCACTATGTGTATAAAACCAAAGTCTGCCTCGACTCTGTCCCAGCTCAGGGGAATCACAAGCAAGGCTGTTTAGCCTGTTCTGGTAAGACGTTGGGTTTTATATTCCACACAACCTCCAACCTGCTGGGGGTCCAAGGCCCCACCCTCCTCCACAAGTGCATGCAGGATGTCCATGTGGGCCCCAGCAGATCCTGAGACAAGGAACTGGGGCACAGGGAGTTGATCTGGGAGGTGATGCCAGGAGCCAGAATGTGAGGGGGGGAAGTGAGACAGGGAAGGAAGAGAAGCTGATAAAGGTACACAGATAAGTCCCTGGGGCTCTGTCTCACTGGGGTCCCTCCTCGGAACTGTGTAGAAGGCACCTCGGAATTGTCCCACTGGAGGATGGGGAATCTGGAGTGTTTATCTACTGACTTCCATCCTGGTTGGTTGAAGGTGGCCCTGGGGGAGGTAACTGGGGGAATACAGCAGAGAAGCCAAGAACACTTTGGTGACGGCCACCGGAAGTGGCATGTGGAGCTGTCCAACACAGGTGTGCTGAAATCGGGCGGGCTGAGGGGCGGGGCAGGGGTACTCCATAAGTGTCTGCTACTGTGTGTGTGTGCATGTGTGTGTACACGTGTGCATGTGGGTTCACGTGTGCGTGCACATTTGTGTGTGTGCACGTGTGCAAGTCAAGTCACACAGGGACTGAGTTGAGCAGATATAGGTCCCTCCTGCTGGTTCGTCATTTGCTACTGAGGGAAATTCTCTCTGGACGCCAATGGGAAGTGCAGTGACTACAGACCCCAGGCACACGTGATGTTTGGTGCCAGCTGAAGTGGGAGCTTGGGGTGGGTCTGGGGATTCTGATCAGGTGGACTCTGTGGGGGGTCCTGTCAGTTACCTGCCTTGGATCTGGACTTATTTCTGGGCTTGGGTTTCCAGCCGTCCCCTCCATTCTGTGAGATGCCCAATATCTCCCCTCTGAATCTCTTCCTTTCCAACTGGCCAGAATGGGTTTCTGTTGCTGCAGAACTCTAGCTTACATCCTCCCTTGAGTGTTTGACTTCTCAGGTTATTATCACAGGATTTTATATTAAACATAAATAATTTTTATCATACACCAATGTCTTTAGATCCCTAAAACACAGACAAAAGTAGAATATGGTTCATCTTTTCTTCTAAGGCAAGCGTGGTTTCTCGGTGGAGTCAGCTCAGCATCTCTATTTTTCTAGTTGAGATCTCTCGGTTTTATCTTTTTCATTCCAAGAGGTGGTCCCAGGGCACTGAATGATAATTCTGAGCAGGATCCTGTGCAAGAACATGAAGAAGGTGCATTCTTACTGCCTTCTTAACGAGCCGCGACATGGGGCGGCGGAAAGGAAAGAGACCTTGCAGTTGGACATCTGAGTTCTGGTCCTGGCTCTTTAGAGCCTTACTCAGGTCACTTCATTTCTCTGAGCCTCAGTTTCTTAATCATAAAACCATTAGATGAAGCCATTGAAAAAGTTCAAAAGTCTGTGAAAGATGCATGGTTTGATTGCCGTAATCGGATGCCAGGAAATTACATTAAGCTCAGCTTGATAAAATTGTTCTTGAAATGTGTTTCAGGGTTGAACCACTCATCAAATTATTCCAGCTCAGTCTAAATTTGTGAAAGTTGTGGGTGTTTTGCTTTTAAAAAATCTGCTTTCTTTGCCTTCTCTCTGCTTGAAAATCCTTTTTGTGGCTTCCCATGCTCAGCTGCTCCATGAATCGCCAGCAGTGGAGACAGAGGAGATGTAGACAGGTGAAGATAGGGGCCATGTGTTCCACAGCAGTGTTTTTGACACCTGAAGATAAACTCTGAGTTCTTTCGTAGCAGCTTGATTCCTCCTCCAGATGTGTTTTCTTCTCTCATCTGAGCTGTTGAGCAGAGCCCACCTGGAGTGGAATTCTCAGATCAAGGGACCAACTGCTCTGCTGAATTGAGCTGGACAGGGAGAGCGCCTCTTGGGTAGAGAAGCTTCTTTGATTTGCAGCTCACAGACCCCGGGGGGCAGCTGCAGGGTTGCAGGAGAGTGTGAGGTTGCCTGTGGGAGCTGGTCCAGGTCGCCTCTGGAAATGGCATTCCCAGGGTTCCAGTGTTCCTGTACCCACACCCCACCCCAAGTCTTTTACCCTTACTATTTTCATTTCAATTGATACACAAATTTTTGGCAATAAACTTATCTTAAAAGAAAATTTTATATCATTCCCTTAGGGTAGAAGATCAATCTCTTCACTTACCAGTTTTATTTTTTTCTGGTACACATTAAAATAAATGTGTAGCTCTGATGGCGGTGAGTTTATCACCCAAACACATCTCACCTGGGGAAGCCTGACCTCCGGGACTGAGCAGTCGGCACTGTCTCCTTCCCATCAGATTTCACTATTTCTACCGCGTGTTCGCATCAGCAGTACTACTGTCCAATTAATACTTTTCTTTAAATCAGCTCATATTTTTACTAAAGTAAATTTACCTACAACAGAAACTTTATATCTCTTCTGTAAATGGAAACCTAGTGTCACTTGCCATAAATTGAAGGCAAATGTAATAATAATTATACACAAAAGCCAGTGTTATAACATTCAAGCTATCTAGTTGGAGCTCTAAAGTGCCTTGATTTTGAGGCTCATTAGTTCTCTGTCAAAGGGGAGATTTGCAAGTGTTAGAGGTGGTTAAAGACATTAACACTCAACTGCGACTTTCCACCAGATTTAATCAAAACAGTTGATAAAAATTAGAAACTCTCTTCTTCAATTTTTTAAACAATTATTTAATATGATGTCCTTGTCATACCACCTAAAATTTTCTCATGTCCTCTTAGGGATGGGGTGTCTATCCCACATC
This sequence comes from Diceros bicornis minor, assembly GCF_020826845.1. Lineage (NCBI taxonomy): Eukaryota > Metazoa > Chordata > Mammalia > Perissodactyla > Rhinocerotidae > Diceros > Diceros bicornis. The sequence goes on along the minus strand of NC_080774.1, from coordinate 5,491,660 downwards.
CTGAAAACACTGCTCACTATAAGTTAAAAAAATTTCTTTAACATTTAATTTCGAGCATTTAAAAAATTGAATGAATTGCCAGCATTTTAAAATTTGGCAAGAAGAAAGCTTGGTCTTTTGTTTATCTGTTCCTTCCTGACAGGATCTGGTGGGATAACGACTGCTTGTGGCTTCTTGAGACTTGCTGTCCAGGGTCGGGGGGCCTGGCCCCTGGCTCTTTGCTTCCCGTCTCTGGTCTCTTCGGGAAGCCCTGCTGAGCCTCTTCACGGCTGTTTGTTTCCCATCCCACCAAGGAGGGTTGGAGCTGGCCTGAGGGACTTTAGTTGGTGTGGTCGATGCACCTTGCACTTTCCATCCAGAAGGAGTCTTTTTAGTGACAGGGAACCGGAATGTTCTAGGTCACATGAGAACAGATGCTGCTAAAATTTGTGTTGGACACAAACTTAATGTAACTCTCAAGCTACAGTTTCCCAGGGAAAAATGGCCTTATTATTGTGATTTTTCTGTACTTTATAGTAGGTTTGGCGACAAAAAGAAATATGACCAATTGATTTAAGCGAGGTTCCAAGGAATGCCAGCGTCTTAATATCATATTTTTAGTTTAATCCGTGCAAGGCAGATCAGTGTCATATAATATTTCTCTTGTTGGAGATTCATTGATTTATTAACTCAACAAATATCTGCGTATCTTCCATTTTCCGGGTTCTGTTTTTGCACTCTGTAGTGGGGAAGGGTGTAGTTCTCTGATCTCCTGAAGCTTGTATTCTAGCAGGGGAGGCACTGAGAAATCCTGGGTGTGTTGGTGTTTATGGTGCCCGTATTTCCTGAACCAAACACGTACTGGAGTGCCTGGTGATTTTGAATGGAGCCAAGTCCAGAGAGCCCACAGTGGAGGGAGGTAAGGTCAGTTGGCTGGTGAGGAGAAAAATGCCCCGGCCAAATGTGGTCTGTCCGCGGGTCGGCGCTGGGGCTGCTGATGCCTTTTGAATCGGGAGTGGTGTATTGAAAGTCATTTCGTAGCATTGCCAGCTATGAAAAAATGCCCACTGCAGACGAGCAAATCAGTAGATTCTGCTTGCTTTTGCATTTTTGTTTTTTACTTAGTGGTTTAGTGCATTTTTTGTTGCATTTCTGTTCTCTACTTGCAATTTAAAATGCCTGTGGACACAAAACAAGGGACGTCAATGAGCGCGTAGGCTGAATAAAGTGAGGCCGGCCTAAGCAAAGAGCTGCGGGCGAGCTGGAGAGTGCGCAGCCAGTGCAAGATTGTTCCCTCCGAGGAACAATCCCTCCGAGGAGGGAACAATCTTGGCTTTTAGGAGGAACAGAAAGGTGGCATTTTTTTTCCTGGATCCAACAGTATCTGATGGACTTTTTGCATCTGCAGAGATAAGAACAGTTCACCGAATGGACGCAGCGTGGGGAGGCTGTTTTGGAGTCACATGGAGCAGTGCGGTGATCTGGCTAATATCACACAGGGAGCTGTGAGCCAAGTTTGAAATAAATCTCCAGCTTGCTAAGAGCTGGGGCTTCTTTGTCTTACATTCCTCTGGACGTGTAATATTTTAAATCTGTCTCTGAAGGCTGTTTCTGAAGTGATGACACACAGTTAAGTAGTCTGAGGGACAGGGGAGACGTTCCTGAGGAAGATGGCCCTGAACCCCTCTGGCTGCGTTCTCCATGGCTCTGAGTATCCCAGACAGAAATCTGGTCTCTTTACACTTATTGCCTTTTTTTTCATGACCCATTGCATAGGAAGTCTCTTTTTTGAAAGGAGGATTAAAAATATTTTTGCTTCTCATTTTCCAAATCTCTGTTTGTAGTGCTGGAACTTGTTTTACAAACACAGCTGAAATACTGGACCCCAGAACGCGGGTACCCAATGGGTTCTCCGCTTGTTCGTTCATTAAAGAGCAGGTGAGCCTCCGGTCTGTGTGCAGAGCACGGGCTGTTCCCCCTGGAGGGGTCCAGGAAGGCGGTGTCAACGGGAGCTTGGTCTCCTTGGTCTTTTGTGCGTCCCTCACACGGTCACCTCAGCGGGCAGCTGACAAATGACCCTTCCACCTTTTCAACTCTAGCATCTGAACCAGTGAGTCATTTTTTTCAGGATCAAAAACAGGGATTTACTAAAGAATAGTGTGTGTGTGTGCGTGAGCATGTCTATGTGTACGTGTTTGACAAGTTGACTGTGTCAAGTGTGGTCCTGGGAACTTGTGTTCCTGGACTGCGTAGATGGAAAAAAATTGTCCCGGAGGAGGATCGTAGGGGTGGGGAGAGAGCAGATGCTCCTCCGAGGATGCCTCCCACAGGGCAGCCTCGGGCTGCGGGTCTTCTGCGGGTCAGTGGAGACGAAGTCACCAAGTTACATCAGGTCACATCACTGCATGGTGGGCAGAACTGCACAGATGAAGGTCTTGTTCCCAGAGGGCTACTTCTGTAGGTTGAAGGCTGAGGTTGCTCACGGGGCATCCCCTTAGGTCGGGGCATGTGAGTGTTAGTGAGCAGTTCACCAGATTATCTACCTGCCTATCTGCTCACCTTTATATTACCTGCCTGGTCCCTGGAGAAACATGAGCTTACAGCTATGGGTCTGAGTAGATGGGACATGGGCAACCTTCTAGAAGGTTTCCTAGCCCCAATCCTGGCAGAGAAGTGGCAGAGACACCCCCACCCCCACTCCCACCACGGACCTGAGGGGCATGGGAGCCGCCATGACAGATGTCTCAGGGCACCATGTGCGGATGAGTGAGGGGGAGTTCCAGTAGCTTGCTGCTCCCTCCCCGTCTTCATCCAAACACAGACCCCAGAACTGTCCCGCTCCTCTATCCCTGAAAGGGAGCAGAAAGCCTCAGGAAGGATTACTTTCAGTTTTTATTTTTTAAACCAGCCTCACCAAATGAGGCTGAGAATCAAAATTAATTTGAATTTTAGAAAATACTGTTTCTTGAGTTTGTGGACTGAGAGTCACACCTGTTGGAGTCACACCCGTGGAGTCCATCCACGGGGCAGTGGGAGGTGGGTGCCAAGTGGAATCAGATTTCCACCTCACCCACCGATTGGCAGTTACTCTCAGGGGGGTGATTACGCTGGTCATGGTTAGAAGAACATAAGAGGGGATGTGCATCTGGTGCCTGCCGTGTGCCAGGTCAGACATTATGCTGTATGATGTAAATACATTCACTCATTTAACTCGAGGCTACCATCCAAGTGGGCTCTGTTCTCCCCATTTTACAGACAAGAGACTGAGGTCCAAAGAGGCTGAAATAATCAGCGTTAGGTCACACAGGTAGAAAGTGGCAAAACTCAGCTTTGAGCCCAGGCATCTGCATCTGAAGATATGCTCTCAACTCCTCTGTCCACTGCTTTTTGGGCACTGGGAGGTTTGGGGCACTTCACCTGACAACCAGCTGTGAGGATGTGAATCCCTGTCTTCACAGACAGGAAATATCCAGTGCCTCAGCTGCGCCCTTCATTGTGTCTGAGTGGGAGAAGAAAAGACAAAAAAATCCATCGTCTCACAAAATGCTTTAAATTACTATGACGAAATGATTCTTTACTAGGCATTTGAAAATTTATATCACCAAAGATTCTACAGATAGCAGGTTTGATGGAAAATGAGTTTAATTCCATAAAAGGTCAAGTTATTTGAGTTGTGAATTGAATTTTTTATACCTTGGCTTTGTCTATTAATAATCATTACTGAGGTGATGGGTATGACGGAGGGAGAGGCTCTCTGATAGTTTCTGTAGATTCCCTGTATTTAATATTTGCTCTCTGTGCTCAGAAGGAAGGTTGGAATATTGAACATCCTTCCATCATCTGTTCTCTTGGGCTTGGATTACGGGGGGTAACTTTATATGTGTATCCTCTGTGAACTTTGGGAGGGTTTTATTTGGTCCTCCGAGTGGCATAAATGTCAGAGCCTGGCTGTTTTTGTCAGTGTACTTTCGACTGCAAATAGAAGAAACCCAACTCAAAGTGGCTTAAAGGGAATTTATTGGCTCATGTAACCAAAAAGTGCAAGGACAGCCTCAGGTCCGGCTGGATCCAGATGCTCAGGCGGTGTGGCCAGGAAGGCATCTCCTTCCACCTACTACCTCTGCTTTCATCTATTGGTTTCACTCTCAGGCAGAAGGTGGACTCCTGAAAACTGATTGCTTAATGAAAAGAGGGCTGGGCTCAGCTCTCCTTGACAAATCCTGGGTCACATGTCTATTTGTGAGCCAATCAACTGTGGCCAGGGATGGGACATTCTGATTGGTTTGGTTGAGTCACATGGTTCTTTCTTGGACCAATCACTCTGTCCAGGAGGACACAGTGCTTTGATTGGCCACACACATACCAATCCCTAAACCGAGGGTGGAGTCAGCTCAACCTGAACCACCTGGACTGAGCATCGGTGGCTCCCGACGGGAAGTCCAGGTGCTGCATCAGGAGAGGGGCAGGATGCTGGGCAGACTCCCCTGTTCCACCTGGTTTTCTGTGGGTGAGACAACCAGGGTTGGGAATGTCGGCATTTAGGGCTGGGCTGGTTAATGAAGGGGACAGAGCCGGGCACTCCTGTCACCACCACCGGCATAGCGAACGCTGTGTAGTCCTTATATGCCACACTCTGTTCTAAGCATTTTGTATATACCGTCTCCATTTAATCCTTGCAAGGACACTGTGAGGTAGGCACTATTATTAATAGTCCCATTTTACAGATGAGAAGAATGGAGGCACAAAGAGGTTAAGTGATTTTTCCAAGGTCACATAGCTGGAGTCCAGGTTTTAATCCAGAAGTGTAGCTTCAAAGTCTGTGGTCTTAACTTCACTATTCTGCTGTCTGTCTCCTAGGACTGCCTATTTCTGCTGCACATAGTAGGTGGTTAATGCCTGACATGTAAGAGATACTCAGTGAACAGACCTTAAATTAAATCAAATACTCCTCAATTGAATTGTATCCTAAAGCACTGCGACTGTGTCTGCTTTCCAAATCCCTTTCATTTCAAAAGCATTTCTGGTTCTTAATTGCTCTGCACTTACTAATCCTAGGTTCCTGTAGAACAATATTGCCTTACTAATTGAATCATGAGAACCCGTTTATTGGGCCCTGAGAAAATATCAACTTCCCTGCCCCTTGCCAAGTGCTGCCCACAGTGTGTGTGTGTGTGTGTGTGTGTGTGTGTGTGTGTCTGTGTATTGTACAGTTTTGCTGTCAGAGAGGCACACACCGTCATTAACTTTACTCTCTGGGGCATGACGATTGGGGGCAATGTGTGGGAGTCACGGAGGAGAGAGCTTTCTGGGTTGGGGGAGCTTTTGTCAGGTCAGATGTTTAACTGTGACCTGAGGTGGACTGATGCTCGTGATGGGAGCTGACACGGGGTCTCTGCAAAGAAGTGAACCAGATGAACAGCTGACGTTCCCAATGGTGGGACAGTTATGGGCTTGAAACTGAGACAGGTATTGGCTTCATGAGCATGACACAGAACAACCAGAATTTGTAGGGAAGTTGCTTCCTGTTGTGTTCACCAGCACTGAAAACTGAGCATGCACTCTGCATAGGGACAAGGGCAGAGTGGCTAGGGGGTGTCTGCAGCTCTGCCTGGGGTCTAGTTCCCTGGGGAAAGATGTCACAGGCACTTGTTTTGGGGGTAGGTGGGGGGGGCATTACCAAGACAGAAGCTGGAGAAAAACCAGTTGTCAGCGGTGTTTCTCAATGGGGGGACTATTGGCGTTTGGAGTGGGGCAAGACCGTTCTGTGAACTGCAGGGCATTTAGCATCCTGGCCCTAATCCTTTAAGTGCCGGCAGTACCCCCTACCTCCAGACATTGGGCAGCCCCAGTTACCCTACTTCTTTCCACGTGCCCTCTAGGGGGTGCTGTTGCACCGACTGAGAGGGGCTGGCCTACACTGACCAGGCTGGTAACATAAATGACCAAAGAAGACTGGATATGAGAAAAGAGTTGGCACAGATGTGGACACGAGAAGTCCTCCCATCTCCTCCTGACTCAACTCAGAGAAAAACCATAAAGCAAACGTAATAATTAGTGGCAACAGACCCTCAGCCTCGGTGTCAGGGAGGCAGTAGGGGGAGGTGGGGGCTGTGGGGAACTGGAGACCACAGCCCTGGCTGGGGTGCAGCTGTTGCTCAGCTTAGGCCAGTTATTAACGGGCAGGATGGTGAGCCCAGGGTGGTCCTATCTGTTGGTCTTTCATGAGAGATCAGGAATCTGGATTTCTGTGTGAAATTGACTGATGCTTAAGTGTTGGCTACCAAATCAGAAGTTTTAAAACATGGTGTAGTTGTTCTCTACTGCTGCATAATAATATTACCACAAACATGCAGGGTTAAAACAACACTCGTTTATTATCTCACAGTTTCTGTGGGTCAGGAGTCCAGGCACAGCCTAGCTGGGTCCTCTGCTCAGGGTCTCACCAGGCTGCAGTCGAGGTGTTGGCTGCATTCTCATCTGGAGACTCGACTGGGGAAGAGTCTGCTTCCAAACTCACTCGTGTTGTTGGCAGAGCTTATTTCCTTGCTATTTTGGGACTGAGGGCCCTGGATTTTTACTAGCTGTTGTCTGGAGGCTTCTCTGAGCTCCTAGAGGCCACCTCCAGCCCTTGCCACATGGGTCTCCCAACATGGCTGCCTACTTCTTCAAAGACACCAGGGAGAGGTGGTCTCTAGAGTCAGTCTGCTAGCAAGTCTTGTAAAATGTAATGTAACCATGGAGTGACATTCCATCACTTTTACCACATCTATTGGTTAGAAGCAAGTCACAGGTTCTACCCACACTCAAGGGGAAAGGACTAAACAGAGGTATTATCACTAGGAGTCGGCGGTCATAGTGGACCACCCTAGGGTTTATCTGCCATACATGGTATGAACCAACACCAGATAAGTGGCTAGGTAAGACATGCTCCAGGCTGGATCCACTCATTTTTTGTTAGTTTTGGATGTCTGGGGCCAAGGCAGAGTTTTAGAATTGCTTATCTTAATGCTGTGAGAAGTATGAAGAAAGGGGAGGGAGAGAGAGAGAGAGAGAGAGAGAGAGAGAGAGAGAGAGTGTAGGATGGGCTATATGAGAGGTGTCCTGGATTCCTGTGGACCATTCTTGCTGCTTCTGCTGAAGTGATGTCAATAGAAGACCGCTTGGGTGGTGCACTGGAAATCGTGCACGTTTCAGGGTATCCAGTCGTCAGGTCATCATTCTTAAAATGTCCTCAATATAATCAAAGGACAATTAACTTTACATGTCTTCCAGGAAATGGAGGACCATCAATTTCTTATTCATATTTCCCTTTTGAGCTTAATCTTAGGGACAAAATATCTGTCCCAGAGCTCCCTTGTTGTGTAGTGCAGAATTGTAGTAACTACTCAGTATATTTTATTCGTTTGATTATTGCCGTCTCTCCCTGCTTGAAGGGAACTCTCCAGGAATAGGGACTTTCCTCATTGCTCTGTGTCCAGCTTCCAAAAGAGGTCTTAGTGCAACATGGGTGCTCAGTAAATACCTATTGGATGGATGAGTCACTCCTCTTTGATGAGGCGAGCGAGTCTGCCCCTCAGCTGGGGTTTCAGCCTGTGTCCTCTCTAGGGTCACCTCCTGTGGTCCCCGGGCCTCTGTTCTCCCCTCAGACACCCGGCGCATCAACAAACTGAACCTTTGCCATTCCCTTTTCTCACTCTTGTCTTTTCTGCCTTTTTTTTCTTGTCTTTGTGCCTGTATAGAAGGTGTAATGTCTCCCCCAAATTCATGTCCACCCGGAACCTTGGAATGTGACCTTATTTGGAAATAGGATCATTGTGGATGTAATTGGTTGAGATGAGATCATACTGGATTATGGAGGGTCCTATATCCAATGACTGCTGTCCTTATAAGAAGAGAAGAGGACACGCTGAGACACACACAGCTAGAACATCATGTGACAAGGGAGGCAGTGATTGGAGTGACGTGTCTACAAGCTGAGGAGTACCAAGGATTGCTGGCCACACCAGGAGCTGGAGGAGGCTTGGGACAGATTCTCCCCAGAGCTTCCAGGAGGTGTCAACCGTGTGGACACCTTGACTTCTGGCCTCCAGAACTGGAAGTCAGTAAATTTCTGCTGTTTTAAGCCACCAGTTTGTGGTACTTTGTTATGACAGCCCTAGGAAACGAATACAGGTAGCAAAGAGTAAGGGAGACCCAACAGAAAGTTTTGGGGAACTCTTGCTCCGTTAGATGGCCCGTGGAAGGCATTGTGATTTGAGATTGACCAAGTGTCCGTGGAGTCAGGGAAGACATGATTGCACGGTAGAAGCCATCGTTTGGTTGGGGAAACAACACAGTGACAGTCTCATTGAGGCATGGTGAGCAGTCGAGGACCAGGTCAGCTTCACAGGATGAATGGAGCTTCCTGCAGAAGCGAACCTACTGGCATTTCCACACTCAGAGCTGCCTTGGCCGGAGTGGAGAAGAAATTTCTAGAATTGCAGTAGAAATAGGTGCAAAGCTCATTCTTATCTATCCTTCTCTCTTGCTTCCACGGACCCCATTGCTTTGCAAGTCGACTTTGCTGCTTATCTAGCTGTCTCCAGGAGGTAAAAACAAACAAACAAGACCATAAAATCAAGGTGCCTGTTGTGGTAGAAACACTGAGATGATTAAAACCATTCTTTTGCTTGTAAAAGTGTTAAATTTCTGATTTGTCAAAAGCTGTACATATTGTTTGCTTAATATCTGACTTTCTTAGTGAAAGATTAAATTAAGCAGTGAGACAAGAGGGGAGGCAGCCCCACGGGAGCCCGCATGCTCTGGGGAAGTTCTCACTTGCATCAAGATCCCTCTTTGCACATCCCTATTCTCAGAGCTGAAATTCCTGTGCCCCAACACTCCACTCTCGTGGACTATGTGCTTTTCCAGCACAGGTTGTCTGTCTGTCCTTCAAGATGGCTCCTGTTCTCTTTTGGACTCAGAGACCAACAGTGTCTATCCTCAGTGTCCAGGTTTTCAGCCACCTGGACGGGAGGGAGCCCCCCTGCCCTGTGGTCATCTGGGCGGGTCCAGCTCCGCGGGCTCCTCTCCCAGACTCTCTCCCCGCCCTGTAATCTTCTCAAGTTTAAATCATGGTCTGAAATGAGCTCTCAGCACAGCCTGACTTTGCCAGCCTCCAGGTGCCTGGTGGGAGATGCATGCATCTCTCTCTGGTTAATTTATCATAGAGAAAGGGGTTTGCTGGGAGAATCCAAATGAGACGTATCTTTATAGTCTTCCTGACTCACACCCTGAAGTGCTGCAGCGCCCAGGGCTGGCTTATCTCAGAAAGTGCCTCGAACACCAGATGTTCCCGACATTACTCTCCTTGAAAGAATGTGATTGTCTGAAATGCATCCCAAACACTGTGATCCGAAGGGTGTTCTGGGGCCCACCTGCATCAGAGTGGCAGCTTGTTTAAGGACACAGCACTGTCTTGTCCTGCCCAGATCTGGTGAATCACCGTCTCTGGAGGCTGGGTCCGGATGGCTGTGACCGGCTGCACAGGTGATCTGATGTGCTCGAAAGCTCAAGAACCTCTGGTCCATAGGATTCCAAGGCCTTCATTCCTGCCCCTGCCTCTGGCAGCTTTTTTCTCTTACTGGACATCTTCAGCCCTCAAAGTCTGATATTTATGGAGCATCTAGAGACAGACGACACCTTAGACAGAGACCCTTCATTTTACCAATGTTTATGAAGCGCCTCCCATTTGCCGGGCAGGTTCTCAGAACCACGGATAAAGCAGGAAACAACACAGAGAACTCCCTGCTCTCCTGGCACTTATTTCCAGTGGGGGGACAGATGACAGACAAGGAAAGGGAAGTGCATGTTCTGTTTTAGATCGGGTGGCCTAGGAGAGTCTCATGGAGAAGGTGACATTTACCCAAACCTGAAGGAGATTAGGGAACGCGTCCTGTGGGTGCCTGGGGAGAGCTTTCCAGGCAGAGGGAACAGCAGGTGCAAAGGTGTAGAGGCAGGAAGGCACGTGCTGTTTTAGGAACCATGAGGAAGCCAGTTCCCCAACACAGAACATTAGCGTATTTTCACACACGTAAAATATGCATTTAACATTGCCATTCAAAGCTACAAGGGTATTATGGGAAGTTTTTCTTTAATCCAAGAATATTTGGCCAATTAAATGAATCCACTGAAAATGGGAACGTAAAATCTCATAGAAAATAATGAGAAAAGGGAAACTTGATTGGGATATTTTTTCTTCCTTGAGAAATGAAATAAAGATTATGACAACAAATTTGTTTTATCTCATAGTAAACCAAATTTAGGTTCAGTGATTCCCACTCTATGCCACTCAGAACAAAGCATGCACTGCCCGTTGAATATTTGTTATTTTCCTCCAATTTTATATAACTGCGCAATATTGCATTTTTCATTTCACATGACAACGCCAGTAGGATCCCAAAAAGGATGAATTTAGCAGAAATATTTGAGGGCTTCCCCAGTTTTCCCGAGAGCGTCACTGTACTTTGCTGTTCAGACTGCTCTCTTTTGAAGCCCCTGTCCTCCTTGTTGATTTTCTCCTGTTCATTTGTCAATGTCAGCATTTGTCAATGTCTCTCCAGGGGTGGCTGTAGACCCCCACTGGGTTCTCTTTCTCAGGAGCTTTCCTGGCATTTGTCAATCCTCCAGTTTTACAAGATTTGCAGTTTTGCTTTGCAGTAGATTTGCATTGCATTTGCATCGTATATGTAGCTGACAATCAGCAGAACCTGACCAACCCAAACAGCAGAGATGCTGGAGTGGTGAGTGGGGACAGATGCTGTGTCATCCAAGCGCTGAGTGGGAGTGGGGAAGTGATTTTCCAAAGGATCAGTTCATCAACAAATAGTTTCTTGTTCTGCCAATTTATCCTTCTCTGTGTAATCCTGTAACTTCAAGAATTCAGATAACAAATATTTGTATAATGAAGACCCTATGGTAATCTAAATGTAAGGTTTTGTGAATGTCAGAAAGCAATTGTTCCAGAAATGAGCCAAAGGTTGTCCTTGTATATTGGCCCCTTTATGTCTTCCAGCATAGAGGACCTGTTAGCTCAAAAGCGTGCCAACACCAAACTAACATTTTTACACATCTAATTGTTTTAAATACATCCCAAATAAGCACATTTTAATCCATTTAGAGCCTGCCTGCTTTGCATACCCTGCAGAACTGCACCCAACATCTGTTAGCCATGGATCCTGTAGCTAGGAGACTTCGAGCCACAGCTGCCCTTTGGAGCTCTGACCGGGAGACTTCCCACTGGGCTGCTTAGTGCCATCATCTAGACACATAATCCCCTCTCTGATCCTCCTCTCCCCTGGGGCTCCCTTGCCTTCCTGCCCTTCTGGCTGGTGTCCCCTCGTGCCATATTGAGGGAAGGTCTTATGCCATGAGGGACTCCTGCAACATGCAAATCTGTCAGATTGTTGCCCAGATAAAGCTTGTTGCGTGCTACTGCCACCTTGTGGTCACATCCTTTTCCTTGATCAGCCCCCAAATCCCTCAAGCTCATTACAATGCTGGCTGAGACCATTAATCTTTTTCACTTGGTTTTAGATACTGTAGTTTTTAAATAACAAGTGTTAAGAATATCACCAAGCCTAAAAATATTTCTCTAAATCAAACTTAATGAATATTCAAGACATGGATTTTTCCGGGCTTAAATTGTTCTAACAAATATAACCTAAAATTAAGAAGGATTTGGACTAAGAACTGGAATTTCGGAAGAATTTTATAACTTGTATTTAGGAGAGAGGCAGAACCTCAATAACTTGGCTTTAGGCTTGTGTTTGCGACACCCAGCATTCATTTCTTCTGTTGTATCTTGGATTTCCTTTTGGGAGCGGCCCATTGCTAGTTCCCCCCACATGGTTCAGACGGGATTAACTTCATTCTTACTCCAGGGATGGCGTTAACTAGTCACATCACGGAAGACCCTGTTTCCAGAAAAGGTCACATCCTGAGGTTCTGGGTGGACATGAATGTTTGGGGGACACTATTCAACCCACTATAGCCCCCCTTATTTTTTCCCTCCCTGGCGAGAGGAGGAGCCTCAGCATTACAGACAGGGTGAGCGGTGGGGCTGGCCCTGGGCAGCCTGGAGCAAACACCAGGTGCAGCGGCCAGAAGGGCAGCCTCGGGGATCAGAATCAGGGATCCTGCCTCCACAGTGGACTCAGCTTCTGATCTTGGTCTTGTTCCTTAATCTCTTGGTGCCACAGATTGCTCATTAGCAAACCTGGGGTAATGACACCCACTCATAACATTGGTAAGAGGATGAAGTGTGTTCATACAGGTAAAGAGAGAGAGAATTTATGTAGGGCTCTTGGGAGCGGCTGGCCCATGGGAGTGGCGTCAGTAAATCTTAGCTGTTATAGTTCCACAAATATTTCTGAGCTGCGCCTGGGTGCACACAGCTTCCGGCACCAAGCGGCCGTCGGGGTTTGGACAGGAAGGTTATTTTCAGGGCGTCACCACTACTGTCTTCAGATGGTCGTGGCTTCAAGTTGTGGCCTGTCTTGCTTTTGCATGATCCTTGGTTCAGTTTCCTCGAGAGCACCTTTCTTGTGGCAGATTGTGGGGTCACTCTAACATTAGTAGACGTGCTCATCTAAATATTTTGGCTAGTGAATTTCCAATAGCCAGACTATATGTATCTTTTGCTGTCGGAATATGAATCTTCTTTATCTCCTGTGGTTAAAGCAGAATACAAAATATCCCTCTCCTCGCCACGCCCACACAATTTGCCTGTCTAGTGGCCGCTCATGTTCCTCATGTGAGAATGGGAGCAGAATGAATACCTACCCCACGGGGTGGTATGGAGGTTACACGTGAATTATAATAATGAAAGGCATTGGACAGTGCTGGGCACATGGAAGGTGCCCAAGACATTTTGGCCTTTGTTAATCAGTTCTTTCTTCACAGTATAATGGGTACTGGGAGCAGGTGGGCCATGGTCTTGGTCTGTGGGCAAAACCATTGGAGACTCACTGGTCTGGAAGGAACCTTGTTCCTCTTTATATTTGTGGGTGCTTCATGTACAGCCCTTGGAACTCAAGAAATTCCCTGACATGTTAGAGGGCTAGGTAGATAAAAAGTGGTAGAAAAGTATGTCAGGGCACTGACGATTCAGAGTTGTAATTGAATGCCTTCCCAAGCAGACAGTGAAAAACTTGACTTACCCACAGCCAAGCCCACCCTCACTTCTGACCTCACTTTTGCAAGTTTGGGGGTCCCTAAGACCACTCTCAGATTCAAGAATTCACTGAAAGAACCCACAGAACTCAGCAAAGCTGTTACCCTCACAGATACTGTATCACAGTGAAAAGATACAGAGGAAGACTGGCCAAGGAGGAGGCACATGGTGGATCCAGCAGAGGTCCAGGGGCGAGCTACTGCTGTTCTCTCCCAGTGGAGTCGTGTGATCAGTGCTGACTTCCCCCAGAATTGAGGTGTGACAAGGTGCACAGAGCGTCGCCAACCAGGGATGCTCACCTGAGCCTTGGCGTGCAGAGCTTTTGCTGGGGCTTGGTCACATAGACACGGCTGACCACCCACTTGGCTGATCTTAGTCTCTAGTCCCTCCAGAGGTCAAGTTGATACCATGTGGCCCAAGGCTCCCTACTGTAATCCCATTGTTAGCATAGATGATGTGGTATGGCCCAAGGCTCCCAGGTAAACAGAGACACTCTCATCCTGCAGGACACTCCAAGCGCTTAGAGGTCAGCTCCCAAGAGCTGAGACCAAACCTCTCTTGGGGCAAGGTTAATCCTTTACTGCACATCCACTGTGTAGACAACCAAACAAGTCAAATTCCCTGCCAAGAGCTGAGTATTTGGTTCTGAAGTGGACGGTCCAAGTATCAGACTCAGGTGTGCCTGCAGAGCAAGTTCTCTTGTGCCCGCTGGGCGGTGGCTGCTGGAAAGACATGGGAGTGAGAGGGAGAAGCAGTGGGTCTGCCCTGTCTCTGGTCCCTGCCAGGTGGAGGGTGGCCTGGAGTCTGGATATCTTTCTCGTTGCTTATCTACAGCAGCTGGAATGTCACCTGCCCTGGTCCAGCCAGGAGGGATGCTCATCTGACCCTAAGACCCTTCCCCCTCATGGACAGGGTCAGAGTTTCAGGTCACGCTGTGCCCCTCAGAACAAGGGTGGGGCCCCGGACACCTCAAGAGGTGGTGGAGGTTTGGGGGAGAAGCCCCTGTGTGTGTCCAGGTGGGGGTGGTCTCATTCATCTTGAGAACTCCCACTGAGCTTGGAGAGTGGAGAAATCAGATCCGGTGGTCGCGTCCCCCTGGCTGCGACTTGCATCCCTGTTCCCAACATGAGGTCAGCTTCTTTGTTTTGAAGTTTATACTGAACTATAACATGGACAGAAAAGTCCACGTAAGTGAGCACAGCCTGGTGAATTCTCACGACCCACCACGTAACCAGCACCCAGAAGAAGAAACAGAACGTTGCTGACACCCCAGAAGCCCCCTGGGGACCCCCGTCCAGTTACTGTCTTCCCCCAAGGAGTGACCACAGTGCTGACTTCAGCCTCGTAGATCAGGTTGCTGTTTGAGACTTTCTAGAAGTGGGGTTAGACAGTGTGTGCTTTTTGGTATCTGGCTTCTTTCACTCAACATTGTATTTGGAGGTTTGTCCACGTTGTTTTTGTGGTGGTCGCCTGCTCATTCTGTCATTGCCGTATCTTCCTCCATTGGGTGACTCTGTGCTGTATCAGTTCTGTGTTGATGAGAAATTTAGGCTGTTTCCATTTGGGGCTCAATACGACGGTGCTGCCGTGAGCTTTCTCCTGCACGTCCTTTGAAGACATGTGCATGCGTTTCTGTGTGGTGGATGCCTGGGAGCAGAGGTGCTGGGCTGTTGGATCTGCTCAGTTCAGGTTTAGCAGACGTCACCAAACAGTGTTCCAAAGAGACTGAACCAAATTACACCCATTCCAGTAATGCATACAGCGCTCCATTACTCCACATCCATGCCGACGCTTGCTATTTCCTGTCTTTTCATTTTAGCCATTCTGATGGGTAAATGCCCGTTTGATTGTTGTAGTGTCCACGGAGATTTGCTCGAGTGGATTGTTAATAGTAGTAATGATATGATAATTAGTAAGAGTAATTGAAAAGTTAAGACAAACACTCCTTGGAGTATGTCTGTCATGTTGTGGCTTCAGCCCTTATGGAGATAATTTGTGGCTTTTGTGCTCACAGTTCCTCTCCTTAGCTTAAGTGAAACAGCACATAGCTTATCTTCATTGTGGGTTTTTTTTGTGTGTGTGTGAGGAAGATTAGCCCTGAGCTGACATCTGTTGCCAATCTTCCTCTATTTTGTATATGGGATGCCACCACAGCATGACTTGATGAGCGGTGTGTAGGTCTGCACCTGGGATCTGAACCCATGAACCCTGGGCCACTCAGGCAGAGCATGTGAACCCAACCACTGTGCCACCAGGCTGGCCCTTTGTCTTTATTGTGGTTCTTGAAGAGACTTTTGCAGCTGGAAAGTCCACTTTTGGGCAGAAGCTGGGCCCTAGAATGCCTAGAGTGGGGGCAAGGTAATTATTTGGTTTTGGGAGACTTCCTCTTTGCCTGGAAATTAACCACATGGAAGTTTCTGTATCCCCTTGTGTTCCCGATTGCCGTTGCAGCAGGGTCCTGGGCTCAGGTCTGTCTTTGCTACACCTCTGGGGAGCTACTGGAACCAGAGAAGACCTGTCCTGCAGGGAGGCATGAGGGCATCAGGGAGGGGTCACAGTACTCCTAGGTGGGTTGGGAGGTGGGTGGGGATAGGGGAAAAAGTAACTGTGTCCTGAGCCCTAATGCCAAGCAGAGTGCTTGGGTGTGGACAGAAGGGTGGTGGATGGGAGCGGAAATTGAGAGCCAGTGACGCTTCAGGGGAGAAAACGGACATGCCTAGCTGGCCAAACCTGTAGGGTAATTGGTGGCTGGCTCCCCTGGGAAGGAGAGCAAGTGGAGGGTCACTGGGATGAGCTGTCATCTGGGCTCCAGACGCCCAGGAAAAGGCGGGGGGGGGGGAGTCGGATGCTGTCTCGAGAGCTCAGCGGCACGTAGAAAAGCATTCAGGGTGTCATGGGACCAATAAGCCCCTCTGAGAAAACCCCTGGGAGGCCACCTGGCTCTGTCCCCTGCCTCTTTCAAGTGCAGTGACTTCCCTCAGGTGGAGCAGCCTGATGCAGCACCCGCAGGCACTGGTGTGACCCTGCTGGTGGCTAAAATATTGAAAATGTTGCCATGTGTTAGTTAACGGTCACTGTCCTGGGTCTGCCTCCCCCTCTCCCCCGGGACTCCCTGGACCTCTTTAGGACCAGTAAGTACACACATTAACACACACGGAGCACATGGGCTCTGTCCCTGCTGTTAAATACTTTGTGAAATACTTCAGCTGTCACCCCTGGCTGGACGTCTGCTTCTCAGACTCCTGGGGACAATTCACCTGTTGCAGTGGCCTCTGTCGGGAACAACAGAAAAGACAGCAGAGGAGGACGGTGGGGGAGGCACTGTGCATCGCATCACACGAATCAATTGACGCTGAGGGACGAGGCCTCTGAGGACAATGGGATCCGTGCCTTGTTTCTGGATCGGAATGAAAGAAATAGTAGTAGACAAAAACCTGCAAGGAGATCCTCAGTGCACGTGCCGTATGGGTACCTCCAAGACAGAAGGGGAGAGAGCTGGCCATTAGGGCTCAGTTAGGAGCTGAAAATGCAACACGTTGTAGTCACCAGGCTTAAGCACTGGGGCGTCTGTCAGGCAGTAAACGGTGCAAGTGTGGGTCGTGAAAGAAACCCTGTGTGTGTGGCAGAGCGGGAGGGAGGGGAGCGGGATTTGGACTGAGGGGATCTGGTTTCTAATCCTGGCTCTGCCGTGGACCAGCTCTGTGACCTCCAGCTGGTTACTCACTCCGGGGGTGGGAGGGCCACAGTTTGTTCTTCTGGACATTGAGAACAATAGTCGTAACTCTGACCGTGGGGCTACTTGAAAGGACTCTGTGAGCTGTCGCGTGCATGTAAAAGAGCATTATAGGTTGTTAAAATAGCAAGTACTGACAGAAATGAGGAGGCGCCATCGACAGCGGGAGGACTCTGCTTATGGAGACACGAGTTCTGGAACATTCCCTCCAATTGCCCCTTTGGCAGCAAGACGGAGTGGCTGAAAGTAGGGACAGAACAGGATGCCTCTATTCGTGGTTCACATAAATTAATTCCTGGAACATCATGATGGCGAGAAAGAAGGCTTTGAGGAGGTGGCACATTTAGTCACCAGAATTCAGCAGGCAGAGTGATCAAGTCAGGGCGAAGAATGGCATCAGAGTCTCCAGAGGGAACTGCTGAATTGCAGGGATTTCTCAGGAAATCCTAGCCCTTATGCAAGAGCTAGCAGGCGAATGTCTTAGCGTCTGTGCAAAGACCTATAGGAAGGGGAATACACCTCATTCCTCCCCGGGCTTCCTTATGGTAGGCAGCAAAATCGGGGCTTTAGGACAGCCCTCGAGTCCAGAACTCTGTCTCCTGCTGCTTGAAATTCTGCCTTTAGAGGTTCTCTTCTTTGAGTCTTAATGGTGTTTTGATTTTGATAAATCCTCTTTAAGTTTTAACCACTTCTGGGAGGGGCTTTTCACCTGTTTTTTTTTTTTGTTTTGTTTTCTTTTTTTTATGGAGGCAAAATTCATATAACATAAAATTAACCATTGCCAAATGAGCAATTCAGGAGCATTTAGTAAAGCGACAGTGTTGTGCAAACCCTGCCCCAGTCGTTCCAGAGAACTTTCATCGTCTACATGGAAACCCCACACCCGTTAGTTAAGCAGTCTCTCCCCATTCCTACCCACCAGCCCCCAGCAACCGCCAGTATGCATCTCTCCCTGTGGATTCACCTACTCCGGGTGTTTTATATAAATGGAATCGTACATTATGTGGCCTTTTGTGACTGGCTTCTTTCACCTAGAATAACGTTTTCAAGGTTCATCCACATTGTAAGGTGGATCAGAACTTCATTCCTTTTTATGGCTGAGTAATATACCGTGATACGTATATACCAGATTTCATTTATCCATTCTTCAAATGATGGCCATTTGGGTTTCCATCTTTTAGCTATCGTAAATAGTGCTGCTGTGAGCACACATGGGTAAGTATTTGAGCATCTGTTTTCAGTTCTTTTGGGTCTACACCTATGAGTGGAATTGCTGGATCATATGGTAATTCTATGTTTCACTTTTTGAGCAACTGCCAAACTGTTTTCCACAGAGGCTTCGCCATTTTACATTCCCACCAACAGTGCACAAGGGTTCCAGTTTCTCCACATCATTTCCAACGCTGTTATTTTCCCTTTTTGTGATTATAGCTGTCCTTGTGAGTGTGAGGTGGGATCTCATTGTGGTTTTGGTTTGCATTTCCCTATTGACTAATTATGCTGAACATCTCTTCCTGTACTTGTTGGCCATGTATATCTTCTTTGGAGAAATGTCTACTCAAGATCTTTGCCTTCCTTTAAATTGGGTTATATGTCCTTTTGTTGTTGAGTTGCAAGAGCTCTTTATATATTCTGGGTACTACACTTTTATCAGGTATATGATTTGTAGCTATTTTCTCTCATTCTGCAGGTTGTTCTTTCATTTTTGTTCACCTGTTCTTACTGGTGTCTTCGACCTTGCTGTTATGTGTGGATTTGATTAATTAACCTCTTGGAGGGAATCTTTGCTTCTAAGTTCTTGGTGGTGGTGGGATGTTTGTCTTAATGGATCTGTCTTTGTTGACACTTCACTAACTCCTGCAGATATGAATTTTCTGCATCATGCATTCCTTTTGCTATATCTGTGGAAAAGGGTGCCCAGAGCCCCACTGGGCATTTCTCGTTGCGGCACAGGCCTCTGGGAAGCAGAGGGGTCAGGCACCGAGCACGTGCTGACCCTCGGAAGTCCAAGCACATCCTTTTGGTGTTACATACGTCTAGTTAAGGTGCAGCGAGCAGTGGGGCTCTCCACGGCCCTACCTTCCTCCTGATTGTTCTCCAGACACGTCCACAGCGTCAGGGCAAGTCCCAAGGCTGCTCTTGGAGAACTGGGGCACTGCCCATGCAATCTCCACTGTTACTGAGGAGATATCCTCTGGTTAGTAGTAATGCGAGGATCATTTTAGGAGCAGGGAGCAGATGAAGACAACCCAGGCTGTGAGCCCTCCTTGGCCTTTTCTCAATGGCTGAAGAACCGGGTCCCTGGATTCCTCCTTGGGGAACAGAGTTCTGCAAACACTGTACCAGACACTGCCTGGCTGTGTTATCTGGCCTGGATGCCGGGCTTATTTTTCTCCTGAGGTCTGCATGCTCCCACTGTCTCCTCCTCATAGTGTGGTCACTGCAGCGCCTCCTCCTCTGTCCCCTGGGTGGGGCAACTCCTTGGGCTTGCATAGCCCCCACAGCCTCTCATGCCCCTCTCACCTTGTGGGGACCCTTTCCCATCTCCAGGTGAGGAATGGGCCCACAGATTCCAGCCACTCCTGTCCAGACACATCTGTCTCCTTTCCATCCCACGGGGCCCCTGAAGCAGAAAGTGATCTGGTTCCCAACACACTGATTCAACAGAAAATTAACACAGAATGCTGGGGCTCCTTCTTCAGGGAGCTTGTAAAAATAACAGGACACTTAGTTTTCAAAGGAAAGCCGTTGACTGCCACTCTTCCTTATGTCTCCCAGAGGCAAGGGGGGGATCTGCTCGAGCTCCATATTTTTACCACCTGTTTTGAACTAAAATGGTTATATATACATATATATATGTATTTTTTTTTTATTTTTTCTACCCCACAGAATTAAGGCAGCAGCAGGTGTGAAAATCACAGCAGTGAGAGTCAGCAGCGAAGACCAGTGGGCGGTCCAGGAGGAAATAGATAATGGCAGCGTCCAGACCACGGCCGCCCTCACCTGTGTGGGCCATCTCCCGGACCTGCAGAGCAGGTGAGCGCTGAGGGCCTGGGGGCGCCTTGGCAGTGGGGGCTGGGAGGGCTGCATTGCTGAGAGCAAAGGAATGTGGGTGTAAATAAAGCGATGCCTCTGCGTTTAATGGGAGATGTGTTCCTTTCGGCTCTTCAGCGCAGCTCAGTCCTGTGGCTTCTGAACACCTCCATTACGGGGACGTGCCGCCGTGTGGGGCTTTTATTCTTTACGCTCTTTATACGCCAACGACGTAATTAGATTGACAGTCTCAAAAATTTCCTGAACTCGCATTTGTCACAGTGCAGGGTTTGATAACCATATTTCAAGAATTTATTATTATTATTATTGTTTGCAGTGAAGAGTTGAAGAATGAAATGGGGGAAATAGAAATGATCTAAGAGGAATGGAGAAATGTACTTTTTTATGAGCAAACTGATAGTGGCGGCTGCTATTGAGCGATCGTCTCTTGGGGCTTAAGTGTCATCATTTTGCAGATACCACCCCCGGGTACCGGCACAGGGCTCAGAACGGTAAGTTGGGTGAACTTGGCATTGCTGGCAGACGGCTGTCTTCTCAGCGCAGATGCCCCTTGGGTTTTACGGGCTGAGCTCACGCGGGAAGCAGAGGGAGGCCATTGCTAATAATCGTGCATCAGGATGCCCAGCAGGCAGACGGAGCTCTCACCCCTGTTGCAACAGCCTCTCTACAGTCTCTTTGCCTCACTCTCGTCCCCTTTTATCGGACACCCGCTTTCTGTGGGGATGCTTCAGTGGTCGGGCCAGTGAGTAATACTGGATATGCAGACCTCCTGCTTTCAAACCAGCAACGGCTCGTGCTTCAGCCAGGACGAGACTCAGACCCCTCAGCTTGGCATACGAGCACCGTTCAGATCTGTTCCTTGTCACCTTCTGTTGTCATCACCTGTCCTCTTTTCTTTCTTCTCTGGGATTTAAACTCTTCGAGGTCCACAGAGTTGGCATCGAGGGGGCACTCCGTGAACGGACCAGGGGGTGGGCGGGTGCGAGCGTGAGAAGTGGAGAGATGGGCAGAGCTTGCCTTTCCAATGGAGTGATGTGCCGAGTGCTGTCTCTCTTGGATGACCCTGCCAACCTCAGCTGGAACTCTGCTCTGCCGGCTTTTGGAGATCTCTTTCGAAGGGAAGGAAGTGACTCAGGTTGAGTGGTCAACCTTGTGTCAGGAATACTGGTCAAGTGATCTGGTGCCTCTCACTCCAAACTCAACATTCTGGTCCTTGTCCTTTACGTCCCTAGACAGACTTTAGTCTGCGACCTCACGTGACCCATGGTGTCCTAGAAATCTGTATCCGCATGCTGAGCACGCCCACAGCCTGAGTTGTCACTACGTGGAGGGAACCTAGGATTGTTATGTTTGCTCAGGGGCTTTCAGTTGCAAGCAATGGAATACCCACCTTAAAGTGGTTGCAAATATAGGGTTTTATCATCCTGCATGACAAGCAATTGAGAGGTGGGTGGTTGTGTGGTTGGTTAATTCAGCTGCACAGTTGTGTCACCCAGGTGTGTTCTATCTTTCCACTCTATGGTACCCAGTTCACTGGCTGTCATCCTCCAGCTTGTTTCCCCATGGTCGCAAGATGGCTACAGCAGTTCCAGGCATCGCAGACTCATCCAGATGTACACAAAGACTGGAAGGGAGGGGGGCTTCTCCTCGGGTGTCTCTTTTTACCAGGAAGAAGACCTTTCCAACAATACCCTTGGAAGTCTCCCCTTTAGATCTCATTCCATGCTTTTGCCCAAGAAGCAAGGTAGTCTGGGAAAGTGAATATCTGGTATTATTTCCAGGCTTTGTGGTGGGAGTTTGTCTTTGCTGTCAGAGAAGAAGGGTGGGAGAATGGTGGTCAGCTAGCAGCGTTTCCACACTCGGGGTAGTATCCGTCACAGGTTGTGGCTTGATCTCTGTTTTGCACTGGGGCCTCGTGTGTGCGTGTGTCCCCACTGGGAGACTTCCTCTGGGTTGCTGGGGTGTTGATCAGGTGGGCTTTGTCTAGTTGATGCTGTTAGATACTGTGCTGATGAAGCCCAAGCCACAAAGGGGATGTAGGCTCCTCATGCATACGGAGAAGTTCAGGGGTGGACTGGTACAGCGTGTCTGATCCACATGCTCAAGCCGTATCCCGTCTCTTGTCTTTCCTCTGGGTTGGGGTTATCTCTGGCAGACTCTTCCCTCGTGGTGGCAGGTTGGCCACCAGCAGCTCCCAGCGTCCATCCTGCTGACTTGGTCACTTCAGGGAGGAGGCTGCTTTTCCCCACCAGGTCCAGCACAAGTCCTGGGGGTGGCCATCACTGGCTCAGCTTGCAGTAACATGGATCCACCCAGACCCAGTCTCTGTAGCCAGCCCTGGAAGTAGCAGGTGGAAGGACCCACTTGGACGACATGGGCTTGGAGTATGGGGGAGGGTTCTCGGGGGAATGGATGCTGAGAGGGCAAGAGGTGGCCGGGCAGTCAGCACAGTCCTGCTGGCCCTCCTGTTGTGCTGGGGGAGTCTCATGGTATGCTCTGACCTGCGCCCTTGGAAATCTCTGCACATATAACGGCGGCGTCCGTGGTCTCTGCGTAGGAAATTGATTTTGGTGAGGTATTGGACTGATCAAGAGGTGATGTTTTAACTTGAAGGAAAAATGCAGGCTGTGGTTATCACTTTTGGTGTTGTGAGAATCAGTTTTGCATTCTCTTTAGAAGAGATAAAAAAAGGTTATAAGAAAAAGTCGTTATATAACCAGCGTCACATAATTATGAGCCCTCACATCCTGGTGTCCTCTTTCTCCTGTTCACCGCCAGCTTTTGACTTCCCTTGGGCTGCGAGGAGGACAGGGATTGTTGCCTTGGCATGACAGTTTATGCTTATCTAATACCCCTCTAAAACCCATTCCATAATCTAAATAAATAATTGCTTCTTTTTATACTTTGTGTTGAATTGTGATATCAAATGAGGTGTGAAATACAGGCTCATGGACCATGTTTGTCAGCTAACAAAATGAATCTATGAATATATCTCTAACAAAGCGTCCCACAGAAAGCCGAAATCTCTGAATTGTGACAACCTTGGGCGGAATAGAGTTTTTAATAGAATATAATGTACAAACTGCCTGAAATTCTGTGATAAGAATTAAAAATGTGTTGCAAGGGAAGACCCGATGCGCCGGGTTAGAAAGGCCATAAAGGTCTTAATTTAAAATATTTTAATGAACACTCATTGTGAGGAAACGTGAGTCATCAAGATGAAAACCAGAAGATAAAGGGTAGTGTCGCCAAAAGGGGAGAGAAGAGATTAGAAAAATAAGCAAATTGGAAAGTGTTCAGAACAGATAATATGGAACCAATGAGAGTGAAAGCTGGATGATGGACAATTTGCATGGAAACCACGTGCAGCTGGAGAGCTGGAGGTTGTTCCTTGAATGGTTTCTGTCTGCCTATTGGAACCCAAACCTCGGAGGAAATAAGCCAAAACTTTTTATGTGGTCAGAAGCCACGACACCGAGCTCCTTCTCATCGGAAGATTGGAGAAAAGCTCAGGGGGCACCATGCAAAGAGGAGTTTGTGCCTCTCTATAGGGTAGAAAGCCAAAAGCCCCCAAATAGATTTCTTTAAAGAAATAGACACACCCCACATCATTGTCATCCAACTCAAGGTGAGATCAAGGTCAAAGTCAGATGTTGACTGTGAAGGTTACCACGTTTGAAAATCCAGAACCAATCTTTCAGGCGTTCATCTTTGCCTACTGTAATCCAGAAAATATTATCTCCAATTGAGCAGAAGAAGAGATCATCATTTTAACAAACTTGAGAACTCATTGTTTTTTGTGAAACTTATCAGTTGAACATTAAGCAACAATGTTAATATAAGAAAGTTACTGTGTCGTCTGTCATTTTATGGATTCCTGAAGCACGAACCAGGCTAAATCTTTCATTGTGCTTAAGGATTCTTATTCAAGTTAAAAAAAAAAAAAAAGAATGAACACAGTTTAGTGATAACAGCTGCCGTTGTTTCTGAGAAGTAGGAGTAATTTTTCCAACCAGACTCAGTTTATGTTGATTTCTTTCCTTCTATAAAAGATTTTACTGGGAGAGAAAGGATAGAATGGATGGAATGATTTAGTATGTCTTTGAGAGCAATTTTGTGTGAACCTGTCGTCCATTCCTTATTTTATTTTAGAAGTGGAAAACATATAGTACTTATTAGGTGCCAGACACTATTGTAAATCCTTTAAGAAAATAAACTTTTGAAAGTTAGAAATGTTAGAACCCTGTGAAGCAGATAAGTATCATTATTCCCATTTAACACATGTATAAATTGAGACTCCATTTGAATGACTTCCCAAGGTCTCAGAACCAGTACGTATAGCCAAAGCAATCTGACTTCCGAGTCCACGCTCTTACCCACTGCGCTAGACCATTCACGAGGCACGAGAAGTCCTGTTTGCACGCCCTTAGCGTTCTCCTTCCATCTCCATCTTTCAGCTCTCTTATCCCAACTGGACTGAAAACTCAGTAAAAAGCCGTACCCACAGCACTGGCTGGCCATCTAGTATATGGAAATAGGGGCTGTAGTGGTTGAATGGTGGCCCCTCAAAAGATGTGTCCACATCCTAATCCTTGGAACTTTCAAATGTGACCTTATTTGGAAAAAGGGTCTTTGCAGAGGTAATTAAGTTAAGAATCTTGAGACAAGATCATCCTCGATTATCTGGGTAGGGCTTCAATCCAGTGACAAGTGTCCCTGTAGGGTAGACACGCAGAGAAGACACATAGAGGAGAAGGTGATGTGAAGGTGGGGGCAGAGATTGGAGTCTCAAACCAAGGAAGCCAGCGAACGCCTGGAGTCCCCAGAAGCTGGAAGAGGCAACGATTCTCCCCTAGAGCCTTAGGAGGGAGTGTGGCCCTGATTTTAGCTCTGGCTTCCAGAACCGCGAGAGAATAAAACTCTGTTGTTTTAAGCCGGCAGGTTTGTGGTACTTTGTTACAGCAGCCCTAGGAAGCTAGTACAGGAGCTTAATGATTACTTGTTGAATGAATAAATCGGGGCTTCTCGATCCTGGATGCCCATCAGAATAGCCTGGGAGTCTTTAAAAAGTACATATTCCTGGGGCCGGCCCCGTGGCGTAGCGGTTACGTGCGCGTGCTCTGCTGCTGGCGGCCCGGATTTCGATCCTGGGCGCGCACCGAGGCACCGCTTGTCAGGCCATGCTGTGGCGGCGTCCCACATAAAGTGGAAGAAGATAGGCATGGATGTTAGCCCAGGGCCAGTCTTCCTCAGCAAAAAGAGGAGGATTGGCCTGGATGTTATCTCAGAGCTGATCTTCCTCACAAGAAAAAAAAAAAGAAAAAGTACATATTCCTTAGACCCGAGGTGGCAGGGAGGTCACAGGGATTGGCATTTTAAGAAAACTCCCCAGTGATTTTAATGTGTACCCAGGGTTGAAGAATTACTAGGATACAGGAATGAATGAAATATTAATAAATTTAAACCACATGAGAATATAAAGGTATTTTATTTTTAACAATTGAAGGATTTGAAAATAATGGATTTAGAAACACACAATTCTTGGATTTACAATAGCATTTGCCACTGGACACCTGGAGATCTCTGAGTACCAGCCGCCACAATAGTTCAAAACCAGGATTTGATGTATAGAAATACATTATGTACTGGATCCTCCTGTAATTCACACTAGAAAGTGACAATAGATTTCACCTATAGGAACTGGAGAACTCCTCCTCTATCCCCCCAAAAAGAATCAGGCCAGCCAAAGAAAAGAAAAAAAGAAATATTTTTAAAAACCTCCACCTCTTTTTATAACCAGTGGGAAACTCATTGTGAATTTATACTGCTGGCCAGTTTCAGCGTAGGTATAATAGAAGGCTTTTTACTTCAAAAGTAATAGATATTCAGTTGTAAGAAAGTTAGCAAATACAGCTGAGTAAAGTGGAGAAGATAAAAGTCGTCCCTGAACCTATGCGTGATTCAAAGGTAACCACTGTTAATGTTCTGATGAGTATGTTTGCATGTATGTGTTCACATGTATATGATGTGCACAGGTATGTTATTTTTGTCAATACTAGAATTTGTTTAGCTTTGAAAGCTGTTGTTTTCTGTAACAACATAGAATAAATATATGGCAACATCTTTTCATTAAATATTTAATTATAACAATAATTATCAACTTCTTTGAAAGAGTGGTAAAAGTGGTGGACCCTCTGCCCCCCAAAATACAAATATGCATGCATAAACAATTTTTTACAACAATTTCAGGATTCATGGAGACTTTCAATGAAGCTATAATTTTAAATGTAATATTTAATAGCAGTATAATATTCTATTGATATTATAGAGGTATATTCTATTAATCCATCATATTTCGTTTTTTAAACATCGCCACTAGCCATTTTTATGTTTCTTTTTCCCCCCTTTTAAACATTCTTTTTTTCTTTTTAAATGTAAGATGTCTGTTGAATATTCCTGTAGGTAAATCTTCAGGAGAGAATCCTAGAAGTGAATGGGTAGCTCAAAAGATAGGATGATGTTTTAAGTTTTTGATGCTTTTGTGGCATTTTCCTGCCAGTTTACTCTACCAGCTCTGGGTGAGAGTGTCCAGCTGTCAATGCCTTTACTGACATTGGGTGTTGCCTGAAAAAGAGAATTTGATAGTTGAAATATGGCTATCTTTTTGTAGGCTTAATTTGCATTGACTTAATTTCTGGTGAAGTTTCACAATTTCTCCTGTTTGTCTGCAAATGTTTTCCCCTACTTTGTGGTCTTTAGTTTTTTAAATTATTATACTGTTACTTTAGCAATGTTTTAGGCTTTTGTGTTATCAAATCTAGTCATCTTTTTCTTTCAGGTCAGAGACTCTCACCTGAAGGAGGGATGGTGTGGGGCGGAGCAGAATGCCTGCAAGGCTCTGTCAAAACCCGCCCATCAGCCTGGGCTCTGAGTGACGTCAGAGAGAACCGGAGCAGGAAGCTAGTTCGAGTAGTAAAGAGAGATTTTATTCAGAAACTATTGCAAGAAGGGACAAGAGACCTCAGTGTAGGACTGGGCTCAATTCTGAACACAGTGAAGACAGCTGGGGGTTTATAGCCAAGGAGCAGGGTGGGAATGGGCGTGGTGGGGGTGGGGTCGGTAGATGGCAGATTATCAGGGTAAGGGGGGATTTTTGCTAGGCTGACCAGACCAGATGCTCCTGAGGGCAGGCCAGAATGATAGACATCAAGGGTGGGGATAGGAATTTGTTTAGAGAAGGAGAGTGATCAGATGTCAAGGATGGGGGGATTCCCTCTAAACTGACTTAGCAGGAGTCTTGCTATAATTGGGCTATGCAGATGTGGCAAGGACAGGGCCAAGGTCGAGAGGAGGGAGGGCTCCGAGGAGCCTGACTCAAGCTTGGTTAAGGAGAGAGTCTTGGTTGGTGACTGCATGGAGCAGTGCCCCTGCTGACCTGGCAGGGACAGGTGGTGGGAGTGAGGACGGGACCTTTGTCGTCCTAAGCCGTTGAGGTTTTGAATTCATTTGTTACCATGGTGTAACGTGGTCTATCCTGACTGATACAAAGAGTTTGCAAATATACCTTTGAAAAACATTAAAACTTTTTTGAGCAGTTTTAGGTTTACAGAGGAATTGAGCGGAAATTACAGGGAATTCCCATATTACCACCTGGCACACGGTTTCCCCTGTTATTAATATCTTGCATTAGTGTGGCACATTTGTTACAATTATGAGCCAGTGCTGATACATTCTTATTAACTAAGCACACAGCATACATTAGAAGTCACTCTTGGTGTTTTACATTCTCTGAGTTTGGACAAGTGTATAATGACACGTATCCATCATCCCAGTGTCATGAAGAACAGTTCCACTGCCCTAAAACTCCTCTGAGCTCCACCTACTCACCCCTCCCTCCATCCTCCAGAATGCCTGCCAACCACTGATCTTCTTACTGCCTCCATAGTTTTGCCTTTTCCAGGACCTCATGTAGTTGGAATCAGACAGTATGTGGCCTTTTCAGGCTGGCTTCTTTCACTTAGTAATATGCGTTTAAGGTTCCTCTATGTCTTCTCACGGCTTGATAGCTCATTTCTTTTTAGCACTGAATAATATTCTGTTGTCTGATGTACCACAGTTTATTTATCCATCCACCTACTGAAGGACATCTTGGTTGCCTCCAAGTTTTGGCAATTATGAATAAAGCTGCTATAAACATCTGTGTGCAGGTTTTTGTGTAGACATAAGTTTCATCTCCTTTGAGTAAATACCAAGGAGTGCGATTGCTGGATCATGTGGCGAGAGCATGTTTAGTTTTGTATGAAACAGCTGAACTGTCTTCTAAAGTAGCTGTACCATTGGGCATTCTCACCAGCAATGACTGAGAGTTCCTGTTACTCCACATCGTCACTAACATTTGGTGTTGTGAGTTCTGGATATTGGCCATTCTAATAGACATCTGTTAGAATAGGTAGTGGCATTTCATTACCGTTTTAGTTTTCAATTCCCTAATAACGTATGATGTTGAGCATGTCTTCATATGCTTATTTTCCATCTGTATATCTTCTTTGGTGAGGTGTGTGTTCAGATCTTTTATCTATTTTTTAATTGGGTTTTTGTTTTCTTATTGTTGTGTGTTAAGAGTTCTTTGTATATTTTAGATAGCAATCCTTTACTGGTTTTGTGCTTTGTAAACATATTCTCCCAGTCTGTGGCTTGTCTTTTCATTCTCTTAATCAAATAGCATTTTGAGTAGTGATGCCATGTCTGCAGTAAGATCATAGGTTTCAAAGTGGCTACATTTAGATGATCAAGAAGTTTCCCTGATTCTCAAGATGGCTGATTTGGGGCAGAAGAATCCATATTTGGGTGTTTTGGTGTTGTTGGAAAAATGTGTGTCTTACTTTATGCCTCTGAGTCCTCCTGCTGACAAGGAGGGCCTTGCTGGCTGTGGACTGTACCCCCAGCAATACACTGGCTCACACAGCTCGCTCCTAGAATGTCCCTGTGGTCACCTCCTGGCCTCTCTGATTGTGGTCTCTCCCCACTAATCCATTATGCTACCGTAAGCTGCCAGACTAATCTTAAAACACCACTTTCATCACAACCTAGTGGCTCCCTGTAGCCTGTCTCAGCAAGTCTAACAATTGGCTAGACTTTTACAGTCCTTTTTAAAGGCAGGGCTCTCTCTCTTTCGAGATACTCAAAACTCCGGTGCAAGAGACAGATGCTGAGACAGAAACTCAGCCAGTAGGTGGTGCTCTGCACAGTTATGGGACCAGAGACCAAGTGCAATGGAACAAGGAGGAAGATGCAATGAGTTCTGTAGGGAGGGATCTGGAAAGGCATCTCAGAGAAGGCGACATTTGAACTGGTCCTTAAAGAATATGTAGGAATTTAAAAGTGTTTGAAAATACACATTTCTGGGAAGGTGACTTATTAAATCATGCTTTATAGAATGTTACACTGTATTGTATAAGTCTTCCAGAATGCTCTTTAATGCAAAAATAGTGGCTGGATATCTTAGAATATGGAGCATCTGTGAAAGGTGGACCTGGGTGGGGCCACTTTGAGTAGTCTAGGGGAGGAGTCAATGAGGGAGGAGTTCTCAGGGGTTATTGGAAGCAGATCCTACTAAATGCAACCCTTATTGAGCACCTGCTGTGTGCCAGGTCCTACGCTATATATTTTCCCTCTTAATTATCAAAATATCCCTGTGAAGAAGATAACACTATTAGCCCCACTTATACATGGGGAGGTTGAGGCTCACATAGCTATGACTGGCAGATCTAGGATTTGAACCCAGACTTCAAGATTCTAGAACAGTGCCTGGCACATAGTAGTCACTCTACAAATATATATCAGATAATTCTAAGCCCAAGACTCCTTTCTCAGCACCAGAGTAACCTCAAAAAGAGAAGAGTGTGGTGCCAAAGAGGAACTCTGCCAAGGGTCAACACTTTGGCAGGATGGGGGTGGCCTCCCCAAATCCCCAATTTAAGCTCCATTGTTCAAGTCTGCAGGAAGCTCAGCCTTCATCGTCTCACTGCCAGCTTCATGCATTGTAGGTCTTTTGTGAAACAGAAATAGAGAAGAGAGTTTCTCTCAGAAACTCCAAGTGTCATTTAGATTCTGACATGCTCGTTCTTACTGATTTTATTTCCACTGTGGGATTTAACATTTGTAATTCCCTTATGCAGGCAGAAATCCAGCCAGAGGAAATTGGAGGCTTTCTTTTCAAAGGTCTGCCAGCAATGGCGATTTTAAATCCGAGCCTTTACGCCAGATTTCTGATGGGTGGTTGATGAAACTGAGGGTAACTTGCAAATTTGATGCTAATGGGAATGTCTCTTTTGCCAGTTATGTTGGTTTGTATTTGTTTGTCGGAAACCCCAGCCACTCCATTAAATCATTTTATTTTTATGTCATTATTTTGACATATAGTATTTATTTACTTATATTTTGATGTAGTTATTATTATGATATTATATATGTCATTGACCAAATCGATGATTGAAACCGTGAAACCATCCTCAGATCCGGTGCAAGTCTTTGACAAAAGCAATCAAATGAGCTTTTGAGTGGTTGCCCACCCCTCAGCCCCCCTCCTCACAATTTCCTGGAGAAAATTCTCTGTGGTTTGAAAGTATTCATTTAACGCAGGCTGCCTCAACGAAGCATCAATTCTCACATCATGCCTTTAAACCTAGATGAAAGGTAATATGCCCAGTTATTGTTTCCTTTCTGCAGGAGAAGAAACCTCTGGGTCTTTTGAAAGGACATTTGATTTGATTTTATCCAGTTCTGCGGCAGCATCCTATGTAGCTTCCCATAGGTACTAGCACAAGGGGGCTCCATATTCTGTTAACTGTGAGCAGTTTGCAACCTGTATCTGAACATGGTTATTTAGGCAGCTTGATGCAGTTTGCGGGAGGGATGTGCCGCCTTTCACCCCAAAGGTGGTCCAATGTATTACCAGATGATCCACCTTTTTTTTAATTAATAGACTTTATTTTTCAAGACAGTTTTAGATTTACAGAATAATTGAGCAGATAGTACAGAGATTTCCCATATAAACTCCCCACCCGGTTTCCCCTAGTATTAACACCTTATGGTACATTTGTATAATTAATGAACCAATACTGATACATTATTATTAACTAAACACCACACTTTATTCACATTTCTGTAGTTTTTACCTAATGTCCTTTTTCTGTCCCGGGACCCCATCCAGGAGACCACATTGCGTTTAGTCATCACATCTCCTTAGGCTCCTCTTGGCTGTGGTAGTTTCTCAGACTTTCCTTGTTTTTGATGACCTGGGCAGTCTTGAGGAGGACTGGCCAGTAGTTTGCGGATGTCCCTCTATTGGAATTTGCCTGATGCTTTCCCTCTTGGTTAGACTGGGCTGATAGGTTTTTGGGAGGAAGACTGCAGAGGTTAGGTGTCATGTTCATCACATGACACCCAGAGCCAGATGACCAGCATTACTGACCGCTGCTGACGCTGACCTGGCTCACCTGGCTGCGGTGGTGTCTGTCAGGTTTCTCACTGTGAGGTGACACCCCCTCCATTTCCAGACCATCCTCTTTGAAAGGCAGTCACCCCACACAGCCCACACTTAAGGGACGGAGGTTCTGCTCCCTCTCCTTTGTGGTGGAGAATCTACAGAAGGAATTTGGGATGCTTCTTGCTGTTCACCTCTGACTTCTATGCTAATTGCAACTAGTCCACGAGCTCTGGAGAACAGGACCTGTGTGTCCTTCCCCACGGAGTCACTGTTGCCCAGCTCCATGCCTGGCACATAGTAGGTACTATATAAAAACTTACTGAATGCGTGAATAATGAAGGATGATCTAGTTGGGAACACCTCACCTCCTGTGGCCTTCCCTCCCACGCCGTAACTTATGGGACCGCAGCTAGTGTTGATGTCGGGAGCACGTGGGCAAGGCCCATTGGCGCACTGGAGATTTTGACATCACACCGTCGATCAGAATTTCATTATAGCCGTTGTAGATGGTGATACGAGATGCGCACAGAGCTGAAATAGGGCCATGCCGTGGAGGGTGACGGGTGTGAGGATGGGGCTGCTATAGAGAGGACGGGCAGCGAAGGTCTGTGTGGGGAAGTGCTGTTGGCTCTGAAATGGGAGGAAGGAGGAAAAGCCAGACATGCGGTGACCTGGGGAAGAACTTTCTAGGCAGAGGGAGGAGGAGTGGTGCCGTGTTGGTAGGTTGGGGGCCCAGGCAGCACACAAGCGACAGAACCCAGCCCAGCATGAGCGATCTCTTCTGAAGGTTGTGTCTGCATCTGACATGCAACCCGACATATTCACAGGTTCTGGGTACTAGGATGTGGACATCTTTGGGGGACCACTGTTCTGCCTATCTCCTGTGGTGTTTGCAATCCTGCAGAATTAGAATCTCTAACGTGCATGTCCGGGGCCCAGACTCTCGGGCAGCTGGCTTCCGCCTGGGACTGGCTCGTGGGAGGCACTGTAGAGGATGAGAGGCTGGGAGGAAGGAGGTGGGGGGCATCCCTCCGCTCCCTCTGCCTCGGTCGTCTGCCCCGGCATGGCTGCACCTCTCGCCAACCGGAGCTTCTGCAGGAGGGGCTGGCAGTGGTCAGTTTCCATCCAGGAGTCCCTAGACTCCCATCCACCCACTTTCCCCTCTGCCCTTCCAACCTAGATGTGCTCCTGGCTTCCTGCTGTTCTAATCTCTGGTTTCTTACCATCCCGTTTGACTTCTCAGATTTGCCATCCCTCAGGTGACCAATTTCCTGCACTAAATTCCCTTTGTTGAAGAATCCTAAAATTTAATGGAACAATGAAAGACCCCAAATAGCCAAAAAAATCCCCCCCCCCAAAAAAAAGAACAAAGCTGGAGGCATCAGAATCCCTGACTTCAAAATATACTACAAAGCAGTAGTAATCAAAACAGCATGGTACTGGCATAAAAAACAAACACACAGATCAATGGAACAGAATCGAGAGCCCAAAAATAAACCCACACATCTATGGACATTTAATTTTTGACAAGGGAGCCAAGAACACACAAGGGAGAAAAGGGGGGTCTCTTCAATAAATGGTGTTGGGAAAACGGGACAGCCATGTACAACAGAAGGAAAGTAGACCATTATCTTACACCATAGA
Source organism: Diceros bicornis minor (assembly GCF_020826845.1). Lineage (NCBI taxonomy): Eukaryota > Metazoa > Chordata > Mammalia > Perissodactyla > Rhinocerotidae > Diceros > Diceros bicornis. The sequence goes on along the minus strand of NC_080774.1, from coordinate 5,458,549 downwards.
CAAAAACTAACTCAAAATGGATTAAAGACTTGAATGTAAGGCCTGAAACCATGAAAATTCTAGAAGAAAACGTAGGCATTATGCTCTTTGACATCAGTCTTAGCAGCGTATTTTCAAGCACCATGTCTGACGGGGCAAGGGAAACAATAGAAAAAATAAACAAATGGGACTACATTAAACTAAAAACCTTCTGCACAGCAAAGGAAACCTCCAATTGGGAGAAGATATCTGCAAACCATACATCTGATAAGGGGTTAATCTCCAAAATATATAAAGAACTCATACAGCTCAACAACAAAAAACTAACAACCCAATTAAAAAATGAGAAAAAATCTGAACATACTTTTCTTCAAAGAAGATATAGAGATGGCCAATAGGCACATGAAAAGATGTTCAACATCACTAATTATCAGGGAAATGCAAAACTACAATGAGATATCACCTTACGCCCGTCAGAATGGCTATAATTGACAAGACAGGAAACAAGAAGTGTTGGAGACGATGTGGAGAGAAGGGAACTCTCATACACTGCTGGTGGGAGTGCAAACTGGTGCAGCCACTATGGAAAACAGTATGGAGATTCCTCAAAAAATTAAGACTAGAACTACCATATGATCCAGCTATTCCACTGTAGGGTATTTATCCAAAGAACATAAAAACACGAATGTGTAAAGATACATGCACCCCGTGTTCATTGCAGTGTTATTCACAATAGCCAAGACTTGGAAGCAACCTAGGTGCCCATCAAGGGATGAATGGATAATAAGATGAGGTAATATACACAATAGAATACTATCAGCCATAAAAAAGGATGAAATCTGGTCATTTGTGACAACATGGATGGACCTTGAGGGTATTATGCTAAGTGAAATAAGTCAGAGGGAGAAAGTCAAATACCATATGATCTCACTCATAAATAGAAGGTAAAAACAACAGCAAACAAACACATAGAGACAGAGACTGGATTGGTGGTCACCAGAGGGAATGGGCGGGGGGAGGAGGGCGAAAGGGATGATTAGGCACATGTGTGTGGTGATGGAGTGTAATTAGTCTTTGGGTGGTGAACATGATGTAATCTACACAGAGGTCGAAGTGTAATGATGTACACCTGAAATTTATATAATGTTATAAACCAATGTTACTGCAATAAAAGAAATAAATTATTATTTGTAAATCCAAAATAAATAAATTCCCTTCGCTGTAAATTCCTCAAGAGGTCTGTGTCCTGCTCACACCCTGGCCTGATACGTGGGGCTGGGAGCCAAGAGCTCCTTGCCACTCAGAGCTTCTTTTCAGTATCAAACGCAGGATACACGAGAGGGGAGTTGGGGGTTGTTACCAGCCCTGGATTCTTTCTTCACCAGGGGTTTGGGGACCCCTGAGGAAAATCCCTTGGTGCACCTGGGCTACCCCGTCACCCCATCGCTGCCACGCAGAGGGGTAAACACATTGGGACCGTTGTCTCTGGTTCCCTGACAAGGACTGCATGAGCTGTCCCTTCCAGAATGACACCGGGAATGAGAATGTGTATCACTGCAAACCCCCTGCCTAGTGCCTCCTGGTTGGGAAGCCCTGCTTTCTCACTCTTTTGAGTTTCTGTGTCTCTGTGATTATCTGGGGGAGACATTTGACCTTTGATTTCCAAAAGAGGAAGGAGGGGGTTGTGAATGGCTGCCCCATGGGTCCAAAATTTCTGTCCCAGGGCCCATAAAAAGAGGGATTGGGGTACAGAAGGAGCTGGATCCCTAGCCTCCGGGACTGGGACAGTCTCCTGGTTTCTCTCCAGGGGCAGGATTTAGACATGTCCACCCTGGTCGCCAACCAGAAGGACATGCCAGCTCCGGGATCCAGGACTGCTCAGAAACATTTCTTCACCCAACGTCTCTCCCATATGAAGTTTACATTCTAGTGGGAGGAAACAGATGGTAATAAATATTCACCACTCGATGGAGAAGCGTCCCAAGGAGATGAGGTCCTACTGGAGGGGGGTAGGCCCTAATCCACTATGACTGGTGTCCTTATAAAAGAGGGAAATTTGGATCCAGACACACATGCGGGGAGATCGCCATGTGAAAATGAAAGCAGAGAAGGGGGTGATGCTTCTACAAGGCAAAGAACACCGAAGACTGCCAGCAAACCACGAGAACCAGGGGAGAGGCGCAGAACAGATTCTCCTCGGAGCCTCAGAAGGAACCATTCCTGCCAACACCCTGATCTTGGACTTCTAGCCTCCAGAGCTGTGAGAGAATACATTTCTGTTGCTCAAACCACTTAATTTGTGGTCCTTTGTTACAGCAGCTGGCAGGCGAATGCACTTCCTCCCTTCTTCCTTTGTCCCTCTCCTGGGAATAGGGATCTGTGGCTGAACTATTGATTTTCGAGCGAGCGGCTGCCATGGTTCCTGCGCATCTTCTCTTTCAAGTCTCAGAATCACTTCCCCAGGAGGAGGCGCAAGTCCACTACACCATCTGCGAGCTTCTCCCTGGACTCCAGGTGGCCTCGACCCTCAAGCAGGCTCATCTCAGAGCACAAGTGTGTTCAGGTCGGCGATTCTGGTGGATACGGTGTTCAGGGAGTCGTGATGCATACTCATTTAGCCAGTAGATACTTGACTATCAGTGAAGTAGAGAAACTCAAATAACACCTTAAATGCTGTGCAGACAGCTCTGCCTGCCATCCACTCAGGGGTGTCTGCCCCGGAGGGAGCATGGGACTGGAGGGTGCCCGGCCCCTCCTCGGTTTGGATTCACTTCCCTGGGCTGCTTGTGGCCTGAGTGTCCCCACGTGTTGACTGTGATTCTGCTGCTTACAGACCTGAAATTCTGATGGCACATGACCCTAACAAGCCAGCTACTTAAAACAAGAGGGGTGGACATTTGGGTTGTTTCCACCTTTCGGCTATCATGAATAGTGCTGGTATGAACATTCGTGTATAAGTTTTTGTTTGAAGACATGTTTTCAGTTCTTTTGGATACATGCCTAGGAGTGGAATTGCTGGGTTATATGGGAACTCTACATTTAACTTATTGAGGAATTGTCAGACTGTTTTCCACGGCAGCTGGCCCATTTCCTTTTCCCACCAGCACTGTATAAGGGTTCCAATTTCTTCACATCCTTGGGTATATAAAGTAAATGGGGTCCATCCACACAATGGAATATTATTCAGCTGTAGAAAGGAATGAAGCACCGACACCTGCCACAACGTGGATGGACCTTGTAAACATGACACTGAGTGAGAGAAGCCAGACACAAAACGTCACATATTGTACGATTCCATTGACGTGAAATGTCCAGAATAGGCAGATCCACAGAGTCAGAAAGAAGATTAGTGGTGGCCCGTTACTGTGGGGAAGTGGGTATGGGGACTGACTGCTAATGGGTAAGGGGTTTCCTTTTAATGTGGTGAAAAGCTTCTGGAACTAGATGGTGGTGATGTTTGTACAACATTGTGAATGTACTCAATGCCACTGAATTGTGTGCTTTAAAATAGTAAATTTTATGTTATGTATATTTAACTATAATAAAAAAAACAATAACAGAAAAAGAAAGCTCTTGTCTCCTCAAAAGTCAACTATAATGTGCTTAACGGCCAGTTTGAGAGATATTCAAAGGCTATTTCTGACATGCAATTTTTACCTGCCATGTGGTCTTTCACACTAAACCCCTAAGTAATAACCCACTCCCCTCTACTCCCTCTACTGAGACTTTCCAAGAACTAAACATATTTTTAAGAATTCAAAGCTAATAATATCAGCACTTACATTCCACATGGGTGGGTCTCTGGTGGAAAGGACCCTGGGAAGGTTTTGTGGAGACGGGCAGCAGCTCCAGGTTCTGTCCCAGAGAGACGTGAGTCCTGAACACCAGGGAGGCGGGGCTGAAACCCTGCTGCTGAGGAGCAAAGCAAAACCGGAGATGAGCAGGGACCCGCGGCTGCCAGGCCCCATGTGCCAGTGCGGGGGTGAATCTGCGGACCAGCTCATTGCTTTCTCCTCTCTAAGCAGACTGGTTGTTTTTCTTTCCTTTTCTTTAACTTATGAGCTATTTCAAGCATGCTTAAAAATATGGAGAACACTGTAACAAACATCCATCTATCTACTGCATAGCTTTGTCACAGTTTGATAGTTTCCCAAATTTGCTAAACAGCTTAAAATAACAAAAGCCCAAACACACAGAACTCTCCCGATGGCACTCTCCCACTTCCCTCCTTGGAGTTAACCACTATCCCGAATTACGTGTTTATCACTCTTGTGAACGTTTATATCATTTTACTACATATGTCCTGCTATGGACTGAATGTCCCCCAAAATTCATATGCTGAAATCCTAAGCCCCAAGGTGATGGTGTTAGGAGGTGGGGCCTCTGGGAGGTGATTAGGTCGTGAGGTGGAGCCTCATGATGGGATTAGTGCCCTTATGAAGAGACCCCAGAGAGCCCCCCCGCCCCTCCACCATGTGAGGACACAGCAAAGAGATGGCCATCTGTCAGCTAGGAAGTGGACCCTCACCAGACACTGAATCTGTCAGAGCCTTGATCTCGGACTTCCAGCCTCCAGAACTGTGAGAAATAAATGTCTGTTGTTTATAAGCCACTCAGGCTGTGGTACTTTGTTATAGCAGCCCGAATGGTCTAGGACAGGTACCTTTCCACAGATACTGTGTCGTGTTTTCAAACTACATAAATGGCACTGTGCTATAAGAATCATTCTGCAACTTGCCTTTTGGCTCACTGCAACATTTCCTAAATTAAACCGTGTGATACATGTAGCTCTAGTTCTTTTATACCCCCTGCTGTATAGTATTCCATCATATAGATATTCTGTAGTTTATTTACTCATTCTTGTGTTGATGGATGACTGTTATTTAAAATTTTTGCTCCTGTAGACCTTAGTGCCCATTCTTGTACGTGCGATATTAAATGTTTACACTAGGTCCTCTGAGATAGAGGTTTTTTTTTTTTTTTATAATTTTATTTATTTATTTATTCCCCCAAAGCCCCAGTAGACAGTTGTACGTCATAGCTGCACATCCTTCCAGTTGCTGCATGTGGGACGCGGCCTCAACATGGCCGGAGAAGCGGTGCGTCAGTGCGCGCCCGGGACCGAACCCAGGCCGCCAGCAGCGGAGCGCGCGCACTTAACCGCCAAGCCACGGGGCCAGCCCTGAGATAGAGGTTTTTAAACTGGGGGTTGCAACCCATTGAGTCATGATAAGCATAAAAAAAGCGAAATTGAATAGATTAGCACAGAATAGAAAATATCAGAGGCTATAGCATGTAATATGGAAGAATAATTTATGAAGCTTTAGTGTGCCTCATGTGTGTGAGTTTTCTGAGTTGCCGTGCAAAATCTATTTCTTCCTGGACGCTGGAGGGAACAAATGTGATGCCCGAGCCCTCGGTTCTGTCTTGGCAGTGGGATCGCCGTATCCTTGGGTGTAGGCATCTTCAGCTTTCTACGTGTTGCCAAATGGCTCTCCGAAGTGGTTGTACCGATTGGTGAGTTGTGTTTGAAGTTAGATTTCTTAACTTTCTGAAATGAGAAGATTTTTTCCCGAGGCTAGTCCTTGTATATCTTATTTTGAGTTGACGTTCTTTGGCTTGATTTTATGGATCTGCTGGTGGTGTCCTGTCAGAGAAACACTCGTCTTTATGGCTCACCATTTAATTTCCCTGCTGTCAAGAGGCAGAATTAAGTTATTCCTCTTCTTAAAAGAATGATTTAAGTAGGAAATAATGAATGCAAAATGCTGTAGTTAAACATCAGCAGATAAGCTGATGGATTGGTTGTCGCTTGGGTCTTCTATAAAGGGAAAGAAAATGATATTTAATCATTTTCAAAAAATAAAAACAGCGATGATGGATGTGATGTGTTTTGAGGCTAAGTGACTCATTAGGGCACACTATTATTTTCCACTTAACAAAGGAAACTGCATCTCCCCCTTGATTACACAGTTGCAAAGCAAAGAAGTCTCTGTTTTCAAGAGCACACCAGGTCCCCTGAGCCATGTAAACAAGGGAACTCTTGCCACCTCGCATTGGTTCATTTGGAATCTCCTCTATCCAGGTAGCAAATTGGTAGCCCACGAACCTGTTTTGTTTGACCTGCTGGGTGTTTTTCTCTTTTTTCCTTCAATTTGGGCCAAAGTTAAAAAAAAAATCCGGAGATTTGATTAAAAATATCCATTTCAGGCATCCCTGGAGAAATTGGAAGTTCTGGCAATATGGAGTCAGGCTGATACTGACTGGCCACCACTGCTGGAGTCGACTGTGGCCACTCAGTTTAGAAGGGGCCCATGCTCTCTTGTTTACCACAGTTCCCTCCACTCCCTACTGTCCCCACCAAAAGTCGGTAAAAATTCTAAACCCAATTTTAATGTGTGTGTGTACGTGTAGGTGTCCCCACCACCGCAAAGCAATGCTCTGACACCAGCTGGGTGTCCTACAATCCAACTCCCTTCTGACACTGTCTACCTGGAGATGGCATCAGATCCCACAGGTTAAGGGCTCAGTCCCACAAGACTGCCCTCCCTCTCACCCACTTCAGATGCCAATCAGAAGTCCAGGTTGTCACCTGTGCTTCTGACTGACCAGTTATAGATCGAAGTTTCCAAAGACCCCCCTCCTCAGGTTCAATTAATTTGCTAGAGTGGCTCACAGAACTCAGAGAAACAGTTTACTTACTAGATTACTGGTTTATTATGGAAGGATATAATTCAAGAACAGCCCGATGGAAGAGATGCATAAGGCAAGGTCTGTGGGAAGGGGGGCGGGGCTTCCATGCCCTCTCTGGTGCTCCACTCTCCCTGTATCCCCACGTGATCACCAACCCGGAAGCTCTCTGAGCTCAGACCTTTTGGGTATTTATGGAGGCTCCAGGACATAGGCGTGATTGATTATATCATTGGCCATTGGTGGTTGATTCAACTCCAGCCCCTCTCCCTCCCCAGGGACCAGGGGGTTAGGACTGAAAGTTCCAAGGCTCTAATCACATGGTTGCTGCTCCTGGCAACCAGCCCCCATCCTCAGGTGATTTCCAAAAGTCACCTCACTAACATAGCAAAAGACACCTTTATGGCTCTCATCACGTAGGAAATTCTGAGGGATTTAGGAGCTCTGTGCCAGCAACTGGGACGAAGACCAAATGTATATTTCTTATAAATCACAACATCACACTGGGGTGGGCTGTTAGCTGGCATTTGTCACTGAGGGCACAGGGGCATTTCTTATAGGAGAGAAGCATTTCTTGATATCACAGCTTATAAGCTACGTGACCTCGAACAAGTTATTTAAACTCCTTGTGCCTCTATTTCCTCACCTTTAAAATAGGAAAAATTTTGTATCTACCCTGTAGAGCTGTTGTGGGATTAAATTATTTTATCTACGTGAAGTGCTTACAACAGAGTCTGGCACAGAGTAAGTGAGCTGTAAGTATTGCCTGAATTAATATTATTAGTGTCTGCCTCTGTATCAAGATAGACTGAGAGGGTGGTAAGTTTCAAAACGAATGAGAAAGAACATTTCTTTGTAACAAAAAATATTCCTATATGTAATATACAGATGAAAGATTTCCATGTTGAAATAAACAATGTAAAACACCCGTTAGAAACAGACCTTAGTACATCTGTGATAAATGCACAGAGAGGATATATGATGAAAAACGTAATGCACCGGTAACAAGGCTTAGATTTCAACGGGATTTCTTTCTAAATGCAAATAAGCTGGTGCTGTTCTTGTGACCTGCACTTGTGTGTCCTACGGGCAGTGGTCTCACTCTCTGAGGGTGTCTGCTGGCCCTTCTGGCATTTGAGACCCCTGCACACCTCTCCCACCATTGGGCTGTGCAGGAGCAGCCCAGTGTGATCTGGAAAGCATCTCTCAGATCCTGGGGAAAGGGGGCTTTTTTAGAGGCAAGTGTAGCCTGGGTGTGAAGGCAGAGAGCTGGGGTCCGTGGTGGCACCTCCATCTCTACTCAGCTGTGTGACTTTAGTCAGATGACAGACTCTCTCTGAACCTCTTCTGTAATGTGGGAATTTCCTTGCAGGCTCACCGTGGGGATTAAATGAAGTAGGAAAAAAACAAAAAACAAAAAAGCAACCCAACCCTTTTAAAGGTTCTCTGAGTAGTTTCTTCCCTCTGCAGAAATCCACCCCAAAGACTTGAATCCAACTGCAGTGTTTTTGAAGATTTTTTCCTCTAAAATTGATTTTCTTAACCCAAAACATGCATTTAAGCGAATGAAAATGGATTCTTAAAGAGGATTTCAAGGCACATTTTGTTTTTCTCCCCAGAAACTCTTTTGGATTCCACTTTTACCTGTTTCAGAGGCAAGAGCAAACAAAGCAATAGCTTTGTCAGAGGCCCAGACCAAGATTTATTGAGGAGCAGACAAGACAGGAGGTCTAGGAGGCGTTTGGGAGAGAAAATGGCTGTGAAATTGGGTGTCTGTGTGCTGTCACTGCCTTTGGGAGAAGAGAGCGGTGACATCTGAAATAGAGGAACAGCAGAGTTGTTTTAAGTTTCCTGTCAGCCAATGTGCCCAGGATTGGGAATTTGAATATTACCTGTGGATTGGGGGTGGTTACCTCTGCAGGGAGGTGAACACTACAGTCATTATAATCATGGTCTATGGAGTCAGATCTGGGTTCAAATCCAGTCCCTGTCATTTACTAGCTGTGTTACCTCAGACAGGTAACTCAATCGCTCTATTTCTCATCGTGATATGGAGAGGAGAATAATACCTACTCTGAGGTTTGCTGTGGGGATTAGATGAGATAATTCATCTCAAGGGTTTAGTCCATTTACAGAGTCAGCCCTCAGTAAATGACCTCCTCAAAAAGATGAAAGACGTTCTGGTGAGGAGAAAGGACCAATTGCTCAATAAGGGACTCCACCCAACCTGAGCCACAGCCACGGGAAGGTGTTTCTCTATGGCACCTTTTGATCATCATGTGCAAAATCATAATCTATCCTGTAAGTGGAGTTGAGTTTCGGACACATAGAAATAAATATCTTTGTATGACATCTCCAGATACTAATTTAAATTTTGACAAATGTTGAGTGGGCCAAATGAAGATGATCCAGGGGTCCAAGTTGGCTCCTGGTCTCCAATTCCCAACTCTCAGACATTGGCTGATCCCTCTGAGTTGTCAGAAAGTAGACAAAGTGATGGGTGTGTCTCTCCAGTTTCTCCTTATCCGGGGCACATCCAGATTTTCATTTATAATCATGATTCTCTTATGTGCTGTCAGCACCTCAACACGGGGACTGTTCCTGCTGAGAGGTCGTGGTGAGAACCAGGCGTCTCTGAGCAGCATTTCGGGAGCTGTAGCTGCCTTGGGTGATGCTGCCCGGATTATTTCTATTATTTTTCTTCTCTGAAGTGGAACTCGGGTTCTGTTGGTTATCGTCTGACTTATCCACAGCAGGAGACCCAGGTGTGTGCGGTGGAGGATGGCGCCCTGTGGTTCAGGAGAAGCCCCCCGCCCTCCAGCTGTGGCGGGGAGCAGCGGGCGCGTTGCAATGCTCAGGTCTGTGGGTGAAGCATTTCTGAGGCTTCCATGGCCGTGAACTTTCCTTGTTTGGTGCAGGGAGGGACTGTAGGGTGACCCCTTTCTCTGTGACCTCCAGCGGAGCCGGAGGACTTCCTGAGGATGGGGAGGGGGGCGCTGATTCATCTCCTCTGTGATCACCTGTTGGTCCCTGGAAGACTCTTGAGGGGCGGTTCTGGGATCCCTGCTGGGAAGAATCGACTGGATTCCTGCTCTAAGCGAGTCTCAGGGAGCTGGGGAACAGTCGTAGCCGTGGATATTTTTCCACTCTGTTTTCTTGGTAGCAATTCTTTCTTAAGATAGAAAGTGAATTTATCTCAAATTGAAATGGAAACATTATAATTAAACTTTTACGACCAAAGCAGATTTATAGCTATGGTGGTTACATTTTTCATTGTCAACAGATGCCATTGAAACTAAATAACCCATTGAAACTGTAAGAAAAATGTTTTTCTTTGTGTTTTTGAAACGTCTGTTAACAATAGTGGTCTTTATTCTATTTGTTTTCTCTGGTGCCTTAGTGACAATAAAATAGAAGGCAGTCGTGCACCGTGAAATTGAGCTGAATTGGGAAGGGCAGGGCTGGGGGAAGTGCATTTTTTTTCCTGTGGTAATTTATTCAAGTTGCCTTCACAGTGGTTGGGAATTGTCGTGCTATATATTTGGGGTGTCTGCTGGTAGAGGGAAGTTCATTTTTTCACTATCACTTCTCTCTCCTTTCTCTTAAAGATGAGAGAGGTCATTGCCCTCATTTGCATACAAAAGACTTGGGGTCTGTAAGAGGATAAAATGCTCCTAATTCCTGGAATGACATCTCCCTTTTATAACGCTTCCTAGTTTGCATGGAACGTTCTTCATTTCACTGTGTAATTTAAAAAATAATGCAAGGTCATTGTTGAAAAATGAAAAACAGAAAGTATCAAGAGCTGCTGTTAACATTTTTTCTAGTTTCACTTAGTGGTCTTGTTCTCCGAATTTATTACATTCTGCATAAACAGTTTTCTCTCCTGCTTTTTTTGGGCTTAATATTTTATCGCAGGCATTTACAAATGTAATTGCAAAATCTTTGTAAATCTTTCAATAGCTCCTCACCGTTTCTTCCTGTGAATGTTACATAATTTAATTTCCCCAATGGGGCCAGGTAGGTTGTTTCTAAATATTTTGCTGTTCTAAATAATGCTTGAATCTTTGTCTTTTGGATTATTTCCTTAGGTACATTTCCAGAAGTGACGGTGCTGGACACTGATATTTTTAAGGGCTTGTTACATGCTTTGGAAAATTGCTTCTTAAAAAGTATCAGCTAATATTGTGATGGTCACTGTTGCGTGTTAACTTGGCTAGGCTGTGGTCCCCAGTGCTTCCATCAAACACTAATCTAGGTATTGCTGTGAGGTATATTGTAGATGGCTTAACATTCATAATCAGTTGACTTGAAGGAAAGGAGATTATCCTAGATAATCTGGTGGGCCTGATCTAATCAGTCAAAAGGCCTTAAGAGTAGAACCGCAATTTCCCAGAGGAAGAAGAAATTCTACCTGTGGACAAGTGGGCAAATTCCACCTGTGTCTGCGAGTTTCCAGCCTGCCCTTCCTGAGGGCCTGCCCTATAGATTTTGAACTTGCCTAGCCAGCGCCTGCAGCTGTGTAAGCCAGTTCCTTGTAATAAATCCCTTAACGGAAATCTCCTACTGGTTCTCTTGCTCTGGCTGAAGCCTGACTGATATAGCTCTCCAACAAAAACTGCGTGAAATGCCCATCTCGTCTCATCCTCATAGTATTGAGGATTATCATTTAACATTTTATTTACTGGGTAAACATGAAATGTATTCAACTGTTTTCTAAATTGCTTTTCTCTCTAATGGGACCAAAACCTCAGATGTTCATGGACCATTTGTGTTTCTACTTTGGTAATTGTCTTTCCACGTCTTTGGTCGTGAAGCGCAGTGGTCGAGGAGGCCAGTTCTGTGTCTGTGTTTGTGTCCTGCCTCTGTCATTTACCGGACGTTGGTGGCCTCAGTTTCTTCATTTGTAAAATGGGGGTACTAATAGGACCCACCTTTGCCAGTTGTAAATCTATTGCTTCTCAGCCCCGGATTTGCCTTTCATCGCCTGCTCTGAGATCATGGGCTGGACTGGAGGCGTTTCCTGCAATGAGCACAGTGTTCAGCTTTGTCAGTAGAGGGCACTGGAGGGACACTGCAGGAGGCAGGGCCTTCTCTCCTTGCGTCTGGAGTGCTGCTGTTTTGTGCTCTTCCTGCAACCACGTGGCTGCGGTGGTGCCTGTGGAGGAGATGCGGTGTCATTCCACCCCAGCTGTGAGCTCGAGTGCGGTCCCTCAGTGAGCTCACTGTCCCCGCCTGGCCTGGACCTCTCGGCTGAGGCCTTTCCAAGTAGGATGCTGTTCGCCCCAGGCTGCCCTGCCAGGTAGTAGACTCCCAGTGCTCTCCGTATGCCCACCTGCCAGCCTGGGCCCTCCTGCGCCGGGGACACTGGATTCCTGTGGCCCCTGGTGCAGACATCTCACACCCCAGGGCTTGTGCTGCTGTGCTGGTGAGTGGGCTCCTGACACTGATCAACTCTGCCTGCCCACCCACCAGCCTCAGACCCCCTTCACTCCAGTGTGGTGTTTCCTGCTGGCCTGGCCACCGTGGACCAGCTCTGGGCTGGGCAACCGGGTGAACTGCTCTGCATCCAGGGGGTTGCAACCTCGCTTTCTCCAACGAAATCTGAGTCTCAGTCTTACGAAGCCCTCTGCCAATCCCAGCCAAGTTGTTCCATTTTTGGGTATTCTTCATCAGCTCTAGGGTGTTTTTTTAGTTCTCTTTTTACTTTAGTAACTCCCCCATTATAGCTAATAATTATTTGTGTTAAAATTTTCTTGTTCAAATTACCAATTGGACCCTGGTACCCTATGCCACAGCATTGTGAGCATTTTATAAGATGATTTTATATCCCTGGTCTGTAAATAGTAAGTGCTCAATGAATGTTAGCTGTTATCCTTCAGCATCTTAATATGTTCATATTGATTTCTATGAGCTATTTATATATTAAAGCTGTGAACTTTAAAACAGAACTTTAGAAAGGCAGCATAACAAAACAACCTACAAAATATCTAATTAGAAGATCTGATTTTATATTCATTCAGAAGTCATCAGACAAATGTAGCTTTCGAGTAAAAGAAACTTGGATTTGAATTCTGGTCTGTAATTTGCTAACTTGGGGAAAGTCTTTTAGCTGCTTGTTTCTCATTTGTAAAAAAGTGAATAAAAATAATAACTACCTTATCAGGTTGCCGGGAAGATAACATGAGACAAAGAATAATACAGCATCTAGTGCAATTTTTCCTACATAGTAGATGCTCCATAAATTATTACTTCTTTTCCCTCCCTAATTCAAGTCATTCATTTTCGCCGATAATGAAGTACCTCATTTGGCTTTCCTAATAACCTCATGAAGCCGTCAAGGAAGGTATTATTTATCCAGTTTTGCAGATGAGTAAAAACCGAGACATGAAGCACCACGGAGCTAGTGGTGGCAAAGAAACGACCAGAGTGTTGCGCTTGGGACTTGGTTTTGCCTGACTTACAATCTAATAAGCTATCCTGTGCTCTTTGGATTCTTGGTGAATGAACCCTTATATCACTTTGAAGTTACCCCCTTTATCTCTATTTGTGCTTTTTGTTTTAAAATCTACTTTGTTATTACTATTATTATATCAGTTTTCTTCTGGTTATTGTTTACATGGCATATGTTTCTCAAAGTTTTAATTTCAACCCATGTGTCAGATATTTTGGGTGTGTTTCCTGTGTTTTTATTTTGATTTTTTGTCAGTCTGTCAATCCTTGTTTATTGTCATATTTTGTCCATTTACATTATGTGATTACTAATATTACCTGTGTTTTAATCTATGATCTTACTCTGTATTTTCTCTTTATTTTTCCTGTTCTATATTCCTTTCTTGCCTTCTTTTGGATTAAAGGAAAGGATGGAATAATAAAAAAATTCTCAATTCTCTGTGAAATTGCACACTTTTATTGTTTTAGTGGCTACTGTATAGAATTCAACATGTCACTTTCATTTATCAAAATCAAGTATTATTTGGTAATGTTGGTATATTTCCAGACAATTCCTTATAGTACTTTAATTGCGTTTATCATGCTTCCTAATTATATACCATTGTTGTGTAGATTAACATTCTATTGGTGTATTCACTTATATATACTCATATATTACCCATACCCATTTTCTTTGCCTTTTTTTTTCTTTCCTGCATCTCTATTCTTCTATCTGGGATCACTTTTATTCTGCCTTTGTTAGTGTTTTATTTAGTAGTGTTTGCAATAGGTAAATGTTATCGGTTTTCGTAGGTGTGAAAATGCCTTTATTTTGTTTTTGTTCTGGAAGAAAATTTTCCCTGGTTACAGAACTCTTAAGTTGACGGTTATTTTCTTTCAGCACTTTGAATATATCATTATATTGTCTTCTGGCTTACATTGTTTGTCTTGAAAAGTTACTGTCAGTCTAACTATTTTTACTTTCAAGGTAATCTTTCCTCTTTCTGTGGCTGCTTTTTAAAAAATCAAAAATTATCAAGGTATAATTTGTACACAATAAAACACACCAACTTTAAGTGTACATTTTGGTGATTTTTGACAAATTTGTTCACCTGACTAATCAGCACTACTAGCAAGAGGCATAATGTTGCCATGACAACTAAAGAGTTCCATGTGCATTTTCCCAGTCAACATCCCCAACCCTGTTTCCAGGCAACCACTGAGCTGTTTCCATCTCTATAGATTAAATTGGCCTTTTCTAGAGTTTAATATAAATAAAAAGATGTGTCTGGCATCTTTTGCTCAGCATAATGTTTTGAGATTTATCCATGATCTCAGTAGTCTGTGGTATAAACACAATTTGTTATCTATTCGCCTGTTCACGGACATTTAGATTGTTTCCAGTTTTGTGCTATTATGAATAAAGCTGCCATGAACATTCACATACAAATCTTTGTATGGACATATGTTTACATTTTATGTGGTTAAATACACAGGAGTGGGACCACTGAATCATATTGTAAGTGTGCATTTAACTTTGTAAGAAACCGCCAAGTTGTTTTTCAAAGCGATTGTATCATTTTATCCTTTCTGTGGCAGTGTAGGCGAGTTTCAGCTGCTCCTCGTCCTTGTCAACATTTGGCATCGTCTGTCTTTAATTTTAGCCATTCTAGTGAGTGTATGGGGGTATCTCATTGAGATTTTATTTACATTTCCCTAATACCTAAATATTTTGAGCATATTTTTCTATGCTTATTTGGTATTCATGTATCTTTTTTATTAAAATATCTGTTCAAATCTTTTGTCCATTTTTAAAAATCAGGTCGACTATTTTCTAATTATTAAGATATAGGAGTTGTTTTTATGTTGTGGATGCTAGTCTCTTATTAGATACGTATTTTGCAATCATTTTCTCCTAGTCTGCAGCTTCCTTTTTTATTTTCTTACCAATACCTTTTGAAGAACAAAATTTTTAAATCTTAATGAAGTACAGCATATCAATTTTTGATTTTATGGTTCATGATCTTTACATCCTATCAATTTTTTTACCCTACCTGAAGTCATAAAGATTTTGTACTATATTTCCTTGTAGGAGTTTTATGTTCTTATGCTTAGGTCTATAGTTCATGAGAGTTTATTTTTGCATATGGCATGAGGTAGGGTTCAGGTTCTCTTCTTTTTCTTTTTTCTTTTGTTCTCTGTCCTCCATCTGTCCCTCCCTGCCTCCCTCCCTCCAACCCTCCCCCCTTCCTTTTTATCTATCTGTCCCTCCCTCCCTGCTTTGCTACCATTCTTTCTTTTTTGCCAATTGTTCCAGCACATTTGTTGGAAAAAAACATTCTTTCCGGTTGAAGTACCTTGACACCTTTGTTGAAAATCAATTGACTATATATATATATATGCAAGTCTTTTTCTGGACTCTCTATTCTGTGCCATGTGGCTATATGTCTCTTTGTCCACATTATCTTGATTTTCTTGAATCCAGGTGGCATAAGCTCTTCAACGTTCATCTTTTGTTTCAAAATTGTTCTGCTAGTCTAAGTCTTTTGAATTTCAATATAAGTTTTGGAATTAGTTTATCAATTTCTAGAAAAAGCCTGCTGGGGTTTTGATTGAGACTATATTGAATTTGTAGATCAATTTGCGGGAGAATTAATATACATTTTAACACTATTAAGTGTTATGATCCATGAATATGTTAAAGCTATCAATTTATTTAGGTATTTTAAAATTTTGCTCAGCAATGTTTTATAGTTTTTAGCGTACAGATATTGCAAATATTTTGTTGAATGTATCCCTAAGTATTTCCGATTTTTTGAGGCTATTGCAAATGCTGTTCTTGTTTAAAATTTTAATTTCTAGTTGTTAATTTAGAAATGCAATTGATGTTTTATTCTGTGACTTTACTAATCTCACTTAGTAGTTCTGATAACTTTTTTTGTGTGGATTTCTCAGAACTTTCTATATAGATGACCGTCGATTATGTCATCTGCTAATAAAAACAGTTTTATTTCTTTTCCAATTTTGATAGCTATTCTTTCTTTTTCTTGCCTTATTGTTGAGAACTCCAGTACAATGTTGTATAGAAGTGGTGACATTAGACAATCTTGCCTTCTTCCTGCTTTTATGGAGAAAGCATTCAATCTTTCACCATTTAATATAATGTTAGCTGTAGTTTTTTATTTTTATTTATTTATTTCTTTGCTTATGTATTTATTTATTTATTGGTGAGGAAGATTGGTCCTGAGCTAACATCTGTGCCAATCTTCCTCTATTTTGTATGTGGGACACCGCCACAGCATGGCTTGATGAGTGGTGTAGGTCTGCACCTGGGATCCAAACCTGTGAACCCCAGGCCACTGAAGTGGAGCATGCGAACTCAACCACTACACCACTGGGCCTGCCCCTATTTTTAGTTTTTGTGGATGTATTTTATAAGATTGAGGACATTTTCTTCTATTTGTATTTTGCTCAGAAGATTTATCATGTTGAATTGTATCAAATTTTCTTTCTTCATTTATTGTAATTATCTTACACTTTTCTTTTTAAATTTATTATCATGGTGAAGTACATTGATTTTTCAAATGTTAGGTCAGAGAAAGAGAGAGAGAATGCACATACTTGAGAGTGAGCAAGCAAAATACAAATGATAGAGCAAATAAGATAAAAAGTAACTAGGCAAATCTGAGTAAGTAGGCAAATCTGAGTTTTCTTTATAATATTCTTATTCTTGCAACTTTTCTGTAAATTTGAAATTATTTCCAAATGAAATATTAAAATATTAAAAAAGAAACCTAAGACTTTGCCTGAGAACCCCAGTGTCACATGCCCTGTGGGTCTGTTTCTGTAGTCCGCTATTTTGAATATTCATGCTTTGACAGTTCATATTGCCTTGTCATCTCCTGTGTCTGGTTATTTTTTGCTACATACCAGACATTGTGTTTTCAGAAATGTTTGTGGAAATTGTTTGAACCCTTGATGAAGTCATCTTTCTCCAATAGGGTTTTGTTTGCTTTGGCAGGTGCCTGGGGGCACTAGCATTCTAGAATGACAGAGAGAACTCAGATCACCTTCATATCCTTTCAGGAACTGACATGATTTGAAAAAAAACTGAGCTGCAGACCATTTCTGGTTGACTCATATTCCCATGATGTGGCCCTAAACAAATTTGTGTGTGTGTGTGTGTTTGTGTATGTGTGTGTGTGTATGTATGTGTGCGTATGTGTATTTGTGTGTGTGTGCGTGTGTGTGTATGTGTGCGTGTGTGTGTATGTGTGTGTGTGTATGTATGTGTGCGTGTGTGTGTATGTGTGCGTGTGTGTGTATGTGTGCGTGTGTGTGTGTGTGTGTGCGTGTGTGTGTGTGTATGTATGTGTGCGTATGTGTATTTGTGTGTATGTGTGCGTGTGTGTGTATGTGTGCGTGTGTGTGTGTATGTGTGTGTGTGTGCGTGTGTGTGTATGTGTGCGTGTGTGTGTGTGTATGTATGTGTGCGTATGTGTGTGTATGTGTGCGCGTGTGTGTATGTGTGCGTGTGTGTGTATGTGTGCGTGTGTGTGCGCGCGTGTGTGTGTGTGTGTGTGTATGTGTGTGTATGTGTGCGTGTGTGTGTATGTGTGCGTGTGTGTGTATGTGTGCGTGTGTGTGTGTGTGTGTGTGTACATTCACTAGGCCTCTGCCACTTCGTGAGCTCTGGACTCCAGCACCTGCCCTTAGCCCTGTGAGGCTGTCAGAAGCTCTCAGCCCCCCAGCTGCCCCCTCTGATATTGACAAATGCCCACGGAGGGAAAGAAGCGTCCATCTCCCTGGGCCCTGTCATCTCCTGGGTTCTGGCCTAGTAATTCTTTACCTTTTTGTTTCCCTGATGCCTTCAGTAAATCATCCTTGCATTTTGACCATCTTTTCTTGTGTCTTCACCGGGGGAGCTGGCTGGAATTATCCAGGCGACCATTACTGAAAGCAAGGGTCTCCCACTTGATTCTTTTAATGGCTGTACAAGAGTCAATCTAGGGATAGATCATGGCTTACTTAACCATTCCTGCCTTCATGGACATGTAGTTTGTTTACAAATTTTTTCTGTTTCCCATAATAGTGGGTTAATCATATTTGCATGCCTCCTTGTGAACATATGTGAGTACTTTTTTAGAAAAAGTACCAGGACATGGAAATTCTCAGTCATAGGGTTTGCATATTTTGAATATTTTGAAGCAGCCAATTGGTTTCCACAAAGGCTGCACTAATCGATACACTCCCAGCAGTGTATGTGAGTCCTCATTCCCTACATTCTCCTCAGCGCTGATATTACACAATCTTCTACATGTAGTCAATTTGATGAGTAATAGTAATATCTCCTTATTGTTCTGATTTTCATTTGAGTGACTATTAGCAAGGTTGAACCTCTTTTTATATGTTTGTTTGCCATTTGCATTTCTTTTTCTGTGAAATCCCTTTTCATATTGTGTGGCTCTGAGTTGATTTTTCTTTATTGATTTATAGGTGTTCAGTATGTATTTTGAATATTAATTCTTTATTTGCGTATCAAATATTGTCTTTAATTTGTCATCTCCCTTCACTTTTTATGGAGTCTATTGTCTTACATGTTTAAAATTTTATGGTAGTCAAATTATCAATCTCATATTCTACGGCTTTGCCTTTTATCTCTTAAACCAAGCTCTTAAAGCTTGTCTCCTATAATTTTCTTAATAATCCTGTTTATTTTTCGCATCTCAATAACTTGCATATCTATACAATCCAACATTAAAATTTTTTTCGTTCACTCACACATTGTGAGCTTTGGCTACTTGTATTTTACTTTCAAATTTCATGGTATGAATTTTTAAATGAGAGCATTTGGTGACCTTTTCGTAGACTGCAAAAGGAGTTGCTTTTCCCGTCACATCTCTTCTCCTGCTTTCTAGTTTTTTTCTCTGACGATGACAAGAAGCCTCAGCCTGAGGTGATGACAGCATCCTGGGTGGAGCATCAGGGGAGGATGGATCAGAATGTTGGTTGCCGCCCGGCTTGCTGTATATCTGTCTGTGCACATTTTGTCACTCTGGGCCTCGATTGCCTCAACCTCAAAATGAGAGCATGAATCTGCCATCTCTAAATTCTTTTCCAGCTCTCATAATTCTGTAATTCTATGATGATGAAATTTAATCTTTTAAAAGACTAGTATCAGTGTTGCTTGAGACCTTTGGCCTGAAAGTAAATTGTGCGTTGAAAACCAGGGGAGAAAACAAACGTCGAAAACCTTTTCTAGTGTGGTTATTTCCCAAATGTCATATACAGTATATTGATCTGGTTAGAGACTTTCCATAAGACAACGTGAAGGAGAGGTGACCCAATGCATTTGGAAAAATACTTCCTATTGTATTCCCTGTTCATATTCTGCTCTTGGAGACTCCAAATGCACATTAGCCTCTTAAACTCTGTCATTCTGTGGGGGCAGGTGACCGTCACCAAGCCGCAGAGAATGCGGGAATTCTCTGCCTGGTGTGTGCCGACCCGCTTGTCTCTGAGCGGCGGCCAATCACGCTGCCCTCTTGGGCTGTCACCGTCGTGTTAATTACTGTTTGGGCAGCTTGTCCTAATCCCCTACCCCAGGGCCAGGCCCAAGAGAAGACATCCCTTGTCCCTGCTGACTCTGCTCTTGTTTTCTCCTGCACATGGCTCTGCGAGCTGAATGGAGCTTTCAAGTAGGGCTCGTTTGAACAGAGATTTCTGGGCCCTGGCTTAGCCCCACCTATGCCGACGATGCCCCGTTATGAATGCCAAATTTCCCTTCTCAGAAACAGGCGGTGAAGCTATCATTGGGGCACCTGTACAGCTAAAAAGCACTGTAGCCTAAGTTCGATCTGGCATCTAAAATAAAATAATAATTGTAAAAACAAGAATACTGGCGTTGAATTCATTGCCTTTCTTCTCTCTGGCTCAATTTTCCATCGTGAGGCTGTTCCTGGCAGCGATTGTTCAGAAAGACGGGCAAAGGAGGTGCCTGCATAAACCAGGTGTGCGTGTGTTTCTGGCCGTTCCCTGCGACCCACTGCGTGTGAAGGCGAAGGAGTGAGCACTCCCTCGTTTTGAAACAAGTGCCAGCAGTCAGCTTGGCCCCTTCAGTAATTTAAGGTCTTTCAGATAGGCGTTTGCAAAGACGGAGCTAGGATGGCAAATATCTTGCTTAAAGCTTGAAAGAGAAAACATTTCCATCATCCAGAAATCTGCTTATTTATCTCTTAGGAAAACGTTTATAAATATAGTTTTAAGAAGACAGACACCATTCCCTTCCGGTGACCTTGTTAAACTTCTCAGTTTGTTTACTTTGCGTCTGAGCACTTTCCCATTTCTTTTGCTGTTTTTAACGAGCGGATGTGGTGCCTTCTTTGATGCTTATTTTCAATCACGGTAGAAACTGTGAAATATCTCTAGGTTAAGAAGTGAAATTTGAAATGCTATGTGCTGATCCTTTTTTTCCCTCTGTGAAGCTAATAAGAGGACTTTAAATGTGGAACTGAAAATGAGTCTACACTGAATTGGACTCATTAAAAACTTAAAATACACCTCACCATCCAAGGCCCTCCAGCAATTTGAACAGAAGGTGCTCTATGTATTAAAAGAAGAAACAGGCAGTTTAAGAGAATGCAACAAACAGCCATTGATGATTCAAGGGAATTCTGGAGTGATTCCTAATTGGGGGTGAGGGAGGGAGAATCTGGAGTGGTGGCGAGGCCAGTGCATGTTTCAGGAGTGGGAACTGTGGGGCAGAAGGAAATTGAAGGGATGGAAGGAGAGAGAATAAAGATCCGACGAGGGGGAGAGAAAGGTGGAGGGGGGAGGAGAAGGAAGTTGAGAATCATAAAACACAAGTGGTAAATGCTATCTTGGGAACCGAGGGGCTTAGTTCAAAGGCAAGCACAGAGTGCTGACAAGGATAAAGCCTGTCACTGAGGGACATTTGTGGGAATCACAGCTTGTACTTAGCAATTAAAGTAAATCAGATTTGAAATTCTGCCCAGCCCAGGAAGGCCCGAGGACTCTCCTAAAGGGGTTGAGAGAAATTTGCAAGGATGTGTTGGTGCCCAGAGGTTTGAATAAGGAAAAATCCTCATCAAAGGAAAGAAGTATGTGTGTGTGATTTTTTTTTTGGAGGGGTGTCTTTATTCTTTCTTGACTGTTTTCTGAGTTTCCTGAAAAGGTCATTGGGCCAAATCGCTTCCATACATGGTTCTCCTGGGACAGATTGTTTTCAAGGGTTGGCGGAATTCTTGAAAAAAATAAAAGGAATCTGAAGGTGTGTGTAGTCACTCGTGTAGTTCATCAATAATTTGATTGCACCTCCGGCCCCTGCGCTTGGGTGAAGATTTCTGGCCAATGAGTTGTGAGTGGAAGTTGCATGTAATTCACATGTAATTTCATGCCAGAGCATTTACTTACTGCTTTGGAACTTTCCGGAACTCTTCCCCAGGTGATTGGTCCTGGAGTGAAGCAACGTGCACTAGACCAGGGATCGATGTACTTTTTCTGTGAAGGGCCGGATAGTAAATATTTTTGGCTCTGCAGGCTTTGCACAAAAGCACGCTGTGTTCCAATAACCCTTTGTGTACAGACCAAATTTGGTCCATGGGCCGCAGTTTGCAGACCAGTGGGGCAGAGCACGCAGCCGATCCCTGCTGGAGATGGAACAGGACAAACAAACTTATTTTTAAGCCAATCTCAGTTTTGAGGTGTTTGTTGTCTTAGCACATCCTAACCAATCTGACTGATAGAAGGTGAAGTAGGGCCGGTTTCTGAGGGAGGGAGAGCAATTTTATAAAAATTTGATAAAAATGTGGCAGCTTTCCTGGGAATGGGGTGAGGATGAAACCCCAGACCACGTCGGTCAAATGTGCATTTATTGATCACCAGCTGTGTGCTCCTGTGTACTTTTCTGATGCTCCTACAACTGTTCCCAGGGAACAGTCTAAAAATGTTTCATTGCAAGAAGAGTCCGAAAGCTGGGGGTCCTGAAGGAGCTGTGGAGGACACGTCTTATTATTGGGGACCTTGTCTCTGGGGGCCATGTCTGCAGAGCGGGGGGCTATCCTGCCCCCACCCTCTGCTGTGGAGCCATCAGCTCTGAGGGGAAGACGGAGGTCAAGATTTTTACTTGTTTTAGAATCCACCTGGTTAACACTCGCTCCGGCGCGCCTGCTGTGTCCTGAGCCCGTGTCAGACACGCCATCCATCACACCGCATCAGATCGCATCTACTCACGGTCTCTCCTACAATCTCTCTGCGCTCCTCCAAGAAAAGAACTGTGTCTTATTCACTTTGTGTCCTTGGAGGCTGGCACATGGCAGGTGCTTCAGAAATTCCTGTGGACCTTCAAATCCTATGTCTGAACTTCCGGAATTTTATTTATAATTTCTGTGCAAAATATGTTTTCTAATTTCTACTTAACATCTCTGCTGTCTCAGCTGCGAGCCCCTCTCTCACCCCTGTTCTCACCCCTGAGACACACAAGCCGTCCGCACTTGGCCCAGGGCTCCCTGATCCCTCCCCCTGCAGGGGGTCTGGGCTGGGACGGTGTCCCTGGTCGGCTCTGCTGCCTTTTTGCAGAGTGGCCTCCTGAGGTTCCTGCGCATTTTGTGACTCAGAGGGGGCGTTTTATTCTCTCGCTTGCTGATAAAGCTGCATGTCCTCAAGTGACAGGAAGCTGATAGACGGAGGGGCGGCCGAGGAAACGCATCTTCGGCTCCACCCTCTCCTCTGCGTCAGTGGTTTCTCCCTCAAGACTCTTTTTCCTCAGGATTTTGCTTGGCTTGAACGTTTTCTTTCCAACTTGTGTTTGCCAATTTAGTTCTATATTTTGGGTTCTAACTGAGGTGGAGGGTGGATTGGTCTCCCGTGCTCAGAGCTGGAGTTGGGGTCTGCATTCTGGGGTCCCCGATTTCTTTGTTAATCACAGCCAGCTCTTGCTGCTCAGCGGGGCATAATTCGGCTCAGCCAGGTGTAGTCTTTAGTTTGGGTGGGACCTTGCAGGGGAAACAAAGGATAAAATGCAATTCATGCTCTCCGAGTGCTTACAACTCCGAGAGGAGAAGCAGTGCACAGGTGTCAGGTGTATGCAGGGGGAGGGTTAGGGAGGGGAGGGATCCGTGGGTTAGACTGGGAAGAGGATCTTCCGTTGATAGTGAAGCTGCGTGGGGCTCTCCAAGGGCAGGGCTGGAAGAAGAGCATCCTGGGGCTGAGGGAAAGGCAGAGCAAAGGCCCACAGGTGTGCCCGTGCAGGTGCGCATGGTTCAGAGGCCCACAGGTGTGCACGTGCAGGTGAGCATGGTTCAGAGGCCCACAGGTGTGCACGTGCAGGTGAGCATGGTTCAGAGGCCCACAGGTGTGCACGTGCAGGTGCGCATGGTTCAGAGGCCCACAGGTGTGCAAGTGCAGGTGCGCATTGTTCAGAGGCCCACAGGTGTGCACGTGCAGGTGCGCGTGGTTCAGAGGCCCACAGGTGTGCACGTGCAGGTGCGCGTGGTTCAGAGGCCCACAGGTGTGCATGTGCAGGTGTGCGTGGTTCAGAGGCCCACAGGTGTGCACGTGCAGGTGCGCGTGGTTCAGAGGCCCACAGGTGTGCATGTCCAGGTGAGCATGGTTCAAAGGCCCACACGTGTACACATGTAGGCAGATGTGATGGGAGTAGCAGGAACTGGGCCTAGGCGGGCAGGTGGGGACAAGGCGACCTGAGTGTCCTCCTAATGGAGAGCAAAGTCTGCTGTGTGCACGGAGTGAGGGCGGGAGTTGAACAGAGCTGTGGTGTGAGGGGTGTCTGTCTCAGGACGAACCCTGTGTGGGGTGTGAAGAATGGGAGGCGGGGGCCTGTCATGAGGCAATTTCAGTAAGGTTTGATGCGTGGGAGAGGGGAGAGCAGAGACTCGGGAGGGGAGTCTGGCTGGACCCAGCAGGATCAGGGACATATTCTACGTGGGAGACGAGAGTGGAGTGGGAGGCAGAGGTGTACCTGAGAATTAAAGTGTGGGCCGTGGGACGGGGCTGGGATGAAGCCCTAGTTCATGTGTATTTATTTTAAAGTGTAGCTCACGGCTTGTGACCACGATGGTGTCACTGGCTGGATTTGCCCTCCCTCCACAAACAGGGGACACAAATCTGTGATCCCTGAGGGAAGGACACAAATGAGGCTGCAACCCCAGGAGGCCAGCAAGGGCCATTTGGCTTGGGTGGGAACTTGCAGGGACCAGGGAGCTGTGAGCTGCACACTCCCCAGAGCTCCTTCAGGGCTGGGGGACGGTCAAGTTCGGCGTAGCCGGGTGGAGATGGGGGCAGGCACAGAGCCAGGAGTACGGTCCCGGAAAACAGACCTGTGTCCGAGGGGTCAGCTGTCTGTGGTGCCCGCTTCTAAGGATGGCTGGGGCTGGGCATCCTGATGGAGATGCCCCACATTGCTCCACACTGGGCAGCATCATCAGGGTGACCTATGGGGACATTGGGACTCAGAGGACAAACAAGACAAAAGCCACCCCAACGGGAGAATGAGCCCTGTCCGCGCTCGCCTGATTGTCTTTATTTTGTTCCGTGTTATGATCCCCCTAATGGCACAGATGAGGCCCTGTGGATTCATGGATGTTTAGATTACCTGCACACGCGAAGGCCACACCAGGGAGAGGTATAATAAGTATGTGGCCAAAGGGCTCAGTCTGGTCGTGGTCCCCTTTACGTGCATCAGCATCTTCTCAGGACCTCACCGTTTGTCCACTGCACAGCCCCTTCCGAACACCCCGTCCATCTTGTGCCTGCGTGGAGCCAGCTAGGTCTGCTGTGCTGGTTACTACTCTCCACGGGGCCATGCAAACGTGGTTTCATTAACACAGGGAGGAGGCTAAGACTGGGGCAGCCGGGAAGGCTGCCTCCTAGTTCCATTCGAGGGACCCTCTTCTACGCTGGGGGAAACGCCCACTGTGTTCTGGGCTCGTCACTCTAGAGGTCAGTTCTCTGTGGCCTCCTGCTGTCATTCTGTCTGCCTGTCCCAGTGTCTTGCTGACCAAGACACATCTTTCTAAAGCACCAAGAATGCCTCTTAATTTTTCTCATTAAAACAAATACATCATCTCTCCTCTAGTCCAGTCCATTTCACTCTTGAGCAGTGTTGCCCAACCATTTGAGTATCACGTTAAGCGTTTCTCTCTTTTTGAGTTGGGGCCATTCCATTGTTTCCACCCACAGCCCAGAGTCAAATGATGGAATAAAACTGAGTCCCACTGAGACCTCTGGGGCCGGCATCGTTAGTGCGCGTCATTGGTGTTGGGTTTGGAGGGAAACCACTTCTTTTGAGGACCAGCTACTGGCTGCTCACTCACAGGGAAGGAGCTGGAAAATTTCACAAAATCCACTCTTGGCCAGTCTTTGTAATCTTTTAATTCTGCTCGTTTTGGAGATGATGGAACATCATGTTTGTTGTTTTCCATTTTGCAAGTTTTTAAAAAGCTCTTTAAAATTCTGCTCCCCTCAGAAAGTAATTTTTGTCCTCGTATTTCCCACATCTCCTGTGTTTTTCATTAATGAAACAAAGGGAAGGGGCATGGGTCCTTCTCCAGTGGAGTAATCTGAGTTATGAGACTGTCTATTGCAAAGGGCTTCCTTCATCATTTGAATAATAAAGGCGATGGGGAGGTGATGTTAGTGAGAAGCAACATCAAAGTGAGACTAGAGCATTTGCGGGGGAGGCGCTGGCAACACCCAGGACAGCAAAGCCGACAGGTCCAAGGATCTTCTTTAAGTGGGGCTGCGGATCCTCGCAGAATGGGGCTGGCTGTGAGCTGGAGGGACGTGCCCCGTCTAACCAGGAGATGCCGTCAGCTTTAGCCCGTGGTTGCCACATAGTGATGTGGACCCACGGCTGCACCATATGCTGTTGATTGTTTCAGGAGAAGACAGACGTCTGGGTTTGATGTAAAGTATCTCAATTTTCAAATGTTGACATTTTAACAACCCCGTGAAGGGCAGCACGTCCTCATACCAGTTTGCAAACTTTGCCCTTGGAATTGGTTATAAGTGGCCCTCTCCCATCCTCTGCTGAAGGTACTTTTGACTCTATGGTGTTGTTTTCTTTCTGGAACCTCAAATCTCATCCTAAACCTTACATCCGGGGCATTCCTTGGGGCTCTGTGCCCACCTGGCCTCACCTCTTCTGCACCCACTGGTGTGCTCTCCTGCCCCTTCCTCATGCCTTGATCCCACCTTTCTCTCTCTGTTGTTCTTGTCTCCAGCAGGTTCTCCTCTTCTTTCTGCCCTTCTGAACCTCACCCACCCTTCAGGGCCTAGGCCAGTTCCAACCTCTTCTGAGAAGTCCTCTTTGACTGGATTTTGAATTCATTTTGCCCTTGTTGTGTGCACCAGGTGGTTTGATTGAAAATACACTGGTCTCACGGTCCCTAGCTTCACTGATATTTTACTTAAGACTCTTCTCAAGCAAGAGAAACCCAACTCAAATGGCTTAATCCATAAAGGAAATAAGTTAGCTCACAGGATAAGAAAATCCAAGGGGATATCTGACATCAGGCACAGCTGGATCTAGGTGCCATAATAATATCATCAGGAATCTTTCTCCATCTTTTGGCTTTGTGTTGGCTTTGCTAATTTCCACTGGGATGGCAAGATGGCCCTCGGCAGCTCTGGGCTTTCACCCTATCGGTTGTGCAATTTTCTTACAAAGAGTACCTCTCTTTCCCAATTATTCCAACAAAAATCTCAGCTTGCATTTCATTGGCCTAGCCTGAGTCACGTACCCATCTCTGAACCAATCACCGTGACCAATGGAATGGAATACACTGATGGGCCTGGCCTGGGTCACATGACAACCCCTGGAATTTCGGATGATATGAGCTCCATCTGAAACATATGGACTAAAAGTGAAATGGGTTTTTTCGGCCAAAAGAAAATTGATCTATTGTTATCAGAAAAAAGAGGATATATGCCATGTTGACTAAAATCATATATGTCTGCTACCCTTAGATTTCCAACTAAATTAGAAAATTTAGCATTTAGAATTTGTAATTCAGGACTCTTAGCCAGTTTTATTTCTAAATAGATATTAATTCATCTCTTCATTCAAATACGTAAATAGTCTTGTTTTATTCCGTGTGTGATGTGCTGGGTTGTGAGGTTCTGTGCTGAACAGACAGAAGAAGACAGTTCCTGATGAGTCTGGCAGTGAAGCTGGATCTTAAAGAATTACCCCAACAATTAACTATAATTATGAGAGGTGCTGTGAAGGAGAAATATTAGGAACCTGGAGAGTATAGAACAGGGTGATCTGGTGTAGTCTGGGAGGTCAGAGATGGCTTTCCTGAAGAGGTGACATCAAATGAGACCTCATTTGGGAAGGTGTCACCCAAGGGAAGAGTGGATGGATTGGGGTATGAATGTTGTTTCTATGTCCTCATTGAACCCAGAGTGGATGTTGACATAGCTGGCAGTATGGATTAAGTTTCTATAAAGACTTCTTAATAAAAAAGTTTCTATGAACTTCTTGAGGATGATTATCACCAATAAAATTTGGTTGTCTTTTCTCTGGAAGAAAACTTGGCTGATCCACCATCAGTGACCTGTGAACTTCTGGTCTATACAGTTACACTGGTATTTTTGTCTGCTTTTTGGTTGAGCTATCTGCAAAGCCTCATGTTCAAGACCCATGTACACATAAGCTGACCAGCTAAGCTTAGGGATGGAATTTGAGACCCGAGAATGGAGTTTCCCTCTGGAAAGCTAACTTCCCCGCGATCTTGAAACTTTCAACCTTAGTCTTGTGAGTATTGTGTTCCAACTGTTCCATCTGCCTTAAAGGTTGCAGGTTAAGAATTTATCTCCCAAATATTAAGTACACTAACAGCAATGGAACTACTTCTTCTGAGCTAAATAAAGCTTCCACTTGATAACACTTCCACTTCTCTCCTGAACCAGACTACTTGACTCACATCTACTTCTGAGAGACTTGGGACGTTTTTCAAATGCAGTATTCACAGTCCTCTGTTAGCTGGGCGTCCCTGGAGACGGGCTGGGAACTCCTTGGGGTTGGGGTTGCTACGTCCTTTTATCGCCACCGTAGGACTGGATGGCTGTGGGATGTGTTCAGGTGTGGTGTGCATTTCAGAATCAAGTTCCTTCTCCCTTTAGATAAACACTCTGTTAGTTGTTTCTAGATTTTCCCTCTTCGTGCTGATAACTTCTCACATTTTTGATTTATAAGGGCAATTTTATTTTTGTTGCACTTTATTTATGAGTGTGATTGCCTGGACCAATTGTCTTTGGAAACCCAAGACTGTGCATTTGAGGAAAATTAACAAGAGGAAAACCAGGTCCCTCATCAGCAGAGCCCTTGAAGTCTCAACTCTCCCCGGTTTGAAAGGCAACTCTTGGTCACCATTCCCCTGAAGCTTCTCTTGCTGGGAGGAGGAGAACTGGAGGGGTGCTGAATGGAGGGTGCTTCCTTCCTTTCCCCCGTGGTCCAGGAAAGTCACTGTTAACACCCATCCATTTATGAGGGGGACTCAGTAATAATAGTTAATATTAACCTGAAACCAGCTGAACTCCTCCTCAGCCAGGGTCGCCTCTGCTGGGGGCAGGACTCAGTGAGCCTCGGGCAGCTGAGAGGACAGGTGACCGTTTGGACTCTGCAGGCTTCTCTCTGACTTGGTCCAGAAGTCAGATGTCTGCTTGGGGCCAGGCCCCCTCCTCTTTAGCTTGTGGGTCAGGGGATGGGCAGAAAGCAGCCAGGGCTCCCCTTTCTCCTCTTCATTATTAAAGCCAGTCTGCATATGTGTCAGCCATCATCTCGTTGTGTGGACTGGGGTACGCCAGGCGACTTTGTGCACTGTCGTCGCTTTGTGTAAGTGACTTAGTTGCCCTGAGCATGAGTACTAGAATTGATGCTGATCCCAATGCTGAAATGAGCAATCAGCCTCAAGGGCACAGGGTAATTATTTATTTTGCTAAATAACACAGACACACTCTGGCTTAATTACAGCAGTTTTGCTGTGAAGAACTGTGGTGCTTTCCATGTCACTGTATCTATTAATGAGACTTCGCTCACTTTTATTGGCTGTAGTCTGCAGCGCCCTTTCGTTTGAAATGATTTTCTAATTTGCTAGTGTCATTTATGAAAGAGGAACATTTCCCAACTACCTTTTGGAGGTGAAATAATTGTGTTTTGGAAAAGCCTTAGTGTTCATCTCTTCCTGGTGTCAAGACTTGACCATGTAAAAATATATCATCTTTGCCCTCTGTATGTGTCTCCAAATCCTCAGCATTTGGTTTAATCCCAACGTCAAGGATCCCAAGTGTCGGGACTCTCCGGGAGTCCTCAGGATTGAACCCATCAGCAGTCGAGGATCCTGTGTTTGGGTCCTCGCTCTGCCGCTAGAGGCTGGATGGCCTCAGACAAGTTATTTAATATTCCTGGGCCTCAGTTTACTCATATGTAAAGTAAGTAGGTTCATTCTTCTATCCAAATATTACCTGAGTGCCTACTGTGTGCAAGGACTGCTGTAGGCACTAGGAACATAGCAAGAAATAGCATTAGACGGGATCCTAATCCCCAGGATTTCATATTCTAGAGGAAAATACAGACAGTAAGCACATGAGTGAGTAAATAAACGAGATAACTTAGGTGAGTGATAATTCCATAACAGTGTAAAGTGTCACTGAGGCAGTTGGGATGGGAGGGCTGCTTGAGGGAGGCATTGGGGAAATCCTCTCTGACGCTGGTGACATTGGGAAATGGTGATTGGAAAGCTGAGTGAGGACAAGGAGCCAGGTCCCCAAATTTTGGAGGAAGAGCTTTTCAGGCAAAGCAGAGAGCAAATGCACGGCCATGCAGGAGGGTCCCTTAAGTGTCATCTGGCTCTAAAATTCAGAGATTTATGTACCAGGCATTTCAAACTGGGCCCCACGGTTCTTCCTGGGTAGCTGTGTTGTCTCTGTTTACTTATCGTCCTGGGTCCGACTATTATGTCCTTACACGGCTTTAGCCTTGTCCTAACCCCTTTACCATTCATTGTGTGTTACCCTCCCTCTCCCCAGCCCTTTGCTTCATGGACTGTGTTTCCACCAAGTGATGTTCAACCTGGGACTCGCCCTGTATCATCGCTGCCAGTTTCCTGCTGTTACTGGTCAGTTGATGTGAATGTAGCAGAGGAACATGAAAATTCTTCTGCAGAAACCTCGTGTAGATTCACATTTCTTACTCCTCTCCCAATGGTGAGAAATTGCCTGAAAATGATATGCAATTTAAGATTGTAATTCACCTATTATTTTCAGCAAGGTCTCATGATGAAAAGTGCTGGCACTTCTAACTAGTGTGGATATTATTCTAATTGATGAAGTCAATTAGGGAACAAGGCAGCTACTAAATAACAAATGCCTTCAGCAGGTAAGGCACTAAGTCTTCTAATGAATACATTATGCCTTTGTATGTCTACCTGGTGTCTAGAAATGGACTGAGTTACTCAGTGACAGTGTCTTGTGCAACTTGACACACGGCTACAGTGTTAACAGAAGAGAGTCTTTGAGTCTGGTTTACTTCATTCCAGGCAGGCTGGACCTGGCTTCTCGCCACCTTGGGGCCCCCTGGCCCCGGGAGTCCACCTGGGTGGACAGACCCTGGCTCTTAGTCTCTTTTCCAGTGAGCAATGCTTTTCATGTATTATTGTAATTTTCTCAGGCCAGTTGCTCAATGGTTTATCTAATTAAGTCAGCCTCCCGGAGGGGCATCTGGTCAACCTACTAATCAGGACACCTGGTTAACCCATCTTCCAAACAATAATATAACTTGATTATTGAATTTTCTTGGTTCCCTCATGTTTTATGCCCTAATGCTGGCCCTGATTTCAGGCTTCAGTGTCAACTGAAGAGCTCCTTCTTCCTGGTGGTCCGTATTCCATGAAACGTGTTGGTATCACCAACGCCATAATATTGCCTCAATTTACCTGTTTGTTTAGCTAGCGTTTGTCTGGTCTTTTAAAATTTCTTGGAGGATCCATGTATAGAAATATGTGGTTAGAAATTAGACAGTACTAGCCTCTCTCATCTTGGCTTCCCTTTACTAGTCTTTTGATCTTGGGCAATTTGTTTCATCAAGTATTCATTCATTCATTCATGCATTCCTTCCTTCCTTCATTCATGCACACATACATACATTCCTTCATTTTGAGTGCCTAATAAGGTGCTGTAGTTTCTCCACCTGAAACTCAGTGGAGTGATATCAACTTTAATAATATATAGTAAAACAATACTATAGTCTTATCTAGACACTGTATTCAGATCTTCACATGGCTAGCCCCTGTGGTCACCTAGGTTGCTGCTCAAATGTCACTTCCAAAGAGAGCCCTTCCTTGACCACAAATCTAAAATTGTCTCTCTCCACTAGTCACGAGCACATCACCCTGATTTCATTTCTCTGTAGTGGTTACATTTTGAAATTATGTTTTGATGTATTTATCTCTCATTTGTCTCTCTGTTCTAGAATGTCAGCTCCATGGGGGCGGGGACCTTGTTGGTTCTTTTACTACTATTTTATCTCTGGCATCTAGAAGACAGTGGTGCGTAATAGATGCTCTTGAAATATTTGTTGATGAAAGAAGCTACCTCAAAGGGTGAGGGTCAAATGCTGCACCGGTGTTTGTGGAGTGTCTTGTTCCTTCTCCAGCTGTGTGTACGAGGGAACGGTAAGTATTTGGAGAATTTCAGTACAACAGGCCCTGGGGAAAGTAATTTTAGTTCTCTCTCATTTATAAAGTGGCAGCAGCAATAGTAGGTGCCTCAGAGGACTGATGTGAGTGCTAATTTAATAAGACAATGCACAGAGAGCACTCAGCATGGGACCCGGGTTAAGTCACCATGGGATGAGGAGTTCGCAGCACCAGCCTCCATCTGCAGTGAATCCCAGAGTTTCTTTAATATTCCATTAGGGACTTTTTTTCCATTATCAATTGATCCAGCCCTTTTAAGCCTACTTCATTGTGCAGTAATTTTTATAATGGCGAGTTTTCTGAGTTTACCCTTTGGGTGTTAGATGGGATCTTTCAAAAATGGATCGCGAATCTCCGGGTGTGAGTTGAGCTGAAGTAAGCTTCCAGTGGACTCCTCCCGGGTCTACAGTCTCATCCACTCCAAGGGCTTCTCTTTCTTTTGTGGGCTGTTCATTCAGTAATTTCTTATTGAGCCCGCATCGTCAGGCTCTGTTCTTGGGGCTGTGGATACAGTGGAGAACAAGACAGGAGAGGTCTGTGTTCTCATGGGCTTATTCTGTTGATGGAGGAGTAACACCTATATTACAAGTAAGCGGACACGCATGCACACATGTAAACTATGTTGGGGTAAGTGCTACGAGGACAATAAGACAGTATCATGCAACAGAAGAGGAATATGCTCGGTTGTGAGTGGGAGGTGGGTGGATGATTGTTTTTAGTAAGGCGGTAGAGAAAATCTCCCTGAAAAGGTGGCACTGGAGGAAGTGGGAGATCCAGGCACGTGGACATCCAGCAAGACCATCTAAGGCAGAGGAGGAGGAATTAGAGAGGCCCTGAGGTAGGGTTGTGCTTGGTGTGTTCGAGGAGCAAAAAGGAGGCCGATGTTGCTGGTGCAGAGTGAGCGAGGGGGCAGTCAGGGGAGAGGAGGCTGGAGAGATAGTGGAGCCTCAGTCTTACAGGCCATGGTGAGGACCGTGGATTTTGTTCTGAGCAAGATGGAAAGTCATTGGAGGGTGTGACATGACCTGGCTTACGTTTTCAAAGGATATCTTTGGTGGCTCTGGGGAATCGTTTGTTGGGGAGGGGCAGAAGCAGGGAGACCAGTGAAGAGGCTGGTGTGGTGGTCTGGGTGAGAGATGCTTCTGGCTTCAGTTAGGGTGCTGTAGAGGAGCCAGTGGGGAACGCGCAGAATCTGGGCAAAGTTTGTCAGTGGAGCTGATAGGATTTGTTGATGCTTTTTGGCCATGGTATGTGAAGGAAAGAGAGAAATCAAGGAATCAAGGATGACAGCAGAATTCTACCTGAGTGGCTGGAAGGACAGAGTTGCCATTTATAGACGTGGGGAAAATGCTGGGGGAGCAGGTCTGGGGACGGGACTGAGTCATAGGATCCATTTTGGCCATAGCCGGTCTGCGATGTCTGTTAGACACCCATGTGGGCAGTTGGGCAAGAGTCTGGAGTTCAGAGGAGAGCTCTGGTCTGGAGATATAACTGGGGGCCACCAGTGGAAAGGGGGTATTTAACACGATATCATTTCATGATTTCTCAGAGTTTATCATCTTCCCCCCAAATTTGCCTTTTCCCACAGTGGCTGGGCCACCTGTTGGCTCCTCCCCCTTTGTTCCCACTCCTTGTCAGGGGAGGTCAGGCCCCACAGCTCGGTGGCCGGTTCCACAGCAGTCAGGGGGAAGCTGCTTAACGGGATGAGTGGCCACCAACATATGATGTGACAATTCGCTGAGAGCAGCCCGGAGTGAGACAGAAGTTGCCGTGCCCCCTGTTAGTGGGGAAGGGAGAATGGAACACAGTTCCCTACGGGCACGGGCAGATCTCGCCAGGGCAGCGGAGCACTACCGTGAGTCCTGGTGGTGGCTTCCGTCTCCTCCTCTGTGGGGCTTTCATGCCTGCGTGGAGCATCACTGCTCTGCTCTCCAGAGCACTGACATGATCCACACAGTGGAGCCACCTCCACGACCAGCCTGGCGTTTGTGAGTTACGGATATCTCACAGGCTAGTGGCTAGAAGCAGGAAAAGAGGTTCTTTGTGATGGAGTAGAAAGGAAGAAGGCACTGGAATCTGAAACCTGAGCAGTGGAGGGCTCCACCACCTGGAGCTGCGACTGTCTAGATCGTGGGGCTGTGCGGGGGCTGTGCCTGCCACGGGACTGCAGAAGGTTTTCACCAAGCGCCCACTCATTCATGTATTTCTGTGACATGAGTCACTGAAGGCTTAGTCTGGACCTGGCGCTGGATGGTGAGGGGTGGGAGACTGGTCCCTGCCCTTTAGGAGCTCGGGGTCTGGTGGACGACACACAGGGAAACAGATAAATGGAGTTTAAGTGCTAAAATAAAGGTGCAGTGATGGTCTGAGGAGGGGCTGGCAGACTTTCTGATGGGTCTCAGAGGCTGTCCCTGCACCTGCCCACGGTGACCGACGCGGGGATGCGCGTACGATCCAGCTCTGTCCAAGTATCAGGACCAAGACTTTTACTTTACTGCTGGTGAAGGTCTCTCTCTCTGTGTCTCTCTCTGAGTGAAAAACTGCCGTGTGCATAGACGTTTCCATTTCTCTTGAGTGTCTACCTAGGAAGGGACTTGCTGGGTCGCATGGTAATTCTACGTTTAACTTTTTGAGGAACTGCCAAACTGTTTTCCACAGCAGCTGCACCATTTTACATTCCCAGCAGCGATGTACGAGGGTTTCAGTTGCTGCACATCCTCCCCAGCACTTGTTATTTTCTGTTTTTTTTTTTAATTTAGTTAAAGCTATCCTAGTTGGTGTGAATGTCTGTTTTTGCTTAAACCATTTTAGCTGTGTTTTCCATCCCTTGCACTGAAGAGTTTTATTTGGTGCATTTTTGAAGGATGAGTAGATTTTGACATGTAGCGATGGTAAGGAAAATAATTTCGGGCAGAAGGAACAGCATGAGCAAAAGCAGAGAGGTGGGAGAGCCCAGTGGATGTTCCAGGAATTGCAAACAGCTTGATTGGTTTGGAAAACGGTGAGTGAGAGGGAGGTGAGTCTAGGAAGTTGGGGTGGGGAGCTATGACTTGGAGGATCGTGGCTGTCAGATTGAGGAGGAGCTGATGACTAAGGTGGTGGGGTCATGAGTAGACAAATTTAGTCCACTCTGCAGTTAGTCTCTAACCAACCACTGGACATCTCACGAAAAGAAAAAATAAACACAAGCTAAGAGCTAGGCCTGGGGAGTAACGTGTGTCTTGGATATGTTGTTGTTGTTGTTTTAATGATTAAATAATTTTTCTTTTAGTTATACAACAGTATAGTCAAACTAAACAAATGAATAGCACAGAAGAAATAGACTTACAGGGGCTGGCCCCGTGGCTTAGTGGTTATGTGCGTGCGCTCCACTGCTGGTGGCCCGGGTTCAGATCCTGGGCGCGCACCGACGCACCGCTTGTCCGGCCATGCTGAGGCCGAGTCCCACATACAGCAACTAGAAGGATGTGCAACTATGACATACAACTATCTACTGGGGCTTTGGGGGGGGAAAAAAAAAGGAGGAGGATTGGCAATAGATGTTAGCTTAGAGCCAGTCTTCCTCAGCGAAAAAAAGAGGAGGATTAACACGGATGTTAGCTCAGGGCTGATCTTCCTCACAAAAAAATAAAATTGCTATCTGTGTAAAATGTTGAAAAAAAAAAAAAGAAATAGACTTACAGCCCTCTCTCTCTAAACAATGAAATGATTTTTTTTCTTTTTCGTGTTCTTAAAATGACAGCGTATGGAGCGCAGCTCGCACGATACCTGGTCCCTGCAGGTAAACCGTAGGCGTCATCTGACCATCTCTCCAGTCCACGCCTGTGCAGACATGTGTTTTTACAAAAAATGATGTACTTTAAAAATATTTACTTATTTATTTGTGGGTACCAGGTTACTTTATTTGAAGGAATGGTAAAAGGAAAGAACTGAAGTAGATGTTTTGGTACTAAAATGACGTACTTTTATGTTCTACTTCTGCACTTACTGTTCTATCAAAAGAACTTTCTGTGTTGCTACAGTGTTCATAAATACCTCTTTCATTGCTGCAAATGGCCGTCCAGAGAGTTACCATGATTTCACTGCTCTTTTCTGTTGGATATTCGTAGTCGAGGAACCTTGACGGCTTTTACCCCGTATTCTTCATTTTTCTGGCAATCATGCCCCACCCCCCACTCAGTTCCTGTTATTCGGGGTGGGGTCACACCCTTCCCTGTTCCCAGAGTGGCCACATGTCTGAGGCTCGATGCTCGGGTGACTTCGATGCTCAGATGACTTCACCCCTCTAGACACAGTATGACTAAGGCTTGGGTGTGTCACCCAGCCTCGGCAGTGAGACTCACCCGTGGGGCTTTCACGTGGACACTTTGGAAAAAGAGGTTCTCTTTCCATTGGGATTGCCAGCAGGAGGGTGATGGGGGTCTAGACCGAACTCCCAAACACCACCTCATGAGGAGACCCTGCTTGAACATGGGCTCAACACAAAGCAATAGAGAAATTCTATCCTGATGATGTTATTTGAGAGCCAATCTGCCCACCTTGGAATATTCTGTCATAGGATCCAATATATTCCCCTTTAGTTCTTTTTTTTATTGTGGTAAAAATCTCATAACATAAAATTTACCATCTTGACCATTTTTAAGTGTACAGTTCAGTAGTGTTAACTATAGGTACCATGTGCAACAAATCTCTAGAACTTTTTTATCTTGCAAAACTGAAACTCTATACCCATTGAACAACTCCTCTCTTTCCCTCCCCCCAGCCCCTGACAATGACCATTCTACTTTTAGTTTCTAAGAGTTTGGCTACTTTAGATACTTACATAAGTGGAATCATGCATGTTCTTTAGTGATGGCTTATTTTACTTAGCAGAATGTCATCAAGTTTACCTTGTAGCATATAACGGGATTTCTCTCTTTGTTAAGGCTGAATAATATTGCATTGTGTGTATATACTACATTTTCTTTATCCATTCATCCATTAATGGACATTTGGGTTGCTTCCACCTCTTAGCTCTTGTGAATAATGCTACAATGAACATGGGTGGGCAAATATCTCTTTGAGATCCTGTTTTTGCTTCTTTTGGATATATGCCCAGAAGTAGGATTGCTAGCTCATATAGTAATTCTAGTTTTAATTTTTTGAGCAGCCTCCATACTGTTTTCCACAGCAGCTGCACCATTTTACATTCCAGCCAACAGTGCACAAGGGTTCCAATTTCTCCACGTCCTCACCAACACTTGTTATTTCTTGTGTTTTTTTTTAATGATAGTGGCTATCCTAACGGGTGTGACGTGGTATCTCATGGTGGTTTGATTTGCCTCTCCCTGATGATTAGTGATGTTGAGCATCTTTCCATGTGCTCATGGCCATTTACATATCTTCTTTGGAGAAATGTCTATTCAAGTCCTTTGCCCATTTTTTAATGGAATTATTACTTTTTCATTGTTGTTGAGTTGTAGGAATTCTTTTATATTCTGGATATTAATCCTTTATCAGATATATAGTTTGCAAACATTTTCTTCCATTCCATAGGCTGCCTTTTCGCTCTGTGGATTGTTTCTTTTGCTGTGCAGAAGTTTTTAAGTTTGATGCGAGGCAGTGTAGTCTCTACCACGACTCAGGTCTCCTGGCTTCCAGACCAGTGTCTTTTACTCGAAGTGGTGAGCTGCTGGGTTTCATTTTGTGCCATTTCAGGAGAAATCCTCCAACTGCAACTGCTTATTGGAACAGCTGCCTGGTAGTTGGGGCGTACATTCAGTTGTAAAATAAAGGCATTATTTCTCTTATTTCCATGAAAGGATGGTGTGCAGTGTGCTGGAATCAAGATGAATGCGTCCTTCTCATGCCTTAGAGCCTGAGCCTTCATCCACATCCCCCAGAAGGGTCTCTGGTACGTTGTGAAGACAGATTTGTTCCAGGAAATGTTGTCTAACAGTGGGCCTTAGCCAAGGCAGAGAGGCTGTGTAACTCCTCGACATTAAAATATGATCTATTTTGCTTTCCAGTGACGTTTTTGAAAGGCAGGTTGAGAATCCTGCTTGCTGGTTCTAGCTGGGGTCACCCACGGCAGAGCTGGACTCCTGTGTTGTAGATTGTGCGCGTGGGTCTGTGACAGCTTGGAGGGGCTGCTCCATCTCCCTGCCAGAAAGAACTTGCTCTTCTCTGTGAGGGGTGCGGTGTGTGACTGCGGTTACCACCCTCAGGGTCCCTCTCAGCTGCTAAGCTGAACTGATCCCACTCTCTTCCCAGGCAGCCCCCAGCCATTGACTGTGGACCGCAGGGATTCTGGGGCTTGGCCATCCCTGCCCAAGGCCAGACTTGTGTCCCTGTGTCTTTGCTCCAGAGCTCTGTATTGGGAAGGGTAAGGCTTTTCCAGGTCTGCATTGTGGTTGGTGTCTCTCTCTGCCCAATCCTGCTCCCTACTCCTTCTACCTCTCACGGATGTCATTCTCAAAAAGACTTTTGCGCTCCCAGCTCCATTTTAGAGTCTGCCTCTTGGAGCATCTAAATAACACATGGTCCAAAGTGCAGTCTCTGTGTCTCCCATACTTTCTGCTCCTGAGCCAGTGAACCCAGTTCCTTTACGAGCCATATCTCAGTGACGTCTTTAGCTGGTCTTCATGATTGGGGGGAAAGAAACAGCAAAGAGTGGTTGCAAAGAAAAGTCCTAAGTTGGTGTCACTTTAAAAATGAGAGTGGGGAGCAAATCCAGATGCCACGGGTGATATGTGGGGAGGCTGGCCCCCTATTGGGGTTCACTGATGTGTTCATGGATCCGAGTAAGGAAATGGTTTGGTCCCTTGACACCTTTGAGTCTGCATCTTTCTCTGGGAGTCATTTTCTCTGCTTCTGTCATCCATCCTCCCTGTCCTTTCTTTGTGAATGATCTTGTTTCCTGTTTCTAGAACCATAAGGAAACATTTGAGACATCAATTCAGCTTTTCTGTTGTGTAAGTATTGCTGTTATAAATCTTGAGTATCAGAGTGACTGTGAAATCTAGCTCCCCAGTACATAATTGTATATCCTAGTTGTAGGTCTTTCTAGTTCTTCTATGTGGGACACCGCCTCAGCATGGCTTAATGAGCGATGAGTAGGTCTACGCCCAGGATCCAAAACGGTGAACCCCGGGCCGCCAAAGCAGAATGTGCAAACTTAACCACTATGCCACCGAGCTGGCCCCTGGTTCTGGTTTTTATGTTGACATTCGTTGGACATGTAACCTTGTCACCTACTTTTGTGCCTTGTAATTAAAACACAATGTGTTTGAGTTAATGTTTGGGGAGTGGTGGTGATGAAAAGGTGCTAAAAGAAGACAAGTTTGATAGTATCAGCCCATATATTATAAAAATTGAAAGGATTAGTTTTTTTGGTGAGGCAAATTATTTTTTTAATGAGGTGAAATTCACATAACATAAAATTAACCATTTTAAAGTGAACAATTCAGTAGCATTTAACACATTCGCAATGTTGTGCCACCGCCATCTCTATCTAGTTCCAAACATTTTTTTTTTTTTGTGAGGAAGATCAGCCCTGAGCTAACATCCTTGCTAATCCTCCTCTTTTTGCTGAGGAAGACCGGCTCTGAGCTAACATCCACTGCCAATCCTCCTCCTTTTTATCCCCAAAGCCCTAGTAGATAGTTGTATGTCATAGTTGCACATCCTTCTAGTTGCTGTATGTGGGACACGGCCTCAGCATGGCCGGAGAAGCGGTGCATCGGTGCGCGCCTGGGATCCGAACCCCGGGCCGCCAGCAGCAGAGTGCGCGCACTTAACCGCTAAGCCATGGGGCCTGCCCTAGTTCCAAACATTTTAAGCAGTTGCTTCCCACTTCTTCACCCCTGCCCTCGGTAACCACCAATGTGCTTTCTGTCTCTATGGATTTGCCTGTTCTGGATGTTTCATATAAACAGAACTATACAATATGTGACCTTTCATGTCCGGCTTTGTTCACTTAGCATAGTGTTTTCGAGGTTCGTCCTCGTTGTAGCATGTGTCAGTGCTTCATTCTTTTTTATGGTTGAATCATATTCTGTTGAGTGGATAAACCATAATTTGTTTATCCATTCATTTGTTGATGGACATTTGGGTTGTCTCCACCCTTTGGCTATTGTGAATACTGCTGCTGTGAACATGTGTGTGCAAGTATCTGTTTGAGTCCTTATTTTCTGTTTGGGGGAGTATAGACCTAGGAGAAGAATTGCTAGCTCATATGGTAATTCTGTGTTTAACTTTTTGAGGAACTGCCAAACTGTTTCCAGGATTGACTTTTGAAAATAATAATAATAACATATACCTTAATTCTCTGGCTTGAATGCCAGCTGGGACAGGTCTTCCAGGAAGTAGACCTGTGTAAAGTTGGCTTTTCTCACAGATGCGGCTCTGTGGGAGATCAGAACAGAGTCCAAGGTTTCCTTTGCATCGTCGAGGCTCAAATGGTGAGCAATGATTTGTGTAAACATCGTAAAGTGGAACCTTCCTCTCCACTCACATCTGTAGTTGTCGGTGGATGGCACCCTGTTATATATGGAATGCTGAGTGTGCTTCAGGAAGAGATGCTTGGATACTTATAATCAGGCACAGGAAAGCATTTCTGCAATCCTGATTTAATACCAGCTCCATTAGAACCAGGCTCTCATCAACTGCACACAAATGATAATTTATGTCTTCATCCACTGCACACTTTACTTCTCACTGGGTTTTGAATCAAACCTGGATATATGTCCCTTTTTTAGAGTACAATATATTTCACTTTCACTTAAAGGTGTCTGAATGGATTATGAAAAGATTCAAACTCAAAACTGATGTTATCATAATTTAAAAAATTTATTGGGAGAAAACTGAGCCACGCAGACAGCCAAGTAATGCAATTATTCTGATTTACGGTGCGTGTCTTTTCTGTCTTGCTCAATCCACCCCTTTCCTTATGAGAGAGAATTCTGGAGAGGCTTTTAGCTAAGATAATTAACTCTTCCTTCACCTGATTTTTCTTTGTCAAGAAAATCCCTTTATTTTTTCCAAGAACCTAAATTTTTTCTCCTCCCAGTATGAGGCAAAATTGTTATATTTTTGGTATTGGGACCCTCCTAGTCTTCCAACTTTAGTTATTATTGATCAACTATTGAAGTCTTGGGAGGTAAAATTCAAACATTCTTATCTGGGCATTTTGGATTTATAATTTTCTTTCTTTTAAAGTTTGCATAAAAGCATTTTGGTCTTGTTAATTGATTGAGTTGTTTTTTGCAAAGAGAAACACCAGGGACTTTGGTACCTGTTAGCTGAGGACTGGGCAAAATTTTTATCTTGGACTAGACAGGGACTATTGCCTTGGGAAGAATAGAAATGCAGGCTTGAACAAAAGAGAGAGTTTATTGAGAGGATGCAAGGTTAGCTCATGAAATTCAGAGGTCCACTGAATGACTGGGCCTCAGGAAGGGCAAAACCAAGGGTATTTCCAAAGCCCTCCGAGGAAGCAGTTCCTGGAAACTCATTTTAGGGTTCTGCCCTTAATATTGTCTCATTTCTCAATCTTACTTTCTGAGTCTTTAAACTCAATTTATCAAAAGAAAATCGATTGACTCTTTGTTAGCCCATGGACTGGCTTTCCATGCGTCAGATGTCGCTCTGGTCCAGTCAGTTGAGGCCAGGTGTGGGTGGGGGAGGATTACCTAGCACAAACATAGCTAGCTATTGCTGGAGTCCAAACTTGTGAGGAGTCTTTCCCAGGGAAGTGGGCAATGAGCTGAGCAGACTCTCCAAAAAGTGTCCTCTCACACCCTATGCCTCTTGTTGGGTAATAGATATAAGTATATAGCCTGTGGCTATATAACCTATTAGCTACATAACCTAATCTTCTCTACCTTCTGTGTGCACAGACTGCATGGCAAGAACATCATGGGGTTTGGGCCACCTCGCATCCATATCTGCTTCCTTTAGTAGCAACTCCTTGATTTCCTTTTGGGGGCTTCCTTTCTCTTATCATGAGCATCATGGGTGGGGCTATACGTTAAGGCATCCTACCTGCACTGATCGTGGGGTGGGGATATGATCAATCGTCCGTCAGCCAGATGCTCTCTCCCGGGACTTTGAGTCTTAAGTAGATTGATGCAAGCTTGGACAAGACGGTATGAGCGTATTCGTTTTATCTGTGCAACTGATGATGCTGTCAATTTGTTATGCTTCCCAGACTCCCAGAGCAGCCCTGGTTTCTGCTGTTTCTGAGACCTGTTTTTTTTTCAGCTTTTCTTTTAAACCA
The DNA here is from genome assembly GCF_020826845.1 of Diceros bicornis minor. NCBI lineage: Eukaryota > Metazoa > Chordata > Mammalia > Perissodactyla > Rhinocerotidae > Diceros > Diceros bicornis. The sequence continues at coordinate 5,416,453 of NC_080774.1, read as the reverse complement.
GTGAGCTACCTGGTGTCCTCCAACAAATTTGACAAATTCTGCTTGTTATTCAGAGTTAATGTCTGTTGCTTACAACCCCCAATCTCTAACTGGTTCGCTGTTGGAAGTCAGGATAATGGCTCTGAAACCTGGGGGGCGGGGGGTGGGGGGTCCTTTGTCAGAAAGGAGAGCGTCAGTCAAGGTCACGGGACTGTGTTTTCTGAGGCCAGAAGACAGTCTCAGGGCACTGTCCAGGAATTACTCATAAAAGGAAAAAAGGCATTAAAAAATTCCCACGTAAATTAATCTGGTTATCTCTTGCTTAGCACTCTGATTAATTAAGGTGTTATAAAATTGCCTTCTCTTTTGACTATATGTTCATATTTTTGACTGTTGCAAAGTGGGAGGGAAAAATGAGCTGCCTCTGCCTGTTTTTTTCTCCCTTTTTCCTTTAGACAAAATGCTACTTGTCCTACCCTCTCATTTTGCTACCACAGCCCCCCGCCAGTGGCATTAATTGCCAAGTATTCTGTGATACCTGCACAATATTACCGTGATTAGAAATATCAGCACAGTGTAATATACCTAGCTGGGACAAATTATCCTCCCTTCTTTGTGACCTCCGTGAGTACTAGAACTAGGTCTGATTTCTCTCTTACCTGTTATGCCAAACCCAGTACCTGGTGTTTAGTGGTGTTCAGTAAATCGTTATCAAATTGAATTGTGTTACTCTTCTTTTACAAAAAACCGTATCTGAGACCCCATTTTAGAGTTCTCTGAAGTTACCATAGTTCCATCCAGTGAGTGAGTTAGGAGCTCTGGGTCTCTTCTCTGGGAGGGTTTCGGAATCTGAATTTTAAGTGTTCGATATGGTGGGATTAGGCAAGTTGGGCTAGAAGTAAAGACCCCACACGGCTACCTTATGGCTTCTTAGCTCATTCCACTCACTGCAGATGGAACTACTCTAAGCTTGTATTTCTCCCATCTTCGATTCTAAGAACCAATTACAGTTTAGACTTAGCCTTGCTATCATCATTTTTTTTCCTACTAGCTTTCAACTGAAGAATCTAGTTGTCAAAGTATTGGCAAGAAATTGGAATTGCCTGGGGCTGGGAAAATAATGCTGGTCTCTGTGCATGTGTGGTGTGTTCGCGTATGTGTGTGTGTGTGTGTGTGTGTGTATGTGTGTGTGTGTGTTCGCGTATGTGTGTGTGTGTGTGTGTGTGTGTGTATGTGTGTGTGTGTGTTCGTGTATGTGTGTGTGTGTGTATGTGTGTGTGTGTGTGTATGTGTGTGTGTGTTCGTGTATGTGTGTGTGTGTGTATGTGTGTGTGTGTGTGTGTGTGTGTTCGTGTATGTGTGTGTGTATGTGTGTGTGTGTGTATGTGTGTGTGTGTGTGTGTTCGTGTGTGTGTGTGTGTGTATGTGTGTGTGTGTATGTGTGTGTATGTGTGTGTGTGTGTATGTGTGTGTGTGTGTGTGTGTATGTGTGTGTGTGTGTGTGTGTGGGATGTGTGTGTGTGTATTAGCGCAGTTGTGGGCAGAGTAGTGGTGGTATAGGAAAAGCATGAAATTACCCCCAGAAGGAATATCGTATATGGCTAGCTCGTGCTGCATTCTTCTAAGTCCTCAGACCTGTCCCATTAAAGAAGTATATATTTGAGCAAGACGCAGCTGGTGAAGAGACAGCTAGAATGATTTCTCAGTGAAGAGGGCATGGGTGTAAAACTGGGTGTGAGCCTTGCTTTATTAGGGTGCGTTATTGCCTTGCACTATATGATTTGTCACACTATTAGTGTATTATATTGTGAGTGTATTATTATATTGTGTTATGGTGTATTGATTCTGAGAGAGAGTAATTGTGGTGTTAAACTGCTTGGGATCAAATCTTGACCTTGCTGATTTTTGGCTGCGTGATTCTAAGAGTTTTTGACTTGCCTTGGGTAAGTCAGGATGGTCTGACCAAGAAACATATTTTTGAGGTTTTATTAGAAGGGGGTGGTTAGTCTTTCATCAGTCTGCTGTGGAAAATTCTGGGCCTGAAGGATTGCAGGCTCTCAATGCATTTTGGTATCATGTTGAAAGGCTTTGAGAATTGATATCAGAAGTTTGATGGGCTGTGACAATTGCTCTCGAAGCTTCGCACTCCCCAGATCATTATTGTGCCATGGAGTAATACTGGCTTCTAAATATGAAGCTCTCAGGTGCTGTAAGAACCCTCTGAGGGTGTGATCACTGTTAAATTTTTATTTCCTGGTGTCAGGAGACAGATGTGCAGAATTGCTGACTATCCCCAATTTTTTTTTTTTTTTTTTTTTTGGTGAGGGAAATCAGCCCTGAGCTAACATCCGTGCTAATCTTCCTCTTTTTGCCGAGGAAGACCGGCTCTGAGCTAACATCTATTGCCAATCCTCCTCCTTTTTTTCTTCCCCAAAACCCCAGTAGATAGTTGTATGTCATAGTTGCACATCCTTCTAGTTGCTGTATGGGGGACGCGGCCTCAGCATGGCCGGAGAAGCGGTGCATCGGTGCGCGCCCGGGATCCGAACCCCGGGCCGCCAGTAGCGGAGCGCGCGCACTTAACCGCTAAGCCACCGGGCCGGCCCCCCCAATTTGTTTTGACTGACTTAGTATCTTCATTGGAATTAATTACTGTTTTCCTTTGTGATGGAGTCAGGCTTGATGGGTCTTGCTTGTGTTATTCTCTTAGCTGAAGTTAACTGAGTGGGAACTGGACAACCTGAAGATCCTCAAAGGTTTGCAACCCTGAGAGCATTGTTAATTTCTCCTTACCGGATTGTTGTTGTTGTTTTAAAATTTGTATTGAAACTGCAGGAAGCTGAATTCTGTTATCTAGGGCTGCTGACTCTCTAGTCTGCTTGGGAACAGAAAGCCTCAGTTTATTCTCTGCCTTTTACTTTGAAATACTATTTAGCACACCTTTCATGACCCCATTATTCAACAGCGTTGGTGGAAGTAGGTTTACTACAACAGGTGCATCACTCTTTATAGGAAATGCAATAAGGCTCTTTCTTCCTTAGCTCCAGAAGTGAAGGCTGTCTTTGAAAATGGGAAGTTGAAGGCTAGCATTGCAGGCCAATGGGTCTAGCACAGAGTGGCTGGTCACTAAAGAATTCCCTGGGATATTCAAGTTATTGGATTCTTTGAACTCTACATTATAGCTCTTTGTGTTAGTTGGAATAATTAATGTTAGCTGCCGTAACAAATAACTCTATCTCCCAGTGGTTTAACCCAGTCCAATGAGGGATGGATGGAGTTTCTGAGCTACATCTAAGTACCTACTTCCAAGTCTAAGAAGTTGTCATCCACCCTGCCTGCTTTTGTCCTATGCCTCTGCCATCTGGAAATTATGCTTGTGGCCATGCCATCCTTGAAGTTTCCATGGAAACCCTGGAAGATCTCATAGGATGTTTTCAAAGGCCAGGCCTGGAAGTGGCTTCCATTACCTCTCCCCATATTTCATTGGTCAGTCTGCAGACATAGCTTCAAGGAAGTCTGGGAAAGGTAGCCTTCCTACGTGCCCTGGAAGAGGAAATGGTGAGGGAAACACGTGCTACTGCCTCGATGCACTTGTCAAGCGGATTTCACCCTTTTCTACCCTTATGCTGTGTCTTCATCTCTGGCTATGCTCTCACCGAAATGTTTGTTTCCCATCTTCTATTTTTTAAAAAGCCAAGCTCACATTCTCCTCTGAACCTCTGTTGAACTTGAGGTCATACCTTTCATATTCATTTGACCACATGCTGTCCTGTATTATTATTTAAATGTTTCCTACGTCTTGGTCTTGTCTCTTCCATTATAAGCTGTTCAATATGTTCCCAAAGTGGTCTGCTGGAAGGTTTTCCATTTGTCTGGAAAGGGCTGCTCAGTGCTTACAGAATGAGAACAGTTTCTATTTTAGCTCTTAATTTATGCAAACAGTCTTAGCAAAGTAGAAATAGAAACTTGCTTAACTTGATAGACAGTATCTTCCAGAACTCTAAAAGAAACATTATATTTAACAGGAAATGAAAGTTAGGAAAAAAGACAAGGAAGTTGCTCTGGTGTCACTGCTCTGACATTGTGCTGAATGTCTAGCCAGGACAATAAGACTTGGGAAAGAAACAAGTTATAAAGATTATGCATCGGTTTTTGCTGCAGAACCAATCACCCTAAGATGAAGACAACAACGATTTACTTCATATGTAATTATCTGTGTCTGCAATTCTGGTTGGGCTGAGCTGGGCAGTTCTTTTTCTGGACTTTGCCTGCATCCATGGCCAGCTGCTGGCTGGTTTGGGATGCTTATTCTCACAGAGAAACCCACCTGATACAGTGAGAGAGAAGGGACGCAACTCTCATTATTTGTAGATAATGTTCTAGTCTACTAAGAAGATCTTAGTATTAGGAACGAGACTCAACTGGAGGATTTGGTTTTATCACATATCAGCATGTGTTTCTATATACCCATCAGCATTTTTTGCCAGATGTTCGTCCTGAGAGATATTTTTCCTCAAGCCATACATTTGCAATTACCATTTGCATATGCAGCCATCCCTGTAATTGTCTCTGGGTTTGCCTGCATGAGCTTCCTTGTTACCCCGTTCTCAGATATCACCCACAGAGACATTCAGAGAAGTCAGAGATGGTTAGCACTTGTCAGAACATGAGAATTCAGGTTTTCAGTCAGTACCTTCATTTATGGTTGAGAAAATGGAGACTAAGAGAGGTTAAGTGACTTGTCCATGGTCACACAGCTAGCATGTAGCATAAGTGTGTGTTGTTAGTATAAATATTAGTATCATATTAGAAGCTTGAGTTTTTGATGCCTGGGTCAATGCTCCTGCAATATCATATTCACGATTTTATGACTTATTTCCATTTAAGAGAAAGGAAGCCAGTTTGAATGGTCCTAGGAAGAGGGCTGAGGTATAACCCTCAAGTGGTTCTGACATCTTTTGAAGGCAGGATCTACCTATAAACTTTTATGAAATTTGGACATCGGTTATGTCACAGTGCAACTCAGAATGTCTTGGGGACATCAGTGACCTTATATCTTGTTGTTATTTGTAGGACACTTTAAAACTTATCAGTTATAAATTTTAAAAAAGTTATCTATTATTGAGCTATATAAATCCATCTATGATGTTTTAGCTAAGCTTGGGGCAGGGTTACACCACAGATTAGCTGTGCAAAGAATGCTAAATGGTTCTCCTTTACTCTTAATAGTAATTAAAATGTTAATCATGATGAATTGAATTCTTCCTATGTGCCAGGCACTGTGTTGAATACTTTGCATGTATTATCTAATTAAATTCTCACAATAGCTAGGCAATGTAGTTATTGTTATCTCATTTACAGATGAGGAGACTGAGGGTGAAGGGTTAAAAGTAACTATACGGCAGAGGGGTATGCAAACCCAAGTCTGTTTAGCCTTCACGTTCTGAGTTCAATACTTGTTGGAGTTTGCTCAGGAGGCCTGTGCAGTTTTAAATTAGGTATACTCATTCTTACGATACTCCCCCCTTTAAGAGATGGAGCTTAATATCCCTGCCTTTCAGTGTGGGCTGGAGTTAGTGACTCACTTCTAAAGAATTCCATATGGTGGGAGTGATGGTGTGTGACTCCAGAGACTAGGTCATAAAAGGCGTTACACCTTCCTCTCTGCTGACTTGGATCTTGTGTCCTGGGGAAAGCCAGTGCCATGTCATGAGGACACTCAAGCAGCATCTGGAGAAGCCTGAGTGATGATGAACTGAGGCCTCCAGCCCACAGCCCTGTGAGTGAGCCACCTTGGAAGTGGATCCTCCAGCCCAGTCAAGCCTTCAGATGACACAGCCCTGGCTGACATCCTCACAGCCGTCTTAGGAGAGACCTTGAGTCAGAGCCCCTCAGCTAAGTGGCTCTCTAATTTCTGATCCACAGGAACTGTGAAATCATAAATGTCCCTTATGATGTCACATGTACACTGGGGTTAGTACATTTTGAATAATATTGTGGCTGGAAGGACGTTGAGCATCCTTTTGGTGGCAGTTCATGAATACATCTTGGTCTTTTAATATAAAATCCTTTTAAAAAATTTAATACTTTACTGCAGTTGCTTAAGAGACTTCTCTGAACATTTGAGAGGCTGCTAAAGGCACTTAATTCCTTTTGATCCATTTAAGTTGTAACAGCACAATATCGCGTCTTCCTGAAATTGCATTATCTTCAACTCAGTGGGTTCTTCACTTGTTTGAACTATGATGGCCTGCTAGCCACTTAGCTCAAGATTTTGAAACAGAAAAAAACTGGAAAATGGTCTCCCTGGATTTCAAGAAGAACGTAGAGAATGGGGTTGGGAGATGTGTTGTTGTAAGTGTTTGTAACTTAGGCATTTCAGGGAGATTTCATACTGGCATTTGGGTCCGTTTTCTGGAAAGATTAGACTGCTCATGGAAGAAAGTAGTAGACTTTAAGAAATGAGGTTTGTCTGGCACTCGATACTGATTCATTGCTCTATTTGGCTCTCCCCATATATCAGCTGAAATATGGTTAAATGCCAGTGGAAGTCACCACAGTTGGAATTATAAGGCAAGTGAGGTAATGCCACTTGTGTATCATAAAATACTGCATTTCCACCTCGTGATAGACTTTAATGCTGTCATATTATATCAATTTTCTTTAGTTGCAAGCAGAAGGAGCTTAGATCAACTTAACCAAATATCAGAGAGAATGCTTTGGCTCCGGTACTGGGGCGGTCCAGGGGCGAATCTGGTTTGTTGGCTGGACCCAGGACCTCCGATGCGGTAATTCCCTCCCTTACTCCTGCCTCCCTCACCTCTTCTGCGTTCTCTTTGCCTTCCTCCTCGGGCAGGTGCTCTTTCCACGCTGAGAGCTTCATTCTGCAGCTCCGAATCCCCTCTATAAAGAGGCCAGGTTCTCACTGTCCTCCACCCCACTTCTCTCTGTGCTTTGCAGACGGTTGTCTGTTTGTTAGCACACACTTTCTTTAGGGTGTGAATAGTTTAATTGATTAGGTCTCAGCTTTTTCTATAACCAGCATATTGTAGTCATGACTTTGGAGCCAGATCTTGGTTGGAATCCTGGTTCTACCACTTGCTAATGGTGAGGCTGTGGGTGAGTCACTCAGCATTTCTGAGGCTGTCCCATCACGTGGCGCTCGTCAACGATAGAGCCTGTCTCAGCGGGCCACTGTGAGATGTAAGTGATAAAGGTCCCCGGCACGGTGCCTGGCATGTACCAGGTACCCAGAGGGGCGCTGCTCTGAAACACCAGGCTGAGGGCTCCGGGATCCACGTGACTGTGGAACCACAGCACCCCTCATGTTTCTGGTGTCTCAGTGGTTGGGAGGGTTTTCTTGTAATTTATGCTGATAGAGAACCAGATGGGGTTAGGTGTCTGCAGCCAGGGTGGGAGGGGGGGTGTCCACATTTGCAGCTGGTCTCTGGAACGCTCTGCCTCTTGCTGGGATGTGTGAGGTTTTATGAAAAGGGCCCGTGTCACCGATGACTGGCTCTCTGGGCTGGAGTCTGGTCCATGGAAGTGTCTGCAGGTGGACTGTGGGGCAGCCGCCTGTTCACCCTCTGCTTCCTGCTCGTCACTCCCACTGTGGGTTCGTGCCGGTGTTTGTCTGTGTGCGCATAAGTGCATGTGTGTGTAGGACATGTGTGCTTGGACATGGCAAACTTATCACCTCAGGGCCTTTGCCCCTGCTGTTCCCCTTGTCTGGAACACTCATCCTTGTCCTCCATCACTGAAATCTCAGCTTTCAAATGTCTCTTCTCAGAGAGGCCTCATTCCATGACTCTGTCTAAATTGTCCCTCTTGCCATCACTTTATCGCATTTGTCTTCATCTCTGCATCAGTCAGGATGGGCTAGTTTATGCTGTGATAACAAACCACCCCCATCTCAGAGGTTTACAACAGCAGAGGTTTATTTCTTGCTCACACTATGAGCCCATCGAGGTTCAGCCGGGGACTCTGACTGTCATGGTCTCTCAGGTGGACACACAGCGCCTCCCCTTGAAAGCTGCTGGTAGTGGTGGCTGTGGGAAATATAGACTCACACTAGAGATTAAGTGTTCCTGCATGGAGGGAGACTCACAATGTGTTGGTCAGATATGGTCACTTGGCCCCACCCATCCTCCAGTGGGCCGGAAGTGCAGCCCTCTCCTGCATCCACAAAATGGGAGCTGGAAGTCCTTAGGGAAGGTCACCAGTGACTACCAAGTTCACTAGTCAAGAGTTGCCTTATTTATTTTTTATTGGCTTGTTAATTGTTTCCTTCCATTGGAATATGAACTCCAGGAGAGCAGGAACCTCATTGCCCTGCTCACCGCAGATCCCAGTGCTGAGAACAGAGCTTGGCACACAGTAGATGTGCAAGTTTATTTTACTGAATGCTTGAACGAATGAGTTATAATTGAGACCTAGAGACCTAGCCAAAGAGTGTAAGTTTGTGAAGCTCCAGCAGAATTAGAGATGGGTGTAGACAACAGCTTCTTTTTATGTCTTCCTGGGCGTGCTGGCCTTGACGTTCTGGGACAGGGCTAACTTCAAGTGTTCGGTTCCCATTAGAAGCTCACACATCTCCAACATCATGTTCTCATTCTGTGTTCAGAGAGTGCGGGCCCCAGGCCCCTAGCATCTCTTGTGAGGGTGGATCAGCCAGCCAGCAGCAGAGAGAGCAAATTTTTGCCTTAAGACTGAGTGGAGTTTTCAAAGAAGCTGGCTTTGCAGGTGCTGACCTGGGAGGTTCAGAGCTGAAGGAGGGATTTCTCTTAGCTCGGATGTCAGGCCTGAGTCTGAAACCCGCCCCCTCCCCAAACAAGCTGTGCTTTGTCCCCCAGCATGCTCATGGCCCTCCCCAGTGGTGGGTGTGTGGGGACATACGCATGATGCCAAAGGTCGGCTAGCTGAATGGCCATCACGTGGCCGCAGGGCCCCTCATTAGCGCAGCCTGGCTCAGCCACCAGAACAGAGGTCACCTTTCGTTCCATTGTTTCAGGCCAATTAGTGGTCTTTTTCCTCCGAGGGTCTGACCTGTCGCTGACTCACATCGGATCTCATCATTATCTGGAATCATTTTCTTGCCTGAGAACAGGGACAGGTGGGCCCAGTTGTGAAAATGAGATTGATGTGGGCAAGTTCAAGGTGCTGGTGTGTGAATCCTGTGTGAACTCCCTGTCCCCTTCCCTGGAACCCATACCTGGAGCTCTTTCCCTCTCCTGGACGATCTCATTTTTGCAACCTGTAACTAGGTACATGAGCAGCCTTGTGAGGCGGAAGAAAAATCCAGCTTTTTTTTTTTAAATCACTGTTTCCTATTATTCCGTGCATGATTCTGGCTCATGCTTCCTTCTCTGGACCAAATTAACCTTCTCTTAATCAAAACGTGGCGGGATAGGTGTGGGCTCAGTTCCACGTAAAGAATTTCAGGAGAGCTCGAATAGATATAATCAGCAGATCTAATCAGCAAAGGAGAAGTCGGAGAAGTTACATGCACACAATCCCTTCTAATTGTGGTTGGCTTAAGACCTAACTACTGCAGAGTCATTGCCTCTAAGCCAGATTGTGAGGCTGTTGTAATTAATACAATGGGCCAGGGAGGAGATGTGATGGGATCGTTGGGTTGTGATTAATTGATGGCAGGAGAATTCCTGTTTCCTGGAGGAGAGCTCCTCACTCAGGGAGTCTGATACCCTTTGGGATTACAGGAGCCTGCAAATCTCCATTGAATTTCTGCCCAGGTGACATTTATGGGAAAGCCGCCAGGTAAGTTGAAGGTTGCAAGAATTCTCGTCAGATTTTTGACCCAAACGGCCTTCGGCATGACAGTCTGTGGGCTTCTCTTAGCTCGACTCACTCTCAAGGTTAATGAGGGTGGAGAGTCTGTTTGGGTTTGTTTTTGAATGCCCCAGAGTGTCTGTGTTGTCTGTCTCTCTTGTCTCTAATTTTTTTGTTTGCTCTTGTGATGTTGAAAGAATTCCTGGTGGTTTGGAGGTGCCATGAGCTTTGGAAGTGGTTGAACCAAAGGTAGATATTTTACTTTCTTGGGGAAAGCTGGTAATCATTATCATTTGGTATACTCCTCGGAAAAGTGCACTCATGGCCCTTACTTGTTATTGAGTCCATTGTAACAGTACCTGCCTTCAAAACATTAGCATTGGATGCAAGATGAATAAGTTCTAGAGATCTGCTGTACAGCATTGTGCCTATAGTTAACAATACTGTATTGTAGATCCCATGTTAAATGTTGTTATTACAATTTAAAAAATTAGCATTGGTGATTCCAAGTCCATCAATGGCTGAGGAGTTGGTATCACGCTAATACGCTCACAGTTGACAACTATAAACTCGGGAGAAAATGCAAAAACGCAGCTGCCTGAAGGATGTAGAGTGACCAGAAGGAGCAGACACTTGGACACGGGGCACAGCATTGTGTGAGTTTCCTATTTTGTGATTTATAGACTGACGGGAGGCCCCATGCAGGGAAGCTGAAACTCAGAACATCCCATCTCTCCCCGCTGTTATGGAGGATAATGAGGATGCCGGTAGATGAATACCTACACTGGAAGAGAGTGGGATATGAGTGATGCACAGACAGACCTACTCAGGGATGGACGGAGTGACCTCATACACAAGGATCAAAAGGTTACACTTGGAGGAAGCCAAAGAGATGTGGTGTTGAAGTGTGAACTCTGTGGTTCACAGCTCATTCATTCATTCATGATTTATTTATGGGATGCCCTCTGTGGGCCGGGTCCTTTTCTAGGCGTTGGAGGTATTGCAGGGAACATGAAGAAAAATCCCTGCCCTCACAGAGGTTACAATCCAGTGGACAGAAACAGCCCACAGAAAAGGCAAATGAATAGAATGCAGTATGTCGGATGGTGTTAGGTGCTATTGAGATAAAGTTGGGGAGGCTGACAGGGATCACAGAGTAGGAGATGGCTCTTTCAGCAGAGCGCGCGAGGGGAGAGTGGTGGCAAAGGGGTTCAAGGAGGTAAGGGGCCGTGGGGCAAGGGGGCTGCGTTGTGTAGGCCCGTGTAGATCTTTGCAAGGACTTTGACTTTTACGTGAATGAGATGAAAATTCCTCAAGGGTTTTGAACATGAGAGTGGAAATATTTGACTTCCATTTTAACAGGAGTACTCTGGCCGCTGTGTAGAGGAAATATAGTGGAGGGAAGGCGGTGAGGGTGGAAGCGAGAGCTCATTTAGGAGGCGATTGCAGTAACCCAGCAAGAGGGGATAACGGCTTGGACCAGTGTAGAAGCAGTAGACGGGGGAGAGTGAACTTATTTTTAAAAAATGTATTTCTGGGGTAGGCTTTCTGGACAGACGGGATGTGGGCTATTAAGGAAAGAGAAGGGTTCAGGATGACTGAGGTTTTGACCTGAGTAACTGGAAGGATGGATGGACTTGCCTTTAATGGTGAAGAGCACATGGTAGGGGTGGTCTTGGTCTTGTGAAGAGCAGGGAAGTTCAGTGTCAAGTTTGAGATGCATGTTAGACACCTAACTGGAGCTGTTGAGTAGGCAGTTGGATGAAAGAGTCTGGAATTTGGGAGAAAAGTCCAGGCTCTAGGTATAAACTTCCTGATTCTTGCACCTTCCACCTCCACCCCTTGCCCTGAGAGCAGTGAATTCCCCTGGTACTTACAGTCAGGTGTCTGTGGTCTGTAAATCCAGCTTTAGGTGAATGTGAGCATTCTTCTGATCTAGCCTTCTGCAGGCAGCTCATCTTGGGCCTGATCTTTGCTAGGTCGGCCACGAACACAGCCCTGGTCATCTAATTGTCACAGTGCCCGTAACGGAGAGCCCAGCGGAATCCTTTGTGCAGGAGGTTGCTCCTGTATCTCAGCAGGTGGAACACTAGGATGAGGAATAAATTGGCGCTGATTGCAGCCACCAGCTGGCCCCTGGTGACCATGGTGGCCTGCAGGGTGCTGGACTTACGGGTGCCCTCCATGGCCACCTGGAGGAGTCCAGCTGACCAGCGTGCACAGGGCGCAACCCCGGGACCCTGGCCTCGATAGCAGCTGCTCTCCCTTGCAGGAGCCAAACCGCCCCTTAGGCAGGAGAAGAACAGAGCACACGATGTGCACCTTTTCTGTAAAAACAAGGCAAAGAATCACACACTTTCACGCCTGTAGATGCACAGACTGTCTCTGGAAGGCCGAGAAGAAAAGGAACGATAACTTTGGTTGGCTGAGGGGAGGGGAGTTGGAGGTCTGGGGGCAGCAATGGAAGGAAGACTTTTTGCTATTTTCTTTTGTACTTTTTGAACTTTGAATCCTGGGAGTGTATTATTTATTTAAAAATTAACATTACCTTATAACTCAAAATACAGATTCCCAGCTCCTCTCTCAGGTGAAGCCATGAATGTCTACCCTAGGAGCCTGAGGAGAGCTCACAGGATCCCAGACACCATCCTCTGTGCGTATGTCCAGAACCCGTGGCATTATTTCTCATGTCAGTCATCGTGGGTTTGTCTGTCCTCTTTAAAAACACCTAAACAAAAGTGGATTCCATGAGTCATTTTATATAACAAGAGTTTTCCTCAAGGTTGGTGATAGAAAGAAACAGAAAGACAACTCTGAAAAGTTGTATTTAGGGAGTCTGTGTAAGATGATTTCTGGGCCGTCATTTCCTGGAAGGGTTTTTGGGGTGTTGTCAGAAAGATAGAGGCAGAGGGAAAAAAAATTAATTGTGGCAATTGTCTTAGCTGTCTCCGGGCCTGTCATGGTGATGCTGATAAAATCAAATGGCTGGAAGGGAGGGCGAGTTGTTAGTGTGAGAAATAGTCCTGGATTTGGCAGCTGAGAAAGTGGAGGTGCCCAAAGTGTTTGCTCATTACCGAGATTTATTGTTCTCAACTCTGGGAAAATGTTGGTAAGCAAAAATAAGGTCGCTCATACCAGTTTGCGAGGTACTTTAAAATATTTAAAAATAGAAAAAGAAGAAGAATATAATGTCATTTTCTTGTGGTTGGGAAGTGGGGCAATATTGGCTGACTTATCACGAGCTGGTTTAGGAATCAGATGGAGAGTTTCTTGGAGACTTTATAGCAGAAAAATGTAGCAGAGATTTAAACAAAAGGAGAATGAGCCAAACAAGAGAGAGTTGAGGATGGTAGCTTTCTATTTTTAAATAAAGTGTTTCTTGGTTAGAAAAAAGTATGGAAAGTAATATAACACACGTTCATTTCACCACCCGAGCTTTGTTAACTCTTGTTATTTGGCTTTATTTTCTTCAAATTTTAAAAGAAATAAATATTACAGATATAATTGGAGCCCTTCTGTCCCTCTTGCTGATTTCATTGTCTTTCTCCCCTCGCTGAGGTAGACATTATCGTCACCATGCAGGTTTTTATAGTTTTTAATATAAGCTATATAAAGAATGGTTGGGGCCGGCCCCGTGGCTTAGCAGTTAAGTGCGCGCGCTCCGCTGCTGGTGGCCCGGGTTCGGATCCCGGGCGCGCACCAACGCACCGCTTCTCCAGCCATGCTGAGGCCGCGTCCCACATACATCAACTAGAAGGATGTACAGCTATGACATACAACTATCTACTGGGGCTTTGGGGGGAAAAATAAATAAATAAAATCTTTTTAAAAAAAAAGAATGGTTGCACGTGTTTACCATTTTTGTAAGAAGGTATTGTACCGTGCACATCCTTTTGCAACTTGATTTTTCCTCTCATTCTTTTTTTTGCTTAAAAAATTGAGGTATAATTAACATACCATAAAATTCATCCTTTTAAAGTGTACGATTCAGTGGTTTTTAGTATTTTCCTAAAGTTGTGCCGTCATCCCACTATCTAATTTCAGAACATTCTCATCACCCCCACCAAAGACTCTGTACCCACCAGCCGTTGGCTCCCATTCCCCAGCCCCCAGCAACCACTAATCACAATTTTTGTCTTTATGAATTTGCCTATTCTGGATATTTCATATAAATAGAACCATATA